>NC_140500.1:48652088-49224588 GCF_964271855.1 Acomys minous
TACCGTCACATCAAGGCTGAATGAGGCAACCCAGCAGGAGGAAAAGGGTCCCACAAGTAGGCAAAAGAGTCAAGACAGCTCCCCCTCCCATTTATAGGACTCCCAAGCTACTCAGCCTTAACATATGGGTAGAGGACGTAGGTCAGACCCCTATAGGCTCCCTGGTCTCTGTGAGCCCACATGAGTCCCGGTGAATTGATTCTGTGGGCAGGGTCCTCATGATCCCTGTCCACTCTGTTTTCTCCAATCCTTCCTCACTCTTCTCTGTGGGACTCCCTGAGCCCCTCCCAATGTTTGGTTGTGGGACTCCGCATCTGCTCTTCAGAGAAACCAGGGTGTGCTGACTCGTTTCATGTCAACTCGATACACAAACTGGAGTTATCTGAAAGAAGAGAACCTCAACTGAGAAAATGCTTCTGTAAGATCCAGCTGTAAGTTTTTTGTCAATTAGTGACTACTGGGGAGGGCCCCGGTGATGCCATTCCTCGGTTGGTAGTCCTGGGTTCCAAAGAAAGCAGCCTGAGCAAGCCATGGGGAGCAAGTGTTATGCCCAGATCACTAGATTCCCAAAGACTACCAGGAGTCCCAAGCCATATGCAAAAGCAAGGAGCCTTTATTCAAACTTGAGCTTGAGGGCTCAAAGTAGCTGATCAGTAGAGAAAACCCTGAAGCATCGTTAGGCAGGGCTTTTATTGTTGGTTACAGCAAGGAATGGGAGTTTCCAGTTCGGCAGTTACAGGATAAGTTGGCGTTTAGCAAGGTTGGGTTGGCACTAGGTGATTGGTTGAGCCTGACGTTGAAATGCTTAAGCAATCTATCTATAATTTCTGGGGACGTTAGGTACTTGATGGGTTCTAAGCTAAGCTGGTTCCTTCCTGGAAGAGTACGTGGTTTTTCTAGCATCAGAGGTGAACTTAAGGACAGGCTCAAGATGGTGCCTGCTGACAAAATGGAATCACATTACCTAAGGCTCTTCACAAGCCAGTAAGCAGCACCCCTTCATGGCCTCATCAGCTCCTGACTCCAGGTTCTTGCCCTGTTTGAGTTCCTGTCCTGACTTCCATTGATGATTAACAGTGGTATGGAAATGTAAGGCAAATAAACCTTTCCTCCTTTACTTGTTTTTTGGTTATGGTGTTTTATCATAGCAATAGAAACCCTAACTATGACACAGGGAAATTGGAAACATTTTTCTCTCCTCCTCTTCATTTCTTTCTGACAGGCTCTTGTTATGTAGCCCACGTTGGCTTCAAACTCATGGTCTTCCAGATTGCAGGCATGTGTCACCATGACTCTGTAGCAACTGAAGGCTCCATGTTAAGTCTGAGGCCAGCCCTGTGAGCGAGCACAGGCTGTTAAAACAATACCAGAAATTCCATGAATGCAAAAGTCCAGGGACATTCTTTCACGCCTGCAAAAGTAAGCACTCCTCCCCCTGTAAGCCGGGCTTCAGTTCCAAATCCCACCAAGAGAACAGAGGACAGATGTAGCATAAATAAAAATTCAGCTAGTTGCAACTCAATAGAGTTTGGGTGATCTTTATATATTCTGACTCCATAACACCTGAGATCTTAAGATACTCATTTACTCTTTTAAAAATATGTTTGATTATTTTATTTTTGAGATTACAATAAAGTCACATCATTTCCCCTTCCGTTTCTTCCTTTGCTTTTTTTCCATCTAGACCCTCTACTTTAACCCTCAGTCCTGCTCTTCTGTCTTCTGCATTATTGATGCTACTTGGGAGGTGGAGCTTTGGATTTTCTAGGTGAGTTACTGATTGGTTTGTTTGTTTGTGTTTTTAGTCCCAACTTCATTTCAGCTTGAGCTCTTTTCAATGTTTCTACCTCTTTATTGGATCCCACTAGCAAGCCCTTGGTTGTGCTTGGCATTTCCCTCAGGCCTCTGTTTGTGTTTTGTTGGGAATCATTCAGGTGTTAATTTTCCTTAGTTCCATTGTAGTGTTTCTTGGTGTCTTCTTTTAATTCCTTGCATTCTTTGATGACGTTAATAATTGTTCTTTTAAATTCTCTGTCCTGGAGTTCCTTTGGGTAATTCTCATTGGCAAACATAGGACTGGTAAGTTTTGGAGAAAATAGACTGGCTGTTACTTTTGTGATGAGATCTAGGCATGTGGACTTTTGCTCTAAGTCTGATATGGATAGAGAGGTTAGGGGAGGAGAGGATGTTGGAGTAGACTTAGAAGTTAGAAATGGCTTTAGTGGGATGCAGTCAGGTGGACAGAGAGGACTGGGCTAGTGTCGAGGATGTTCCTCTGGATTCAAGCCTGGAGTCTGGGGGCAGATCTAGTGGGTGGGAAGGTTGTGTGTGTTGTGGGAAGAGCCTGTGGGTTGGTAGTAGGTCAGGTAGGGTGGGTGTTAGGTTTCTGCAATAGGAAGAGCACCTTGGTAGATGAGGTCAAGGAATGCAGCAGAAATCAAACCAAGAGATACAGACAGACAGGACTAGAGAATGGGCCCTAATGGCAGAGACTTTTAAAGGGCATATATGTATCTTTTAACGGCCGGTGATGACATGGCTGCTGGAGCTGAGTCCCTGAAGGCAGGCTGCATTGGGTGGGGCAGGCACCTAGTTCCTAACAGTGGGTCCTGGCAAAGGCTTGGAGATTGATTGCAGATCAGGCAGGAGTGGCTAAACTAGGCTGGGACACTGGATGTAGGTTCCAGGCTAGATCTGGTGGGTTAGGAATGGTACATGGATGGAAGGTCAGGGTAATTAACAGGTTAGACTCTGGACAAGGATATGGCAGATCCAGCTGGGTGAGGAGGTTCAGTACAGCACAGAAGAGATCTGTGAGGGATCAATATCTGGTCTGTGTGTTTGAACAGCAATCATTTTACCTTCTGAGCCATCTCCTCTGCCCATTAATAATCTTTTTTAAAGGCCTGAATTCAGCTTCATAGATCATTTCTATTTAAACTTTATGGGTCATTTTTTTGGGGGGTAGGGGATCATTTAATTTTGTTTTGTTTTTGTTAATGATGTTTTGTTGTACTTTCACTTAAATTATGTTCTATTTCGCTTGCTTGTTTGTTAGCTAGTTCCTTCAGTTATTTGTTTAGGCACTAGATCCCCAAGGCTCTCTCCTTTTGTTACTCGCACACCAAATGCCTAGACTTCCTGCGAGCATCAGTTTTGATCTTGTCCTGAGTTGTCTAATCGGTCAGTGTCGCCTGGGACCGCTGCTGCAATAACAGCTCCAATTTCTCCCCTGATTAAAACAGCAAAGAAGATTTTGGACAAGTCCCCACTCGATGCTGCTGCTGATAGTGGCTCAAGGACCACACATTGTAGAGCACAGCTTTCATAGTTTCCTCCTTGCTAACTGATACCTTATGGTAATAAGCCCTGATGTCTGAAATAGGTGAGTACCCTTCACCGCCAAAGCCTGGGAATCCTTTTGCTATCGTTTCAGGCACCCTCTGAAGGCTTGTTTTCAGTCAGTCTTTCTCTCAAGGCAGGGACTCTTCTTACTGACGTCCTATTGGGAATTTGACTCTGGACACTGACCTGGCATGGTCTTACTGAACTGCCAGAACCACATAGAAAGGCATTTCAGAGGGAGCATATACTATCCAACATGCCTCAGCACTCCCCCCCTAGTTACCCTCCTTAAAAGAGTGCAACAAACTGAGTTTCTATCATACAGGCCGACCTCCCCTATAGCTGCTACACCAACCTCCCACTTGAGTAAAGTTTCTTCAACGCAAGTCACGTCATAGGCCCGCCCCTTCACTTCTAGGCAAGAGTTGGACAGCCTAGTGGGAAAGCTCCATGCATCAAGAATGGTGACGATTCCCCGCACCAAGCAGATTCGCATCCCTGTGAAAGCAGATGGAAATGGTTCCCGTTCCTTCTCGTGATGCCAGGTTATAAGGCTCTTCATGGACAAGAGGGTGAAATTCTTCTGTGGCAAGAGGTAAGTAAACACACCTTCTAAAGCAAGTTTCTAAAGCCAAGTGGCTTTTGATCATTGCTCCAAAGACAGCATAGGTCAGAAAGGGAGGGGAACATTTCACAATGGGCAGGACAAAAACAAGAAGTAGGTTTGGGAATTTAACTAGGATTTTCAGGTTTCCTGTGGCTAAGTCAATCTCGAAGCACCTGTATCTGGGGCAGACTGAGAACTCTTGCCAGAGACTTTTTATTTTTTTAGTGTGTTTCCATCAAAAAGCCAGTCTTCTAAAGGTGGAGCGTGAGAGGCTTATGATCCAGATCTGGGCTGCTCATCACTAGGATTAAGGATAGGAAGTAAATCCTTCCGTGCTGCACCATGGCAGCAAGTGTGTGTGTGTGTGTGTGTGTGTGTGTGTGTGTGTGTGTGAGAGAGAGAGAGAGAGAGAGAGAGAGAAAGAGAGAGAGAGAGAGAGAGAGAGAGAGAGAGAGAGAGAGAGAGAGAGAGAGAATAGCAAGTGAGGACTGTGTGCTAACCACTAGAGGCTATATCTTACAGAAAGCACATGCCAAGAGCGTTTTGGGATGGGCTTTAAGGATTTACTCAATAAAAATCAAGGCATATGATAGCTCCTATATCTTCAAGTCTAGAGCCAAAGCAATACCTCTTAAGCCAGCATACTAATTTTGATATTGATTTTTGTAATGGCCCAAGGATACTTGAGTGAATTTTCATTGTTTGCAGGAAAAAAAACAATTAAATTGGTCCAGAAACATGTTTAAAAGTGAGTCTTTCCCCCCCCCAAAAAAGTTGTTCTCTACTTGCAAATAAACAGGGCTTGGGATTCCTCTTCCAATACAGAAACAGAACGAGAGTGTGGGCGGACATGATCCCCGAATGATTCCCGTTCAGGCCTCTAATGGAAAGATTTCAGTGCTCACCCTTTGCCCTAGTGGTTTTGATCCACAAGATGGAGATTTGACTATAGCCACTCGATCAACTCAGACAATGTCTTAGACTGGGCTGAGAAGTATTTTCAGAACCCGCATTAAAAAAAAAAAGGCTCCTTTGGTGTGAGTGCTGTCTCTTTCCAATGGCACAATGAGACAACCCACTCCCTGTTCTGACCTTAACCCTTCAGAAATGCTTTCTTGCCCAAAGACGCATTAACAGTCACATTAGGGTGGCCTTCATAATGCTGGGACGGATTTAAGAGTATGTGCTTACAGATGATTTCCATTTATCCAAACTGTTCCGACTCAAAGCAGCAGTAGTGACATGTTATTCCTCTCTGTTAAAGGGATGAAGAGGGGACCATGCATACAGGTCTCCTTTGCATCTCTTGTGCAGTTGCAGTCCTGCGTTGTGGCAGCGGCGGTGGTGAGGCACAGCTATCTGAAAGCTAGAGTGCCATAGAAAGGTCTATTCCCAAAATGACACAGTCCCTTGAGTAGCCATGTGGAGCCAGCTCTCAGCTTGGGGTCCCACAGCTTCTCGAGTGTCTGCTTGGGTGATTCGTGTACCTGGAAACTGGATTCCCTAGTGTGAGCCATCTACGAGAAAGGTAAAAGTTGCAGGGGTTTTTATGGTCTAGCTTTCAAGGTCCCGTCTGCTTCCACCTTATTCTATTGGTTCAGGCAAAGTCCACCCAGGTTCAAGGGGAGAGAGAGCCTGTGTTTCTTTGTGATGCAGTAACAGTGATCATTGAAGAGTGCATGAGTCGAGATGTATTGTCCTCACGGCCAGTGAGTAACTCAGAGGTCATGGTTAGGAGCGGGGTTTCCTAGGCTTCTGAGGGTACACAGCCCTCTCACAAAATCTGAACATACAAAGGCAGAATGTTGTACCTTGAAGAAGGACCCAGCACAGAAGATGTAAGCTGTAGGCGAGCCACATGGAGAACCTGTGTTGGGAGCCGTCTCCCGTGTGAAAAAGGCAAAATACCAATGTTTGAGAATGGGGGGAGGGGGTGCTTGATGCTTCGCTCCTTCTGGTTCGAACCAAACTGGTTCGCTGGGAGTTCACATATCCAGCTCGGTAGTTAGGGCGGGGCAGAGAGTCGAGTGAGAATGCAGAGTCAAATGGAAAGGGGGAAAGATTTAAGACTACAGCTGTGAATTCGTTGTGCTGAGCCAAGTGGGAAGACAGACATCCTTTATCGTGGCGTGAAGAAAGTACTTGGGGATGTAATTTCACAGTTGTCAGGAGACACTTGTGGAAGGTAGATAGAAGTAGAAATTTCAGTTTCCTGCCCTGGAATTGTTTGGGACTCTTGATGGGGCCCTTGAAGGGGGTTCCCTATAAGTCAATTCTTTCTACTAAACTGGGATTCATCTCTGTGACAACTGGGGTACTGGGATTCAAAACCCCAGAAGTGAGAGATGTAGTTGAAAGTGAAATCACTAGTAGTGCATAGTGGCTCATGCATGAAACCCCAGTATTTGGGAGGTGGTGGCAGAAGATCAGAAGTTCAAGGTCACCCTTGGCTACATACCAAGTCAAATGCATGAGACTGTATCTAAAACAGAAACAAATAAAATAAAATAGAGCTCTAATCTCTGAAGTCACTTGGGTCTGTTTTCAAAAGCCTCCCCTAGCACATAGGCACAGTGGGATCGGAACAAATTACTCAGTTATGTCCCCGGTCAAATGAGGTAATGCAGTTCCAAGCTTCCTCTGCTAAAATGCCAAGTCCTCGGCAGCATTTTAAATACAAACCCTGATGCAGTAGACTCAGTTCTCAGTCATATGGCTTCCTATAGTTTGGCATCCGGGTAAAATCAGAGCTTTGCAAAAGTTTCTGGAACAGAATAATAAGGGGAACTACCTAAAATAGAGGTCCGTCAGTGAATCCGGGGCGCAAGACTCTCTACTCAAGACAATTAAAGTTTCTTTGCCTTTGCTGAGGAAAAGTGGGGCATTACCGGGCTCCTCTGCTTCTGTTTGGCATAGTTTGAACATCAGGGAGGAAAATAAGCCATGAAAGAATCAAGTAAGACTTTGCTGACATTGTAATACTCTCTAAAGCACCCAGTTTGGGTTGGGCTTTAACTCCTCCTTACAGCTGTTTAAAGTGAAACTGGAAACTGAGGCATTTATTGACTTTCTCATTATTTTATTCTATAACATGCTCAGAGATTTATTTTTCCTTTTTTCTGGAGGTTTGATGTGTTTTAGATCTCTCTCTCTCTCTCTCTCTCTCTCTCTCTCTCTCTCTCTCTCTCTGTCATTTTTCCCAAACTGTTGGGTTTTGCTTGGCTCTAGAGTGTCAGGTAAAGGTTTTAATGACAGTGATTGGGATGTCAGAAGTCTGCAGTACCCGTCCCTCCACTTGTTTATTTATCCCTGCCTCTACTCCTTAGCCATCTCCTGTACACTCATGTCTGTCATGCTGGTTGGTGGGTTGGTTGTATCCCCCCATTTATTTGCATAACAACATTTAGGGTCTTGGTTTACTATTTCTAGCTCTGGGAAAATACAAACCCTGGTCTTAAGCTTTGTACAATTCTATGGCCATTCAGATGGCAGACAGAGTTTGCAGACTGCAAGTCCCTCTCTTATAATGTGAAGTAGGCATCACCGTGTTCGCACCTCAGCAGCCCTTTAGTTAGCTTTTTATTCTCATAACACAAGAAGTAACACTTTTTGAGAGGTGCTGCATAACAAGGACCAAGAGCAAGTAATAATTGTAATATTTTCTTTTGTTTTGGAAAAACAGACTTCAGGAAATTTTTGTTTAACGCAAAGCTGAGCGGAAGTGCCCTATCCACCACTCCCGACTTGCTGTTTCTCCTCTCAGTAACTGCTGCGCTCGTGCAGATGAGCCAGGACCCACACATCACTATTAACTGGTGTCCTCATTTCACACTAAGACTCAGCACTGTGTAGTTCTTTGGGTTCCTGAATCTACAATTAAAATATAATACAGAATATTTCCACCATCCTAAAAATATTCCTTTTTCATCTCGTCATTCCTGCCCCAACTCCTGAAAAAAAAAAAAACTGGCAACTTCTGATATCTCTACTGCCTATAGGCTTGCCTTTTCCAGAACCTCTTTTCTTTAGCATCCATGCGGTGTATGCGGGCAGGCTAGAGACCTCTTGGGGAGGAGAGGGCATGGGGACAGATGAGCACCTCAGGTATAAAGGCAGTCTGCTGGAAACTTCCTCTTCTTCACAGGAGGACACTCTTCATCTTTTCTGCCATTCCACTGCTTAGATGGGTTCCACTCCCACTATGGAGGGTAGCCTGCTTCCTCCAAACTCTATGGACATAATGCTAATTTCATCTAAATAGTTCTCAATTGACTATCTGGAATAATGATAAATGTCTGGACCTCGGGCCTGTTCAAGTGACCTCATAAAGTTGACCATTGCACTTAACAGCATGAACTTAAGAACATTCCACGTCTTTTGGGAGCTGGATGGCTCATTCCTTTTCTCATTTGTCAAAAAAACAAAAAACAAAACAAAAACAAACACAAAACAAAACAAAACAAAAAAACATCGTTGCACTGTGTGAACCTACCATAGTTTCTGTATCCATCCATTCACTGAAGAGCATCTCAATTCCTTTCAGCTTTTGATATGATCATTTTTTTTTCTTTCTTAAGCCTCAGTGAACCAAGTCTGTGACATCAGATCTATTCCCTATAATAATGACAGCCACCTTGCTCCAGAGACTTTGCATATAAAAAGTGCCTTTATATTGCCTTTCCCTACTCCTTACTAATCCTAATAGTAGCTCGAGACATATATAAGGTCACCTATCTGTTTCCTCGTGTCTTACATGAAGAAACCAAGGTGTCCAGTGTCTAGGAGACTCGCACAAAGCTGCCTGGTCAGTGAGTGCCCAGGTTGTCTGAACTCCTTAATGCTCCTTTGATTGACAGGACTTGTAAAGACCACAACTTGAGAACTCAAACACTTTGCAGACAGGAAGAGAGCGTGGATTCGAAGGAACTTTGACAACCAGGTAAAGAATAAGATAAAAATAAAAGTATTGCTCACAGTGGGATCTTTGATCTAAATGCATGCAAATCTCCCAGGGATGACTCTTTTTAAAACCCAGACCTTCCGGCTCAGAATTTTAAGGCATACAGCTCAGCGTCGTACAGTTTAACAAAAAGCACTTCCTTTGAACGGATGGGTCAAGGACACCAAGCCTTCACAATTCTGCAGCAGCCTTTTACCTACTTCGAACTTGCTGGGAGAGGGCCCCAGCTTCCTAACAAGGCTTTGAAAACATTACTATTGAATCCTGTAGCCATCCGGGAAGTGACATTGGATTCCCCGAGACAACAAGGTCAACTTCCAGACAGCTGCCTCTGCTCCGGTCCTGCCTTACCACTGGCTGGCTGGACTGAGACCTTTGAATTCAGCAAAGGTCTTACTCTTTCTTTGTCTGGGGAAAATAAAAGAATAAACCCAAACAGATGCCACAGCCATGCAACTTAATTGAGGTTAGGTAATGCTCATTTTACAGTGCTACAGAAGGCACTCACCTTTGTTTTGCCAGGACACTGTTTACTTACTGACTTAGTTCTCAATAATTTATTATACATATGGTCTCTCTTTTCTCTACTTTGTGCTCAGAAGAAGCACCCAAGTTCTCTCCTAGCATAGGCTGTGTGTGAGGACGTGGAGGATAAGGGGTAGAAGGGGGTGGCCAGTTTGGCTTGAGACTCTGTGCCTTAACAATGTCAAAAGGTGAGGGAGGGGTTGGTCTGGAAGAGGATGAGCAGCCTGCCCATGCCCTGCCCTTACCTCTCGTCTGAGATATCCATTCAGATTCACATATTGTTGGTCCCCTATCCTTTTGCAGACTGTGGACCATCGTTCTGTGGCTTGGTAGAGAGAGGTGGGTTAGCAGGAGGATCTAGTTGTAGAGATGCTAGAAGAGGAGAGCAAAGGCAGTGGAAAGGGGGAGGGAACTGGAGACTTTAACAGGTGTGAGATGCTATGATTACTGACAGGTCTGGAGGGGCAAGAGAGCAGGCAATGTCGCACCTAGGAAAAGCTTGAAGCCTAGAGGCAGATCTATCCTAGGAGCACAATCCTGTGTCAGGCAGGAGTCTGGGAGCCAAAGGCCTGATTGTCCAGAGGGAGCTAGGAGAGCAGAGGAAGAAAGAATGCAGTGATACACTCCCTGACCAGAAGCTGCCTGACCAGAAGAGAGAGAACGGGGAGCAAATACCGTCCCCAGCTTCTCTTCCACTCATGCTGTGCTTCTTTTTGCTGTCACCTCCCACTGACTGGAGTTAGCTAGAACCATGAAGGGGTTGGTTGGTTGGGACACAGAGTTAGGAAAGGATCTGAGAGCAGGCAAATAGTAAAGTGACTTCTGAGTGACATCACGATGCTTACAGAAAAGCCAGAAATCTGGAAGCAGAATAGACATAAGGGTGGCTTGCAGATACAACATTACATGTTTGGCATCATTAAATGTGTTCAGTGTCTTGACTCTGTTTAGCTCAGCGCCCCTCAGGGATCACCATGATAATGATGCACGAGTGGATTCCATCAGTCCTTGCACAGGCACCTACAGGGGTTGCTTACTATGATTTGGCTGTAATAACACACCATCTGTGGTGTGTGTGTGTGTGTGTGTGTGTGTGTGTGTGTGTGTGTGTGTGTGTGTTCATTCTATTGCTCTGGGTAACCCTGACTGGTACAGAAATCAATAAATTTCTACTTTATCCTAAGTTTCTCTACTCAACAGTCAAGCTTTGTCTTGCTTTCGTTGCTATATTACTCAGGTCACTTTCTATTCTATAATCAAAGTTTTCACAATTGCTTGGCCTCAGTTCTGTCTAGTTTCAAATATATCTTGTTGTAAATGCATCTCTAAGATAAGACACACACACACACACACACACACACACACACACACACACACACACTCACACTCACAGCTGGGGTGTGATGTTACAGCAGAGTCCGAATTCATAGTAAGCTACAATTCTTAGTCCAGAGAGATGACTCAGTGGTTAAGGGACTGGCTGTTCTTCCGGAGGAAACAGGTTCAATTTCCATCACCTGCACTGTGGCTCCCAATCAACTGTAGCTGTAGTTCCTGGGAATCTGGCACCTCCAGGCTCCAAGAGTGCTCATAGTGCACAGACATACAGAGAGGCAAAACACCCATACAGATAGAATTAAATAACTAAGTCTTTCAAAATGCATATTTTTGAAAGTGCTAAGTCTACAAAGAACATTTCTTTCTGTTAGATCAGTTAATTATGTACTCCTTGAAATCAAATTCCATCCCAAACTTAGTGCAGAGAGAAAATCTGGGAGAAATTATGGCAGAGTAAATTTCCATTTTCACATGCCCAAATTTATGGCAAACTACTGAGACCCTAGTTCTCGGCCTATATCCTGCGTGAAAGAAATAAACTGGGTAGGAATTTTGCTATGTGCCAGTTCAAAATGGCAGCACACAGTATGAAAATCTAGATGTGACATCTGCCTGGCATATGAAATCTATGTCAGAAGCATTTCTGAAAGCTCACAGCTTGCCTAGAGATAAGGCCATGGTGTTCTTTCCTTCCTGCTTAAGGGGGGATGCCATTGGGTTGCTGATCACAAGCTGACCTACAGGTCATCCCAGGCTGCACACTTCCTCTACCCTCTACATTACAAGTCTCAGCAGCCCCTTGGCTGCCTGTGCTGTCAATCACAGGCGTTCCTCACCTGATTCTCCTCCCACTTTCTCCCCCACCAAGCCCTGTAAGTTCTTCTTAGTCCTTTTCCTTTCACTTAACTTGGCCTGCTGATTCCAAATAGCATTGCTTTATTTTGTTTTTTTTTTTTACAGTTAAAATTTTTATTTTATTTCTTTTTAATTAATTTATTTATATTACATCTCAATTGTTATCCTATCCCTTGTATCCTCCCATTCCTCCCTCCCTCCTGCTTTCACCCTATTCCCCTCCCCTATGTCTGTGACTGAGAGGGACCTCCTCCCCCTCTATATGATCATAGGGTATCAAGTCTCTTCTTGGTAGCCTGTTATCCTTCCTCTGAGTGCTACCAGCCCTCCCCATCAGGGGACGTGGTCAAATATAAGGCACCAGAGTTCATATGAAAGTCAGTCCTCACTCTCCACTCAGCTGTGGAGAATGTCCTGTCCATTGGCTTACCAGGAAATTGGGATACATGCGAGAACATCCTATTGGAACTCTAGGTGAGAGAAGCATGGGAGAATGGGGAAATAGAAGGATCCAGAGGGTCCTAGAAACCTACAAGGAGAACATTATGACAGGCAGATCTGGGCCCAGGGGTCCTGTTCAAACTATGACACCAACCAAGGACAACATGTGCAGTAAACATCGAACCCCTACCCAGAGCATTGCTTTATTTTAAGTGCACATTTCACACCCTGTCCTCCACAGTTGCTTCCTCATTGGCCTCCCAAGTTTGGAATGTTCTTGATTCAACAAATCTTCCCATTTACATATCCATGTAGCAGCTCATGTGACAGCTCTAAAATGTTTGTGTAATCGTGCAAGGTTGGCAAAATACATACAAGTGGTTTTTCCTGTTAGGTCCAGTGTGTTAAGACTTCTCAAGGATGCTTGTTAGCAAGAAACACGGCCCTTTGAAGCCTTTATTGAGTCTTCTTTTCTGGCCCTCTTTTACAATCTTCCTCCATTCAGAGCTCTCTGACAGTCTTTGCCACAGAGCCTTGTTTGGGTTGGGTCAGCAAGGATACAGGTTTTATTTCAGAGTGTCCTTCAGTACTGACTGCTGTTTGTCAGAATGGCTGGCTTCCTGCCTTGCTGACTCAATGGGACTGTCTGCCCTTTGGGCTGCTGGGCGGGGTGGCTGGTGTGACAAGCCTTGGTGATGAGCTTTCCAGACCGTGGCTTCTCCTTGCTGGTACAGGGTCTTCTGGAGAACTTTGCTTGTGGCAACGGTTAGCGCAGTGCTCTTAGTCTCCTCGGTGAGGAGGCAGGACAAAGCCTGAGGATGAGAGGCACCGTGAGTGACGCAGGAGCCTTCCCCTCATGAGCTGCAAGCTGCCAAGGCTCAGTCACAGTTGCTATTCCCTGGAGATTCATTGAGGTATTCTTGATGGACAACATGTCATATACTGAGGGTGCACACACAATATTCTGTTTTTACTCCAATCAAGTTAAGGGTATATATCACTTCTTATATAGCTAATCCAGTGTGTATATATGTATGCGTATGCATATGTATGTGATACATATATGTGTGAGCATCTGGTGTATGCATGCATTTGTGTAGTACATGTGTATGTATACGTGAAGTATATGTGATGTTTGTGTATGTATATATGCATGTGTATGGTTATGTGTGTGTGTGTGTGTGTTGTATTTACAATTTCAGGCACATGGGGCACCACTACTACAGCACCATTATTCTCTGAATTAGGTCTTGATGATTTATTCCCCTTATAAGTGAACGGTTATATCTTTGAACACCATCTCCGCTTCAAACCTATCCGCAGGTAAGTGTCATTCTCCCTGTTACTGTGAATTCAACCTTATTTTAGATTTCATATGTAAGCCTTTTTTGTTTGTTTGTTTGTTGTTTTGTTTTTAAAGACGAGGCTTCTCTGTTTAGCTTTAGCTGCCATGGAACTTGCTATGGCCTCAAACTTACAGAGCTCCACCTGCCTCTACTGCAATTAAAGGCATGAACCACCACCATGAGGCATGCTTCCTTGTTAAAACCTAGATACTATTCCTCTGCCTCCTGTCTCGGTGTGTGCCTGATTCTCCATCCACCTCACGCTCACCTGGTTCACCTGGCTACACACACTCCATTGCTTTTGTTTTTTTGTTTTTTGTTTTGTTTTGTTTGTTTTCTTCAGATTTTGGCTTTTTTAACTGAGCTGCTAAGAACACGGAACTAGAGATTTCTTTTCAAGACAGCAATTTTATTCCCTTTAGATTTATAGTGAGATGTGAGATTGCTGGGTCATGTGGTGGCTCTATCTTATCTTTGTGAGAAACATCCATATGGGTTTGCATAACGGCTGTGCCAGATTACACGTCTGCTAACAGAGTCCCAGGGTCCCCTCTCCTCCACGCCTGCACCAAAGCTTGTTTCCTCTTGCTGTGTTGATGATGGCCATCCCAGCAAGGGTGAGGTGATGCTTCATTGTGGTTTTGACTTGCATATTGCGCATGGTTTCATATATTGCGCATGGTCATTGTACGGCTTGCTAGGAAAGAAATGATTATGTGGGTGCTTTGCCCATTGTGGTCTTGTGCTTGTCCCATCCATCGTATTGGTCCCTCAGATATTCTGAATTAATATTACTCCTTAGCAGATACACAGTTCACAACTACTTTTTACGACTTCATCTATGTATTGCCTTTTCATCTTACTGACTGCTTCCTCTGCTGCACAGAAACTTTTTAATTCAATGTGGTCCCACGTGTTTCGTTTTTTGTTTTACTACCTGTAATATTGATTTGCAGAGGTGGGTTTTTTCCATAGAAATAAAAAAATCTAAAATTCATATGAAACCTTAAAAGATCCCTATAATTAAAGCCCTCTTGAGTAGGAACACACAAAGCTGGAATATTCCTTCCAAACCATACTACAAACCTACAGGTGTGGAAACATGTTACTGAAATAGGACACATGCAAAGGACAGAATGGAGAAATAAGAACGCACCCATACACACACACATACACACACACACACACACACACACACACACACACACACACACGACTCGCTTTTCAACAGAGGTGCCATAGCATGTAATCTTCATGAATATGACCAGAATCAGAATCATCTAAGAGATAAACCTCTGAGCATCTGAGGAAATTTCCGAAGAGGTTTGACTGGGAAAGGAGGACCCGCTCTGACTGTGAGCGGCACCATCTTGTGGACTGTGGTCCCAAACTAAATAGAGGGACTGGTAAAGCCAGATGGGCAGCAGCCTTCATCTCCCTGTTGCTTGACCAGGATTGGAACGTGACCACCTCTCCTGACAAGTGTGACCACCCCGTCTGACACTGTCACTTCTCTTACATGGACTCTCCCCCTCAGACCATGAGCCAAGGTAAACCTTTTCTTCCCTGTGTTGCTTCTGTTGGGTATTTTGTCTCTGCACCAGAAAGAATAAGTAATACAAGTGCCAAGAATACATAACTGGACAGGGAAAGGTGATTTACTGAAGTGCTTGCGGAAGGTAGGCATCTCTATACATAGTAGGGAGATGAAATTGGAGCCTTCTTTTGTATGGGCAAATCGATTCAGAATGAACTAAAGACTTGAACCTGAGCTCTGAAACCATGAAGAAGAAATAGAGGGAATGCTCAGACACTAGGGGTGCTAGTTACTACAGCACAACTATTGGCACACTTTTTCCATAGTGGCTTTGAAGGCTGGGTGGATCTCTGACCTCTTCTTCTGTGACTCTTACGCTTGTGTGAACAGTTCTTCATGATGAGTACAAAGAAGCCCCAGGCTGGATCCTCCCCAGGGCCCCAGTTTGCCATCTCATCTACGATGTAACTTTATGTTCTGTAATGAATTCAACAACCTGTCAGGCAACAGAGTAAAAAACACCTGGTCTCCTTCTTAGGACCTTTTTGAGTGAGTCCAGTAAGGTCTTGTTTACACCTGGCTCAGCTTTTCCGGCCTTTCCGATTTGTCAGTTCAAATTCTCTCAAGGCAGTCTCACTGGACCATTACTAGCAAATGCATTGGCCCGAGTGTCCATTCTTGAGCCAATCAGCAACCACAGAGCGGGGAGGAGGTGTAATGGTGCCACCTTTAGAATCTGGGTCTCACTGCACATCCTCTGAAAGGGACCATGTCCTAGGGAAGTCTGTAGACTTTTCTAATAGAACACCATCACAACGTTTTTACACCCACCCTGCTTCCCTTCCTTTGTACACGATATAAACATGTCCCTTCCCCTCATATGGTGCTCTTGAATCCTTATTTTTAAGACTCAGCCTACACCTTGCCTCTTTTGTCAGGTGTTTCATTAACCACTAACATCAGACAACACATCTCTCCTCTTCAGTTCACTGGGGAAAGTGGCGTGCACTTGTAATTCTACAATATGTATTACAAAAAGGATCAATGTATAAGCTGAACAATTAAATGCATAGCTCTCTTTAAAGGGGTTCAGTGTGAGAGAACAGGTCTCATGGCACTCACTGTCAGGACAGCTTTCCTTGCTGCTGGGGGGGGTTACATTTTCAGTTCTCAGTGACCCCACTCAACATTTCTCTCATTCAGTGTTCACATTTGTCTTTGCCACACCGTGTCCAAGGTCATATCAAAATGAAAGTACATACAGTGAATTTACATTTTTTTCCAGTAGAACGCAATCTTGGTTTTATTGGGAGTTCATTTTCAGAAGCATAGAAACTGCAAAATCCATAGACAGCCGTGAATAAAACTTAGCTCTCAAACGAAATTCTAGCCTGAAGGGTGACAAGAGTTAACTAACTGCTGCTCACCATCCTCAGCCTCCAGTGCCATGGAGCTGTGCACAGACTTTGCAGAGAGCTGAGGTATAGCTTCAGTAACCAAGTCCCACCAGCTGGACCAGCTTTAATAGAACAGTAAGCTGCTAAATATGCCATGCCTGTTTGGTTCCAGCCTTGACTATATGGACAGACTGCCTACAGTTCCTGGACTGCCAAGCAACGTCCTGAAGCAGCCTGTCAAAACACTTATTTATTTTGAATTACTACCTGGCAACATTTGGATCCCATAATGTGTTTTAAACACTGAGGAACTCTTTCATCAAATATACAGTGATATAGTAAAGGTAGAGTTTGCACTCTAAAAAGATGATTGAAAAATTTAAAACACTAAAGTTCATAACATCAGGATCTCTTTTAGTTTCTCATAGAATGGTAGGTTTCTGGTCAAGCCATTTTGACGTGGAATTTTTATTTTTGGCTCTCTGATGGGCAGGAAGATGTTCTGGTAGAGTAAGATGCTGCTGCTGCTGCTGCTACTACTGCTTCTGCTACTGCTGCTGCTACTGCTGTTGCTGCTGCTGCTTGGGAAAGAAAAGACAGGTTGACTGTGAGTGAAACAGAGGCTAGGATTTAGGATAGAGGGCCCTGCAGACGATACTGAAAGAAGAAGTGGGAAAGAAAGGAAATCCAGTATTTAAAGGGAAAGGTATGAGAAAGAAATCTCTGAGAAAGAATAGAAGTTAAGAGAGAGACGAAACATGTATCTGTAGAAATTGATAGTCCATAAATATGCTGGGCACTCAGCTAGTGGCAGTTGAGTCCCAGGAGTACTGTGTGTTGGTATCACTGGGGGGGGGGGGGGAGACCTACAACTTCTGCCTTGGGACAACCACCATTTTCCCATGAGTCATCACAAGAGCTAGATTCCTGAGGACAGGATTCAGTGTCAGGATGGCTAGGTATTTCTGCAGTTGTGCCTAATACCAAGCAACAGTTGTTTTTTTTAATAAGATAGATCATCCCAGTTGAAGCTTTCTCATTGAAATCCAGTTAGATTTCAATCGGGTTATGTGCAAAAGAAGAGAAATAGTCTTGATTAGCCAGCCCTACTGAACAATGCTGCCTCATCCCGTTCCCTCCTTTCTCTGAACACACTGCACAGAATAGACTCATCTGCCAAATACAAATGTTCAAATATGATATTCAGGTCATTGCAGACTTTTGGAGTTGCCATTGAACAAAACTTGACAGTTTTGTTTATCGGTCTGTTGCCTTTGGATCCTAAATATTAACAATATATCATGTTTTGACAGAATTCCTAGCCCTGACATCACCATTGTTATATCTAGACTTTGTCCCTTAGTAAAGATGCCCTCTTTTAGGATGTCACCAGTCTTATTGACCTTGTGTACATGACGACCACATATTTAATTCAAGAGCCTCACTCTTAACTTTTAAGAGCATAGGCATTTGAACAGCTCACATTTTCATATTGGAATGCTTTCTTTTTTTCTTCTTTCTTTCTTTCTTTCTTTCCAAAGAAAGAGCTGTTTACAAGGGACCAATTTAACAACATTTGTCTCCAAAGTAATTTTCTTTTTATAGGCTATAAATAAAATTTCAAAATCATGTAACTTCACGGTAATAACATAACCTGGAAATTACAAGGTAATTAAACTCAAAGAATCTAAGTATAGTGCTCTAAGAATAATTTACTTCTTGGTGCCAAGAGTCAAGATTTTCTACAGCTAAGCACTAACGCAAAATGAATTAGTACTGAATGTTCCAAGCTGCTGCTTGCTAGGAATTATGGGAAGCTGCTTCTGGAGCTGCAAAGTGTAAGGGATGACTGCATGAAATGGAAGCAATGGTGCTTATGAATGCCCAGAAACAACACTGGGAAGGGTCCCTATGGGTTTTTATTTTTGTGCTGGGGGTTTATGAGTTCATGTGAGTATGTGTTAAAGTGTGTGTGTGTGTGTGTGTGTGTGTGTGTGTGTGTGTGTAAATGCATATGAGCGTGTGCATAAAAGCCAGAGGTTGATGTCCTGTGTCTTCTTCAAACATTACCACGTTATTGTTTGAGACAACCTTTCCCTGAAGCCAAAATTCAGCAATTGGCAAGGTTGCCTAGCCAATGAGCACTGTGGATCCTCCTGTCTCTACCTCCTCAGTGCTGGGCTTACAGGCTGAGCTGCTGTGCTCATCCTTTTATGTAGGAACTATGCATCTAGACCAATGCTTGCATGGGAATACTTTATTCCCTGAGCCATCTCTCCAGCCCCCTATTGTAATTTATAGCAACTTCTGTTGCTTGTAGCAATTTGTGTTCCTTATAGAATGTGAATCTAGGTTCTCTGTGACTTCTACAGTGATTGCTGCCCTAGGAGTCAGTGTTTAGCTGAATGTGGATGCATACAAGGTTTGAAAATGAAGGTAAGCAGGAGCATGGCAGACGGATTTGACTAGTCGTGGTATTGTAGGAAAGGCCTGGAAGAGAATTTCCCCACAAGATCAAATAGAAATTATTCAAATCATAGTTTAAGCTGTCTTATCCTGGTGGGGAAAATTTAAAGGCAAGTGTTTACTCTAACCCTGTGTCTGCCCTAGATGCATGCAGTTGGCCAAGAGAGCCATAGCAGCTCTATTCAATTAGACAAGTGGCTCTCAACCTTCCTAATGCTGCGGCACATTAATACAGTTCTTCATGTTGAGGTGACCCCAACCATAAAATTATTTTTGTTGCTACATTATAACTGTAATTTTGCTATTGTTATAAATTTTTTTGAGACCGGATTTCTCTGAGTAGCCTTGGCTGTCCTAGACTCACTTTGTTGACTGGGCTGGCCTCGAACTTACTGAAATCCGCCTGTCTCTGCCTCCTGAATACTGGGATTCCAGGCATGCGCTACCACCGTGCTCAGCTGTGAATCTTAATGTAAATATTTAATATACTGGACATCTGATATATGACTGCTCCCCAGAAGGGTTGTGGCCCACAGGTTGAGAACACTGTTTTAGACTTTTTTTTTTTTAATCAAACTCTCCAAGTGTCAGAAGGTGCCTCTCTGTTTGCTGGAAAGAGGAAGAGAAAGAGAAAGGGCAGGGGGAGAAGCAGGAGGAAAAGGGGAGGGAGAGGGAGAAGGGAGGAAGGAAAGGGAGAGGGGAGAAGGGAGAGGGAGAAATAGGAGGACACATGTAAGTTTCACATTGTCTGCCAAAGCCTGCTGCGAGGGCAATGAGCAGATAGCCTTCCTCTAAACTTCCAAAGAGCCAGGGTTTTCTGTGACATGTACATGTAGTTGCTGAAGTGGCTGAAAATGCATCAGAAATACTGACTGAGTCTTTGGGGCCCAAGAGAGCTGTACCCTCACCCTAGTCCTTTGTTTTCTTCAAATGGCCATAGTCATCATACCACCTTTGGGTGGTAACTGCACTCATGCTCTTAGGATCTGAACTGCCCATTGGCATGTTTCTACATCTGCCGACAATTTATAACAGCCCCCCCCCCCAGTGAAGTTCTCATAGATAATTCTGATTTAAAAGAACTGCCTGCTGCCCATCGTGACCCTAATATTCTTGTTACTGCATCTGTGTGAACGTTTTAGTTAAACATTTATCACTGACTTCTTTTTCAATTATGAGGAGCATGTGATGTGTTGTGGGTTATTTCTTTGAATTAAAAAAAAAACTTTTTTGGTGTGTGTGACCTAGAAATGTGATTCATGTTTTAGCAATGATCCGTTAATGTTTAAAAACTAATCATATTTTTTATGTGAGGGCAGTTTCTATATGTATTATATTAATCTTTATTATTTTTTTATTAATCTAGAAGAGAATCACTAACAGTCATAATAAGACATATTCTTGAAAAAAACCTCAATTTCCTGTATTCCTAGAACATAATAATTCTCTTGTGAAATGCAGTGGTCTGCACTGAAAACTGCAAATCAATCCTACCTCACCCCTGGTCCCCAGAGAGATTATAAGCTATGCTGAGGGGAGGTGGACAGGTGGGTGCTGAAGAACTGGTGAAATTCAGAGGCTGGTACAGCACCTGGGCCAGAACTTGAGAAAAATCATCCAGAGAAGCATCATAGAACTCAAGTTATCAAACACGCAAGTGTGCACCTCAGAAATACTAAGTGGCCTGCATCTTTTCTTGTAGCTGTGACTTGGGCATGGGCACACTACCCAACCACAAGCAGTGCTGCTGTAACACACTCCTGTGTGACACACACATGAGGTCATCTGGTCTGTAGGCTGCAGGGCCTGTTGGTGACATGCCTGATGCAAGCCTCCAGGGACAGGGATCCTATGCTCATGGAAGGCACAGAATTCACAAATTCCTGTGTTTTAGCTCTTTATAGCTACTGTCTAAAGAAACAAGAAAGGTTAAAAAACTTTTAATTACTCTTGGGTATTTGATGCATTTTACCCATGATGCTCGATTTACTAGTGTCCAGAGAAAAGATGATAAAAAAAAAAGTCTCCTTATGATGTTGTTTGCCAATTTTTACCTTAGGACTTTCTTTATTGATCTAACCTACGTGCTTTGTATCCCATTTCCTGATCTTGGTTTTCCAAGGTGACAGTTATTGTTTCAGTTAATTTACCCTAAAACATTATTGATTTAGAATGAATTAATATTTTTCAGAATCCATAGGCTATATCTAGAAAGCCCTGCTACTTGCAAACAGCTTCAGCTGGTTTTCTAATTCTATTTGTAATTCTAAAGGACCACTAATGCCTTTGCGGCCATCTTTAATGTGCTTCTGGTATGGTGTGTATGTCTGTTTGTATTTATGGCACTTTGCATGAGTGAGGGTTCCACTGCTGAAAGCCTGTCATTAGAAGCTCTTCTGGATTAACTCAAACCCATATCTGCACTCCCAGGAGTGAGGAACTGAAGGCAGACTGTGGATCAAGGCATACAGGTGAGGGGAAGATCTCCTTTGAAGAAAGCTGTGTCGTGATAGCCTCCAACAGTTGCCTCCTTCTGGTCCACCCTAGCCTCTAGGCAAGGCTACACACCTTCTGAGATAACACTACTCAACAACTGAGCAACACCTTGACCTTGTGTGAACCCTCCCTGCCCAGTGCAGGACTGCAAAGGGCAGCCAACATCTGCAGGCCTGACCCTCCACCTTCAGTTTCTCTCCTGTTTCTCTCTCAAAACGAATTTCCCAGTCAACCTCTGCCCCTCTAGCCCAGGCTAACCAAATGCTTCCCAGAGGAGCCAACAGACACCAGACTTAACAGAAAATGTCAATTCTGATCTCACTCTGTACTTCCTCTTCGGGTTGCTTCTGTCAACCTGCCATGAAGACGAACGATCTAAGCTGGTGAGATAGCACCTCCAGTAAAGGTGGTTTTTTTTGTGTGTGTGTGTAAGTCTGAGCATGTATGTTTGATCTCCAGACCCCACATAAAGGTTGAAGGGGAGAACTGACTCTATTAAATTGTCCTCTGACATCCATACACATTTCATGGCACACATGACCCCACCCACACCACACACACCCCTACATAATAAATAAATGTCTTAAAGATGAAGGCTTCAATACAGGAAGGAGATTTTTTTATTTCAGCCTATGAATTAATGGGTCAATCAGATTCACCAATAGGGTCAAGATGCCCTTGATGCCTAGTGCTCTTCAGCTATCACAGAGTCCCATCTGATTGAGCCCAACACCACTTCGATAGATAGGGTTCTATCACAGATGCCACTACCCTCTCCTAAGCCACTGTGAGGAAACAAGTCACTGGTTCCACAGGGTGCCCACCTGTCTCTGTACAAGGAGAGACCATGCAAAAAGGAAGCAGTGTTTTCATCAGACTGACTGCAAATGGAAGCATTTGAGAGTTTTGATTCTGTCTATGCCTTTACCACTTGTGACTATGGACAGAAGGCTTCATAAAACATGCTTAGGTGGAGACTGAGTGACAAAACAAAGGCAGGTTACATCCAAGCCAGTAAACACCTCGATTGCTATGATCAGAGAAAATAATGCAGATCACAATAGCTGAATGTGCCCTTAAACCTCTTGCATTGTTCGGAGCAGTAACCTAAGGTGTCCAAAATGCAACCATCCATTGTATGGAAACTTCAGGACTTAAAAGTTTGAAGTCTTAGTCTGATAACAATATCCTAACATAACTGTAGCTACACCGTGCATAAACCAGCAGCCCTGTGCCTTACAAGAGCATGTTAGTAATGGAAGCTTGACATCCTAGTGAGCCCCAGCTGGTATTTCAAGGCCTAGCATTTCTAAGAGGTAGGTTGATCAGCTGATCACCACACCCTGGTTCCTTGGGGGATGACCAGTGAAGCTAATTAGATCCGTTTCCTTTAGGCTTTTGCAAACTCTGTGTTAAGGTAACAAGCCTGGCTGTGATTTCTCCACCACTGGGGGGCAGCACATGCAGGAGGAAGATGGAAGAGCTACTACATTTGGTTTTCCTAACAGGGAGAAGGGAATTCAACGAGCAAGGATTCGTTGACTTTGGGGTCTGTTAAGGCGTCCACTCGCCCTACATGATTTGAAGCTTGTCTTCTTCTTTCTCTCTCCATATGCCCTGCAGATAATTCCAGATGCCCAGGTGGAGAAGTGCCTGGGTGAGGTGAGCAGGCCATCGTGCTGTCATTAATCACTTGCAGACAGCTGGTCCTAGAGTTCTTTCAGCCCTGCCCTGCCCTACCATGATGTACAGCATCTCGCTGCAGCAAGGTGGGAGAATGCTCAGCTCCTCCCCGACACCTTTCTTCTCCAGATGCCAATGTCAGGCTGCTTTCCTAAGGGAGGAAAACACATCCCTTGTTCTTCCTTTAAAACAAAAGCATCCTTTTTACTCACGCCTTTAGGAAAAAGGACTGCGGGCTTACGACCTTTTTACTTTTGGATGGCCACTTGATGTGGTAGGGAGAATACAAAAGAGAGGTCATGCGTGAACTGAGTTAGTGCATATTTTTATGCTTATCTCTCTTACATTAAATGGTATATTAGTATTACAAATCATGCCTCACACATCATCATTCGCTCACATGAGTCATGTAGAATACTACCTCTTTAAGATTAATGTAAAACAAATTGGAGTCAGCTGGCCCCTGGAGGTGCCATCCACTAAACCTCATAGGAGACTCACAATGCTAGTCATAGCATGGAAGGAGCTCAGCCACCAAAAAAGCTACTTACCTGAGTTGAACTGGGTATGATTTGCTGGTGGACTCCTTTACTGATACCCCCAATGCAGAGTATGGCATTACGACCTGTATCATAGTGGTAGAGTCTTCCCTGAAGGCTTGGGTTTGAATCCCGGGCATGTCACTTACTGGACAAATCCATTTTCCTTCTTTTTTTTATTAATTTATTCAGATTACAACTCAATTGTTACCCCATAACTTGTATCCTCCTGTTCCTCCCTCCTTCTCGCTTTCACCCTATTCCCCTCCCCTAGGTCTATGACTGAGAGGGACCTCTTCCCCCACTATATGGTCATAGGCTGTCAAGTCTCATCTTGGTAGCCCAGAAAATGCTCCACTACACAACAAGGACATATACTCAACCATGTTCATAGCGGCCTTATTCATAGTAGCCAGAACCTAGAAACAGCCTAAATGTCCCTCAGTTGAAGAATGGATAAAGAAACTGTGGTACATTTACAGTATGGGATACTATTCAGCTATTAAAAACAAGGAATTCCCGAAATTTGTGGATAAATGGATGATAACTAGAAATGATCATACTGAGTGAATTAACCCAGAAGCAGACTCACATGGTATATATTCACTTATAAGTGGTCACTAGCCCAAAAGGCATGTCCCATGAAAGTCTTCACTTAACAGGAGATTGGAATAGATGTGAGGACATCCCACTGGGACTCTAGGTAAGAGACATATAGGAGATGGGGAAATAAAAGGACCCAGAGAGTCCTAGAAACCTACAAGAAGAACATTGTGATGGGTTGGTCGGGGGCCAGGGGGATCTGCTCAAATTATTGTACTAACCAAGGACAATACAAGCAGTAAACATCGATCTCCTACTCAGATCTAGCCAATGGTCAGGACATTCTCCACAGCTATGTGGAAAGTGGGGACTGACTCTGCCATGAACTCTGGTGTCCCATATTTGACCACCTCCTCTGGGTGGGGAGGCCTGAGGACACTCCAAGAAAGAATAAACAGTCTACCATTTTCCTTCTACCATTTGCACCACAGATTCATCATCCAAATAATGGGAATGATACATGAGAGTTTCAGGCTCCAGCATGACACTTTATTTACAGTGTCCAGTGCAGTAAGTATACCTGTCTCCTGTTACGGTTATGGCTTTCTGTCTTCAAACAGCAGCTTGGGTCTGATAACAGCAATAAACCTGTGCTTGGTTTTCATGAGCTTTATGTGGTGGTATTGTAGGTATTGCTAGTATTTACCCGATTACAGATTAGAAGGCTAAGAAATTTGAGCATGTTTCCTGAGTAAACACTGAAGGCAAGCACCAGGAAATAAATAGGAACTGTCCATATCAGATTTGGATCCTTTCTCAAAAATTATATTTGATTCTCCTTGGATTCCAAGTGAAAATGTGGGGAAAATACCTATCTGTAAAAGCTGAGATATCCCTTTCCCAAGAGTGTGAGCACAAGCCAGGGGATTAAATGCAGGTGTAAGTAATTAAACCCACGAAGGAGAATGAGGCAAGAAACAGGGGAGAAAGCAGCCTGCAAGGTTTCAAAGCTACTGGCAAAGCCTTGTGAAGGACTGAAAGCAGGGGCCAGGACCAAGTTATAATCTAAGATGCAGCCCAGGCCATCTGGCTGATGCTTCTACACCCAGGATAAATGTGGGTGCCCCTGACTGCTGAATAGGAGCCGGGACCATGGAAGTGAAGCTTTGCAATCTGAGCCTGGTGTCGAGGGACTATGAGCTACTGTGTCAGCATCATGTGTGAACACCTTGCCGTCTCTGCAACTCAGGAAAACCCGATGTCACGGCCTTAAAGTTATATAAGAAACCAGGAAGCTTTGCGTCAACCCTGAGCTCCTTAGACTCACCTCCTGGGCCATCTCTGGGCCTTCAGTCAGCATTGGGGTGACAGGAATCTTGGAGCATCTCCAGGGGATGATTTTATAGGGGATGTGGTGTCAGGCTTACCTAATGCTTTTATGAAAGGTGGTAGCAGAGGGTGAGAACAGGTCTGTGATCCTTCTGCCTTGACGTTAACCATCTTTATAACCAAGATAAAGTAATTATGACTTATATTGTAGGCTAAAAGAATTAATGAATCAGTTTACTGCCTGAGCAGTCACCCAACACTCTCTAAAACATAGGAGCCTCATCTTCAGCCTTGTGGCCCAATGTATCTGCCAGACTTATTCACAAGGCAGGGACTATTGAGGACTTGCTTACCCTGTCTTGGCAGAGCTTGACCGTTGACTCTGCCTGCATCTCAGCTGCCCATTTTTAGGCAGATTTCTGTTTGTGGCAGAAACAAGGACGTTTTGCCCAGTGGCTGGTTTGCCACATTTGAAGCCATCTCCATAAGGAGGTTCTTTGATGCTCATCATCTTCTTTGAGGTTGGGGGAGTGTTGTCAGTAGCTAACTTGTCTTGTTGTCAAAGAAACTTTGGAATAATAAAAACACCTTTAAATGCCATATTCTGTGGGTCTCTGAGGCTTCTGAAGACCTTATTTAACTATTTTGCATCATATCTGTAGAGTCATATCTATGTGTTAGACTTAGGATATATATTCTTGTACTAGAATCTGAAAGGTATTTGATATGCCCATGTTTTGTATCACTATACTAAATTCTATACCAGTGACTTAGACATAACCTTCATTACGAGTAACAATTAAAGCCTTGAGTTAAGAAGTAGATTCAATCATCTACCTTTTGTTCTATCCTCCCTCTATATTTCTATATCCCCCTTTCTTTCTTTTCAGCTCTTACCTCCTTACCTACAGATGAAAGATAAAGGAAAAGAGAGACATTCCTGCATCTCCCTCCCCCTCTCCCTCCCTCTCTCTCTCTCCCTCATCACCACTCCCCTCTGATTTCTTTTTCTATAGAAAACATAGAGACCTGAGGAGGCAAAATGCTTGCTGTGTAAACAGTGAACTTCAGCTCAGCCCCAGAACCTATTATAAGAACAAACAAATAAATGAACCAAACAAACAACAAGAACCTGCGGGTGGTAGTGTACCTGTTGCCAACCTAGTATTGGAGGTGCAGAGGTCAATGAGCCCCAAAGCTTTGCCTCAAAAAAAAAATGTATGGCTCTTGAGGAACAGCACCTAAGCTTGACCTCTGACATCCACACAATGCAAAGACACGCGCATTCACACATGCACATACACATACAAAAAAGAAATTTAAAAAAGAAAGAAGTGAAAGTGAAGTGAGGGGAAGGGGCGGAGATAACTCAGTGCTCTCCTCCCCTGAACACTTCACTCACTAGGCTCTGGCTACAATAACAGTCTGTTGAGTCCAGCACTGGAAGAAAACTAAACATTGATGCTCCCAATGGAGACTAGGGAGGCTGGGATGGACCAGCCTCATCAACGTTTCTCACTTACTAAAGATCCAAAGGCAAGAGAGACTAAGTTCGAGCACTCATCTGCGTCCAAACAGCCCATCGCTTCCATCTAGCTGAGCCAAGTCAGAAGGGCAGACAGCTGAAGAGAGGGCTTGTGGCTAAAGGCAACTACATCATACAAGTGCACGTGGCAGCTACATCATACAAGTGCACATGGCAGCTACATCATACAACAGCATAGGGCAACTGCATCATACAAGTACACATGGCAGCTACATCATACAACTGCACATGGCAACAGCACCATTCAATTGCACATGGCAGCTACATCATACAACTGCACAGGGCAACTGCATCATTCAACTGCACATGGCAACTACATCATACAACTGCACATGGCAGCTACATCATACAACTGCACATGGCAACAGCACCATTCAATTGCACATGGCAGCTACATCATACAAGTGCACATGGATATTGTTGCTCTCTTATGTCAGAACTTTCTGAGATACTTCTCATGGTTCTCAGAGCACTTCTCATATGAAGGTGCATTTCAAAGCGAAAAGCCTGGGAAACGGTTCCAGTGAGAAACAGTATCTAAGAAATTAGTGCTCTCTTTTTAACTGGGGCAGCTCTCAGACTGTCCCATGCAACAATGTTAGAGTTTGGTGGCAAGCAGCGACAAAAGGAGGAGATGAGCCACGTAGCCAGGTTTCAGCTTCCCGAGGGAGAGAATGCTGACTGTCCCCTTCCCAGTGCTCATCTGTGTTTCCAAAGTGGATGATGCTTGGCTGGGTGTTGGTGTTTTGTTTTGTTTTATTTCAAATCAGTTTTGCAAGCTTGCATCTTTCTGAAGACAAGTACCTAACTATCCATAAGCCTCAAGGGGCTATCAAGTGTGCACAGGTAGGCAAGTGGAGTCGCCACAGAACACATGAGGTGAATTGATTTACACCTACAATTTACATTTATTCTTGGGTATGTCTGACACTAATGTCATGACTGAAGGACTGTGATAAAGATTAATTGCATAAACATTTTTTGCTGATTTTGTAAGCAGCCGTGTTGGTTGTCTTGTTTGATTTTTCAAGCTTGATGCCTAATAGTACAATTGGGAGCATTTCTTCTTCTCCTTCTTCTTCTTTTTTCTCAGTAATTTCGTAGATGAAGTGTCCCAAAGCAATCTCGCTCAATAAGCTTTTTGAGGCAACGTGTCTGCCACCCTCACTGTTCCAGCTAAATAGACTGTGCAGCAAGAGGCCAAAGGCCACTCAACTCAGTTTCAGGAATTTCATAAACATTTGTATTTGGGCAAAATAAGATAAAAATTCAGCACACACAAGACAGGATAATTTGTCTAGATTTTCTTGTTCAACTAATGCTGGCTTTGAATTTGGAGTTTAGATGATCCCAGCTTTTATGTCCTTTGTAAGTGAGACTTGGTTCTTGTCTCTGACTCCCTGTGGCCAGGGGCCACTCAACAGCATACATCGCAGGGGCACGATGAAGACACACATCAGGTGCCACGAGAGGCTACACAGATCTGTTGCTGGAATGAAGCTTGGGATATCTGTTCACGGCATAGGGACACCTCTACATTCCTTGGGGTTTCAGGGAAATCCTAGGAAATGGTTGCATGGTCACATGGTCACAGTTCTCAAAATGTCATGGTTCCTGCTGTTGGATTTACTATCCGTGTCCAGAAACAGGGTATCTGCACCCACACACGTCAGTACCTGCTGCAACTCATCCTGGGTGCGAATCACCGCACATCAAGTTTTGCTTTCAGCCCTTGTTGAGACTCAGTAGGAAGTTGAACTGTTGTTCTGTTTTGTACTAAGTATAGACTTGTTAATGATACAGCGTGCTAGACCATAGGGAGCTATAGAGGATAGGGGTTCCCTGTTTCAACTTCCCACCTCAAGAGGGAGGTTGTCATCTGCCAAGCTCACAGTGGAGAACCAAGCAATCCCTTTATAAAAATATAATTGCAAAAATATTTCATAATATTTTAATTATGTTTATGATTCTATGTTGATTGGCATTCATAGCTATACTCAGGGGCATGCGGACACCGGCCAGCAGAAGGCCAAACTCAAGCCACTATTTTGTTAATAAAGTTTTATTGGCTCACAGCTGTGCTCATTGTTTACATTTTTCACTCTCTATTCTCCCATTGCAACAGCAGAGTAAATAAGCTTTGTGGCCTACAGAGCCAAACATATTTATTATCTGGCCCTCCTAGAAAAG
Organism: Acomys minous; assembly: GCF_964271855.1. Taxonomy (NCBI): domain Eukaryota; kingdom Metazoa; phylum Chordata; class Mammalia; order Rodentia; family Muridae; genus Acomys; species Acomys minous. The sequence continues at coordinate 48,681,232 of NC_140500.1, forward strand.
TTTACAGCATTCTGAACTGGAACACAGGGATAGAGTGGACACTAGTGGATCCAGACCTTGTCGTCTCAAGGTGCCTGAGGCTGGGTCAGGGAGACTGATTGACCAGGTGGTACCCGAGAGCACTGAGCAAGAAGCGCCAGCATGTCACATGGGAAGCCAAGGAGCCTCTGTGTCTTCAAGTCTTTCAGACGAGAATCTGCCTCGGCAGAATTCGGGGTTTGTTTTATTTGGAAGGAACGGCGCGTAGCTTGGCGTGTAAGGCAATGGATGAGTGGGGAGCAGGGTGAGCATAGTCTACAGGCATGCAGTATGCATGATGTGTGGAGGCTGAACTGGCACATAAGCCCACATTCCCAGGCTCTGCACAGCTCCCTGCAGTTCTCAGAACAGCATGCCATCGTGCCTGTCTACCTGTAAGCTGTAGGCTTCCCCCTCTCTATCAACACCCCAGGGGCCTCCTCTACCACAGCTGCCTGCTGTGGATTTTGCTTCCCTGTGTGGCCACAGATGAATCCAATGGACAATGCCCGAGAGACTGGAGCTCAGGTGGGGCCTTCAAGGGAACACAGCGAGCTTCCATTTAACATTGTTTGGAAGGACTTGATTTTCGCGTTAGCTCCCGGGCAGCTTGCCGAGGATGAACGTTTGGGCATTGTCTATGAAGGAGCAAACATGCTGTGCCACTCCATCCTTGTCAGGCCTGGAATTGTGAATGGACCAAAGATCTGTGCGGTGAGAACAACAAGGAGAAGCGGGGTGGGCGGGGGGGGGGGGGGGCGCATGGGGGGGCGGGGCAGGTGGATAGACACTGGTAGAAAGGACCCCAGTCTCTGGGCTTACTGCGGTGCTCTCTGGGGGCTTATGTGTTTCAGTTGGAACTCCTGTGTTCTTCTTTGAGCTCGTCTATCATCCCTGGCAGGCATTAGAGTACTTTTGTCCCCATTGGGTTGACTCACAGCTCTACAGCTAGGTTGTTGGGACAATTGTCTCAAGTCTCTCTGGATCACAATAGGCCTTTGAATTTTTTTTTTTTTTTTTTTTTTTTTTTTTTTTTTTTTTTTTTTTTGCTTTTGCTGGGGCTTCCAAACAGACCATGACTTTGCCTTATTCTGAGCTGTTTGCTAAAAGGAGTAATTTGGGGCATGGTGGTTTTTGTTTCACCCAGAACAACACACATGAGAAAGATTGAGAATAAGCACAGGGACGTGTGTATGTTTTGCAGGAATAAGGGTGTCTTCAAAACAGCATGGACCAAACCTCCACACATGTTTCCTGTGCACATATCTCAAGATCCTGAAGATATCAATAACCAGTCACCACACTGCTCTCTGCTAAGCCTGGACAAGCCTCAGGGTCATTCTGAATGCTGTCTTTCTGTCCACACTACCAGGAAGGAAAACACGGGCTTAAATGGATTGATGACTTCCTACACAAGGAGTCACTTTTGAGTAAAAAAGCGGATCATGAATAATAATAGCTGACACGTATTGAGTTTTATTATGGGTCAGACGTCATTCTGTCTGGCAAGGCATCGCTTCGTGCATGCCACGTAAATATAAGTTTTGTTTAGACCATTGGTCTACTACCAGTGTTCACAAGAGTCTTCGGTGCGTGATGGTTGCTTAAAAATACTTACTTAAATTTAAGTTCTACAACCATCAACTAAACATGTATTTTGAATGAAGAAACCGTGTCGCAGAGAGCTCAGAATTGTGCCGACTAGTGAAGGCTGGAGCCCTGACTTCTACCACATCATATTTCTCTCATGCTTTTAACCGCTTGTCTCACTGCCTTCTATGGCAACAGTTCATCTTTCTAAATGCCCGGCACATCGGCCGCCTCTTTAGTGTTCTTGGCATCCGTCCTTTTCGTACCTCAGAATGCTGTCTTCATATAAGAGGAAAAAAAAAAAAAAGACCATGCTAGAACTGGAATCCAAATGCTAAAGGGTTTGATCAGAAAGTGCACTGAGAGAGCAGGCCAGGGGCACAGGGGAGGGGCCTGGAAAGAGCTTGTGTCCCTGGCAGCTGGTCCTCAGTTCCAGCAAGTGCAGCTGTGGCTGATTTGAGCCAATCCTGCCAGCTCCTCTCATCTTTCAGGGGAACTAGGATATCTGGATTTGATGTGGAAGTGCTTTCGCGAAACAGCTCATGTTTAAAATATTGGCAAAGGACGGAAGTTAAAATGAAAAAAACAAAACAAAACGAAACATTGCGTCCCAAATAAAATAGTTCTGTGTGTGTGTGTGGGGGGGGACGTCCGCCCCATTGACCTATACTCAGCCGCCTAAGGAAGGTAGTGAAGAAATGGGAACAGGTCAAAGTGCATTTGGATAATTGGTCCTGAAGTTGCAGGCAGAAGAAATCCAGGGGACACAGGTTATAGTTATTTACGGTCTTAGATTAAAGGCTTCTGGGAGTTGGAAGTACAGTGATGACTCTCGGCATTTGGCGCCGCACTCAGTACTTTTCGCCTCCCTTGTATGTATGGACTTGGGTTTGCCTGCAGATCATGATGAGAGATGTCTTACTTGGCCAATATGAAGCAATGCTGTTCCAGAGCAGATCCTCGTCTTCCAGTTCTCTACCCGCTTTCCTTAAGCTGCACAAACTGTCAGTAGTAATGACTAGCCACCGACATTTGTTGTTCTCACAGGCCTCATGGTTTCATCTTCTATAAACAAGAAGTGCAGCAGCCAGAGCTGCTGCCAATTATGGATGAGTATTCAGAGAGGAACAAAACCGGGGCTGTCACTGGGGGGATGGGGGGGGGACGGGACACGGTATAATGGCTTAGGCCTGTTATTCTTGGCAGATGAAGGGTGTTGGTTTTCACTTAGCCCTCGCCAAATTATCCCTAATTACAAAAACCCACACCTAGCAAAGGCCAAATAAATAAGAGAATCATGTCCTAATCAGTGTGGACATTCCTAAACTCTCACCTAATGACTCCTAGTTCTGGGCTGTGGCTGCTCCAAGCATAGCTGTGGCCTGTCCTAGCTGATAGCTACATGCTTTGCATGCTCCAGAGAAACCAGTTACAATTAAGCAGATTTGAAAAATCATTAGGAAGAGGGAGATTTTTCTGATGGCTGGGTCTGTGTGGACCTCTCAAATGTCAGTTCTGTGTGGAAAGGGCTCTTGGCATTTGACGCCTTCCTGCCAGGTTGCGCATTTGACAGCTGGGGTATCTTTTTCCCAGCCACTGGCCTGACTGCTGTCATAAAGCCAATTAGAGTCTCAGGCAATTAATGTTATTTTCCTCGAGGGCTCCTGGCAAGGCTTCTATCATGTAGCACTTCCACATGAAATCTGTGACCTTTGCAAACACATGCCCAAGAACAGCGAATAAGCTTGGCTGTGCATCTACTGCGCTTCATTAGATTACGAAGAATATGAAAATAAATCGTAGTTGCTGTGTGCAGAGATTTCTGTGCAGCACTTTATATCCTAGGATCCTAAGCAATGAAGATGTATGTCCACACCAAAACCCAGATAAACCATAAAAAGGCAGTAGAGACACCGAACAGCAGTGCGTTTACATATGTTCAGCAAATTATTTGACAAAATTTATGAATTGGAACATATTCAGAATTGGGCTTCATAACTCATAGTTTATACTTCTCTTGCAGCATTTTAAACGAGGACATTAACAAACTGCAAACAAAAATGTAAGGCCCTGGCATTTTTTGGAGCAGTAGGAGAGAATGGTGCAATTTAATCCACACTGAGGAGACTCTGGGGTGTAACATACACATACAGGGCGCCTGCCTGTCCTGCACTAGGTAGGGTGAACTGTCGGCAAGGAAAGTCGCCTCTGGGTCCTCCCAGGGGATTCCTCATACCCTTTGCTTGAGAAGAGAACAGAGGGCATAGTAAGCACATAAGAAAAATGGCTGGAATTTGTAAAATAGATAAATAAATACAGGCTCCGGCCAGGGAAGCAAATCAACACCTTGCTCAGGCGTCATCAGAGAAGCTTCCTCCTGTAGCCGAGGAGAACAAATACAGAGACCCACGGCCAGACATTGTGCAGAGAGTGGATACTCAGCCCTAAGTGAGATGCTCCCATCCAATCCCTCCCCTTGGGGTTCGGAATACCCCGTGGAAGAGGAGGCAGAAAGGGTGTAAGAACCAGAGGGGAAAAGTGGTCATATGCCTACCCAAAAGACAGCAGCACTTAACCACTTCCAAGAGAGTCTTACTGGGCAACAAACTATTCAAGGGTCGGCTGCATGCCCGCCATAGAGGGTCAACAGACAAGCTCTATGACACCTAAGGGAGTTTCTTGTCTCATAATGTCATGTTATACATTTCCCTTTAAAAATATTCTCGCTTTTATTTTAATTATTATGCATATGTACATATATACATATGTATGTATGTATATATGTATGCATATGTGCCTGCATGTTTTCTCTCACTTTATCCTACAGGTTTTTTATGGGTTCCATTTTAGGGTTTCTTATGGGATTCCTCGGTGTGAAAACAAGTGGGGCTCCCCATTTGCAAGTGCTTCTTTTGCCTTTTCTTTGCTTCTTTTCCTTCCATTTGTTTGTTTTTTCCTATTCTGATGTGATAGTTTTTGTTTTGTTTTATTATTGCCTGTTTCTGACTGGGAGACGGCGTGTGGTGGATATGGATGAGGTGGGGAGGTAGAGAGGGACTGGGAGGAATAGAGATAGGGCAAACTCTAACAAAAATATATGAGAAAAATCTATTTCCAATAAAGGGAGAAAATAAAACTAAATGGACACATAAATAATTACATAAAATGAATGGGACCAATAGTAGAGAATGACTTGAAAAGAGAGAAATAAAAAAGAAAAGAAAAGGAAAAGAGAAATACAACGAGGAAGCCACATGACACATATCAGGTGGCATTGTACCGTGTGCTTTCTATTGTCACATGAGCCAGGACTGCAAACTGCTAACAAACCATCAGTTGCATAGAGATGAGGAGTATTTGTTCATTTAGTACTCTTTAAATTCTTGTTATTAAAACTTAATTTAGACACACACACACATACATGCACATACACACACATTCCTCACTGACTGGAGCTGCAAAGCTGGCACATTTACACCCCCGTTTTCCTCAGTCCCCACTATCTGCTCTTTCAGACACCACTCCTTTGATTTCTGGCCTCTTGCAATGATTGAGCGTGATACCTTTGATTAAAGAAGAGGCAGTAGCCTCTTGTCTTGAGAGTGGGAGAGCTAGCTTGTAGGTGGGTGGAAGGAAGGATGTACCAGGTCAGCTGTCCAGCCTCTTCAGTTTGAGGATGGCGTGATTCAGTGTCCAACCACATCTGTTCACCAGAGTGGGAATTGCACGGATTGCCAGTTACTACCAATCCCAAACACTTCCTTTCAACTGAGCTAATTGCACTTTCTCAGGCCTATGCAGGTCCAAATGACACTGAGTATGCTCAGGAGCCATCTTGTGTCTCCCAAGGGGATTGGCTGCCTTGCATCTTCATCTCACCTCCTGTGTTCTCTCCTTTTCCCTACTGCACACCCAGCTCCACCCCTCCAGGGGCCAATCACTAGACTGGAGATGAATTGTGTCACCAGTAAGTGACAAGACTGTTGGGAGAAGCTGGCACTGAGCAAGATCATAGGGATCTGGGGTCAGGGGCTTGCTAGAATTTGATGGTTGCCACGGTTTTGCTAAGTGCTAATCACGTCCCATCACCCTGACTAATGGGCGCAGAATAGTTGGCTCAATTCCTTTTCAGCTACTTCAAGCTAGCTCCTAAGAGAGCTGCAAAATTCTGCCTCCAGTTGTGTCCTTTCCTTGTTGCACCTTTTAAAGAACATGAATTATTCTTAAATTTGGCTCCCTAAAATTTAGGTAATGATTCACAGGAGAGCTGGGGAGGCAGCTAGTATAGAAAACAAACCACCTGCTTAGGATTCAAGGCCCAATCATTGACAGCACACCTAATCAGATTGAATTGGTACTAAAATGCTGCATGTAAGTGCCTTCAGTACCTTACAGATGCTGCAGAACCAGATTGGAAAAGGCCAAATTGTCTTATTACTCATCGGAGAATGGGAGACAGTGAAATTTCTCAGGTGAATGTAATTTGCATTTACCTAGCAAATGCTGAAGAAACGCCAGCAATTCTGGAGGGGCACTTCTCGTGGATACAGGAGGGGTGTTCATCAGGGTTAAGATTTCCGTGTCTTCACCATCCCTCAGGTGCTGTAAGCCAGTGGCTGGATGGTGTCCTTGGGCCACATATGTGTTGGTTCTCAAGTCACTGTCCAATATGTCAGGCCATCGAGGCAGATGGTGAGTCAGACAATGTTACTGAACTTTGGAAAATATACCACTTGAGAGCCTAGCTGGGGAAATGCCTGAAGTTGGAAAATAGTGTAATAGAATATTTGATTTGCCACCAAAGACCTTAACTGGGAAGATTTCCACATTGGAAGGATAGGGCAGCTTGGATGGTTTCCATTTGGGTGGTAACTGCCTATCAGTGGACTGGGGTCTTGGGCGCCCAGTGTGTCATCAGAGTGGATTGCTTCACCTCTCCTCCCCAATATGCTGCATTTTCACAAGAAGGCACCTGAAATAAGGCTTCTGGCTGAATCTCTTAAATTGCAATGTTATTTATTAGCTCTAGTGTGGGTCTGCTTCTCTGGCTTTTTTTTTTTTCAGAACACTCGTAGGTAGCCATCAGAGTAGATGGCAAGGTAAATGAAATGTCATTTCCATATAATTCAATATTCTGTCTCTCTCCAGGCCTACAGCTACTGACCAGGCTTATTGGAAGTGAGCTTGTTTTTCTATGATTAACCAGAAACTCTCTGGACAAGAATACCTCAGTCTTCCAAAGTTTAGCTCTATTGACCCACCAAGAAGCATGCTCCCTCCCATGTCCAGGGTATGCCAGCTGTCACTTTCCCACCTTTCTATGGAAAGCTGCTCACTTTGAAACACCAGCAATTCTCTGTCCCTCACCTACCTCCTTCGTGACAAAAGGACCATACTTGACAAAGCTAAACCTTGTGGGTTAATGGCTTTAAATGCAGCCTCCAGCCAGAGAAAGGCATGAAGCCAGTAGAAAATACTACAGCCTCTTGCTTGCTGTTGGGACAATTCTCTGAAGCTTGCTCTACACACAGGGTCCCATGGAGTCACCCCCAGTTGTCTGCAGTGATATCTGACCTGAGACCATTTGAACGGCGAAGGATAGGAACTGTTTTCACTAGCCATCCTGATCCCCACGTCTGCTTGGGTATGAACCCAAAGGAATTCATCCCCCATGCAGCAGGAAGGGTATGCAAGTTAGACAGTGGGATTGTACTTTAGACCTGCAGTTAACCTCAGGTCTGACATTATCAGGTAACCTTGGCGTAGCTGGGGTTTGCTATTTTGTGGGTTCCTTTTTCCTCTTCCTGCATTATCTACCCTTATTAACCCCTAATACTAGATAGGAGAGAAAAAAAGGTAGAGGAGAAAGGGGCGGAGCTATCGTTAGACTACTTTCTACTGAGTAGGGATGTCAAATTCTTTGTGGCAAGTTTGGTCTTTGCTATCAAGATACCTAAATTCTTCTTATTATTTCTTTGCGCATGACTACCTGACAACCAACAACCAACACCAGCCAACCATCACTCAGCCAACAACAGCAACCCTGTATCTTTGGGCCCTAGCATTTATGTATCCTCCAAAAAGTTCCCAGAATTCCAAACATCACATGCTCACAGAAACCATCTGTGGCCGGCAAAAACATACCCTTGCTAGAGCACGAGGCAAATCATACAACTGCTGTGAAGTGAGTACATCTTTACAGGATATAGGATATAGACTGTTATAGACTGGCCAACCTCCTCATGGTTTGTTAATGGCTATTTTCAACAACAAAGTATAAGTCCTACAGAGGAGAATGATGGTTTTGTTCAGCTCTCTGTTCCCATGAGATAGACAATGATATTAAACAGTTCTCTTGCAATTATAATGCCACTAATTGAGTTGTTCCTATGTGTCAGCAAGTTCATCTATGCATTGACATGCCAGCCCTTTGCGTACCAGAGCTCTGTCATCAGCTAAAGGTATTGCTGTAATGGGAGGAAAATGTTTGGGATTCATTTCTAAAATGAATCTTATCCATTTTGTTCTATAGTTCATGTGAACAGTTCGAAAATGTTACTGTACATATGCTATCACTGCAGTCACATCTTAAAATGCTTCTGTCATTCTATGCCCATCACACCTTATTTTGCAACTAATCTTTGTCCACTTCCTGAGCTTCAAGCAATTACTGACCTTATTTTGCTGTGGATTTCCCTTTTCTGGATACCACAGATAAGTCCAGTCATACAAATATGTTGTCTTCATGGCTGATTTTTTTAAAAACTTATACTATTATTGGAATTGCAGCAATGTGCATTAGTACTTTATTAATTCTACTTTATTTCTTGAGTGAGTCCGTTGTGTGGGTGTTCCTATTGTCTACCCATTCACAAGCCAAGTGATAGTGCAAATTATCTTCTTGTTTTGGAAATACAAATTTTGGGGTGTTCACATAGAAGTGTTCACTCAGGCAGCGTTCTCACTACGAGTGGATTTGCTGAGCCCAGGGCAACTGTGTGTTTTTCTTTAAGAACTCCTCAAATTATTTCTCCTCCCACCAATCTCCATCAACATTCACTATGGTCTGCTTTTATAACTGTTGATGTCCTTCTGGCTGTGTTTATATTGCCACCTCCCCAGTGCCTAATGGCGTTGAACATTTATCATGTGTCCTTTAGCAATTTATATATCTTACTTGGTGAAATGTCTATTCATATCTTTTGCTTAACTTTAACTGGGTCCTTTTTAGTTGTAAGAGTCCTTCATATATTCTACACATATCTTTTGTGAGATAAGTATCTGAAGTGTTTTATCATTTTCTGTGCTTTTCCTAATGATATTCTCTGAAGTACAGAGGATTTGGATTTTTTATGGAGTCCTGTTTATCCTGGCTTTCTTTTGTAGTTTGTGGTTTTGGTATTATAAATAATAGCCTTACACAAAGCTACAACAACTGTTTTGTTCTATTATCAATGTCCTATAGTTTCAGCTTTAGTACTGAGAATTGTGATGAGTTGAACTTGACTTCATGTAGTTTCTTTCCGATTGACTTACCCTGCCATCTTTGCCCAAAGTCATTTGATTACTTGTAAACTAGTTCTTGGGTTTTGAATTTTATTCTTTGTATTTATCCATGTCGCCTCATGCCAGTGTCACGATGCCTAATTAATAGTATTTATTGAGAAGCAAAGTTTGGGAGCCACCATGACAGAGACTAACTTGAAGACTAGAGTGGCCATGGCACCTTAGATGGAGGGATCAGTGACAGCTTTGGGGGAGCCGCATTCCAGTTAAGGCCGAGCAGAAAACAGTGTGGTACGTGTGAGCCAGCCAGGAGTTACTTTGCCAGGCTAAGACAGAGATCTCTCTATTCTCATCTCTAGAAAGTGATAAATCTGGAATTTTCAACCCAACCCATGATGCATCGTTTCCCTCTCTGCAGCACCACACTACGAATCAATGATTTCCAAGCCAGTAGGGTAGCATCTGGAATTATTTCCTGTGCTGAGGCATAGGATATCCCGTCACACGGCCAAGCAGGATTGGCTGGCACCTTCCCTCACTCATTCACTAAGTATTTCACAGTGTCTCCTGTGTGTAAAGCATTATGCCGGCAGAACACTGAATGGAACTCTTGGTTTCGTGGAATTTATAGGGCCCTTTCCTTGAATATCACTTGTGTATATCATCTCTCATGCACACTTGCAAGATTTAAGTGCAGTGATGCCGGGAGAAGGAATGAGCACATATACACAATCCATCGAACCACCGGGATTCCCCATCACTTACAAAGACAGCAGAACAGAGGTATCCTCAAAAGAAACATGTCATAGAGTGCTAGATTTTTTAACACTTTTGTATCATGTGTGTACGTGGATGGGGCATCACACATGCCACACAATGCATGTATAGAGGACAGATGACAATCTGCTTGAGTTGGGACCCGAAGGTCAAACGTAGATCATCAAGCTTAAGAACAAGCACTGTTATCAGCTAAGCCATCTCACTGACTCATGGTGCTAAGCACTACGGGTGGCTCAGCAGCTTCAGATATGTGCAGGCATTGGTTAACACTTACTCTCTTTTCTCTCAGCTCCAACATCTTCTGCACGCTGCTTTTGTGATGTGCTTGCTGAACCCTTGTAAAAACATTTCCTCCAGCTAGCTGGCAGAATGTGAGATTTTTTATCAAAACAAAGGACTATAAAGGATCCTGAAAGAAGAGGTAAAAAGATACTTCATTCTTGGTTTCAGTCTTCCATTATTACTGAGTAGCCTGGTCAGTGTCCTCTGGCCACACTTCTATGACTGTACCTGATTCTGAGCAATGTCCACCCTCTTGAACCTGACTGTGGCAGGCCAGGCCTAGAAACCACTATAGTATATGCAGTAAGGGCTTTCTGTGCAGCCCCAGCTCCCAAATAATAGCACATAGTCTTATTATATTCATCATTAGCTTATGGTACTAAGTTGGGCAGATTCTTAGTTATTTTAACCTGGCAATACTGGCCTGGCCTTCATCCTGGCCATGTGACTTTTGACTTGTCCTTCCTAATCTTGTCCTGCCACCTGTTCCTTTATCTGTGTCTCACTGGCGACTGATGACTTCTGCCTCACTTTCTGGTTCCCACCTGGGCCACTCTCTGGACCCAGAAATCCTGCTTCCTAATCCTGCCTCAGCTTATTGGAGAAAGCAGGAATATGTTTCAACTCACAGGCACAGGAAGACTTTCTGAATAGGACCCTGGTGGCAGTGGCATTAGATCAACAATTGACAAATAGGACTCTGGGAAACTAAAAGGTTTCTAAACAATAAAGGACATATTATTAAAGAGGTAGACTTCAGGGTGGAAAAGAAATCTTTACCAATTATGCATCAGACAGAGGGTTAAATGTATATAATATACAAAGAACTAAAAAAAATGAATAAACAAAACACCTAAATGTAAAACAAACAATCAAACAACCCAATTAAAAATTAGAGCATGGAACTATAAAGATTTCTCAAACAAGGATTACAAATGGCTGAACAAAATCTCAAAAAATTATTTACATCCTTAGCCATTAAGAAGATGAAAATTAAAATTACTCTAAAAGTTTATCTCTTATCCTAGTCAGAGTGGCTAAGATTTTTTTAAGATAACAAGTGCTGGCTTGGATATTGGGGAAAGAGAAAACTCATTCCTTATTGGGAATGCAAACTGGACAGCCGCTGTGGAAATCAGTGTGGAAGTTTCAAAAACCTAGAAATATCTCTACCATATGACCCAGCTATACCACTCCTGAGCATATTGCCAATATCTTTTTATAGAGCTACTTGTTCCTCCATCTTTATTGCATGTTTAGTCATAATAATTATGGAAACAGCCTATATATCATCAGATGAATAAATAATGAATATGGGTACACATATACAATGGAATATTATTCCTCTATAAAGAAAAACTAAATTGTGAAAGTTCCAGGTAAATAGATGGAGTTGGAAATAATCATCTGAGTGAAGTAACTCAGACCTAGAAAGGTAAATGTGGCATGTTCTCCCTCACATGTGGCTGCTACATTTGAATCCTTAGATATGCATGTTGGAGTTGGAGTACCTACAGTAGTCAAAAAACTAATAAGGGTCCATCGGAGCATTTCAAGGGAAGGGGCATAGAGTGCAGCTAGATGGCTTCTTTTAGATAGAGAAAGGAAACAGCATGGAGGGAAAAGATGAGAGGGAAGAGAACAATCTACTCATATTGGTTCATGTTCCAAAACCCCAGACTCATCTCGCAGCCTGATCTGCATGACGGCTGATCTGCACTGGCCAAGGCTCTGCAACTCTGACATTCAGTGACAGTGCTGGTGAGAAATTGATGCTGTTGTCTCAAAGAGCTGATTTCCTTTTTCTCTCAGGTCAGGTTTGCTTTAGGATTGAACTCACAGGGTTGGATAGAAGAACACACAAAACAAAGCCTTTGCCCCCAAGGCTTAGACACACAAAGGATGCTCATAACAAACTGAATAGCCAAATGCTTCCTTCCCACAGCTTGTGACTTGGAGCTGTTGTCATGTGTAAGAGATCTTTTAGGCTCCTGGCTTTTAAATTTGCCCATTTCATCCTTCCTGCACTGTTTGTAAATGGAATAAAAAAAATGTGGCCTGGTTTCTTGGGTGCCTGGCTCAAGACCTGGCTTAGCCACTCTCTAACTATGTAATGTTGACTAAACATTTAACAGGCCTCAGTCCCATTGTCTATACAGTTGGTACAGTAATATTACCTATTCATGAGTTAGTGTATAAAATACTTGAATAAACACCTATCTCACAGTGTGCCTTGTGCCAGCTGTTATAGCAATAATAGAAATGATGGTAAATGCCTAAATGCTGCAAGGAATAATGATGGGCACAATAATAACAACAGCAATAAATACAATGTAAAGTTATTACATATCATGTTCCATGTATCTGTACACCAAATCTTAGCTAACTCTTTAATCATATAGATCTTATTTAAAGATGTGTAGTTTAAGCCCCATGTCATAGTTAGCCATCTGCAGAGCCTAGCATTCATATACTGCTGGGTACCAGAAACTAACAGTACTGCAGATTTACATATCCTCCTGTATGCCCCCATGTTGCAAGGCATTGTTGCAGAACCTCATTTCATGTGTTTTCTTTTAGGGAGGTTCAAGACAGGATTTCTATGTGTAGACCTGGCTGTCCTGGACTCACTTTGTAGACCAGGCTGGCCTCAAACTCACAGCAATCCATCTGCCTCTGCCTCTCAAGTGCTGGGATTATAGGCGTGCACCACCACGCCCGGCGTGTCATGTGTTTTCTTTACAGTCCCACTTCTCTTTACAGCTTTAGATTACACAAAGAAATCCTTTCTAGTTCTCTGTACTTATGTTCCAATGGGCTTCACTAGCTCTGATGTTCTCATGCTCACAAGGCTCCCAGGATGATGATAACCACTTTGCCTGAAAACTTTCTTCTTCCTTCCTTCCTTCCTTCCTTCCTTCCTTCCTTCCTTCCTTCCTTCCTTCCTCGTTCTCCTTCTCTTCTTCCTCCTCCTTCTTCTCCTCCTCTTCTTCTCTTCCTTCTCCTCTTCCCCCTCCTCCTCTTCTCCCTCCTCCTCTTCTTCCTCCTCCTTATCTTCCTCCTCCTCTTAGTTATCTCCTCGCTTTTCCCCTTTAGAAAAGGCTGTTACTTAGAGAATGTAGGACATATTTCTTGCTAATTCAAATGTCCTTATTTGAAGATGAGCCTTCTTAGTATGGTATGTATATCCTTCTAATTCCTACAAGATGACTTATGAAGTGGCAATCCATGGGACTGCAAACCCTGACGTCACAAGGGTAATTGATTCATGACATTCTTACTAATTCCCAATAAGGTTACCTGTGGCATCATAGTCACCCACCTCCTTTTTCTAGGACACGTTCTCTTGTTAGACTATCTCATGGTCTCATAGACTACAGAGTACTTACCACTGTTGAAATCATTCTGATTTTTTTCTTATTATAGTTTTTATTGGTCCATGTGTCCATTTTGTATCAGTACCATGCTGGTTTTATTAATGTAGCTCTGTAGTATAACTTGAAATCAGGTATTGTGATATCACCATCTTCGTTCCTGATGCTCTGGTTGTCTGAGGTCTTTTGTGTATCTTATGAATTTCAGGGTTTTTTTTCTGTGAAGAATATAATTGGATTTATTATTGATATTGAATCGAGTCCAATAGATAATTTTGATAATATAGCCATTTTTTACTATCTAGATACATAAAATCATTTATATGTGATACAAAAACCCAAATAGGAGACTTGGGAAAGAGGAATACTAGCAGTAGAGGTGGGGAGGAGAAAGAGAAGGATATAAGAATTCCTCTGGTCAGCCAGGTGTGGTGCACACCTGTAATCCCAGCACTCAGTGAGGCAGAGACAGGAGGATTTCTGTGAGTTTGAAGCCAGCCTGGCCTACAAAGTGAGTCCAGGGTAGCCAAGGCTACACATAGAAACCCAGTCACAAAGAGAGAGAAAGAAAAGACTGTCTATGTCAAAGTATATGATATGCTATCAATAAATTGTTATTATGAAACTCACCATTATGCACAATGAATATAAACCAATAAAAAAGGTAGCCTAGTGTGGCAGCACACACCTTTAATTTCAGCACTTGTGTGTCAGCGATAGGTGGGTCTCAGTGAGTTTAAGGAATAATTGGTCTACATAGCAAGTTCCAGGCCAACCAAGAATGCATAGTGAGACCCTACCTAAAATTCATACATACATACATACATACATACATACATACATACATACATACATACATACAACAATCAACCAAATATATCAGGTATACTTTTTCCTTTACTATCTGGATTCCCCAACTCCTAACATTTACCACTAGTTTTGGTTTTACTCACCCTGCTTACCCTTTGCTAAGCTTTGTTGAAGTAAGGCAGAAACAGAAACAATGGACTGCCTGCTGAGGGGTCATGAAGTGAATGTGGCTTTTTTGGAGGCATCACTTGGCCCTCCTCTCATCGTACCATACGCTCGAGAAAGGAAGCCATGGAGCAGAGAGAAATGCACATGCTATATGAAAGCCACTCAAAGTATCCTGAAAATCACTTCTGCCCGAGTGATCAGAAACCCACTTCCAGACCTTACTTACCCGGGTTTATTTCCCAAAGACAAAATAAAATTAAAATTGACCTCACCGTGGCCTGGAGGCAAATGACCACACAGATCAGTGGTTCTCAACCTTCCTAATGCTGCGACCCTTTAATACACATCCTCATGTTATGGTGAGCCCCAACCATAAAATTATTTTCACTTCTATTTCACAACTATACTTTCGCTACTGTTGTGATTTAGAATGTAAATATTTGATATGAGATCCCTGTGAAAGGGTTATTTGACTAGCAAAGGGGTCAGGACCCACAGGTTGAGAACCACTGACATAGATGCAGAGCCAGCAGGGACTGCAAGCTGGTTACAGTCCCAGGAAGCTGGAGGAATGAGATCTTACGGGCTCTGGAAAGGTATAGATACCTAGAGCAGCAAAAAAGCAGCCAATTACTTAACAGAGGTTACACCCCACTCCAGGTGACCCCAAATCCTGCACCTGTTGCATGAGATGTTTTTTGAGATATGAGGTCTATACCAACTCCCAGAGTTTGCCAGAGGAATTACGTCCCAGAGTGAAGGTAACTGGTTCAACGGCACACGCTTCATTGACTTTCTTCTCGTCCTTGTCTTACTTTTCTTCCTCCTCTACTGATATTTCCTAGTATCACCTCCCAAGCAAACGAGCTTGTGTTCAGTTCTTTGTCTTAGGGCCTAGATTCTGAAGATAACAAACCCAGAGCCTTTGTTTACCTCTCATGTTACAGAACATCAACATGGCATGTCAATTTCCAAAACATTTTAAAACCTTAAGTAAAAAAGGCAACATGATGCAACTGTTTTCTCTTGAGCAAATTTTGGGGAATTATGCTTATTTTCATTCAGAGCCATTCAGAGTCCATGAACTTGCATAGATTGTTTACTACTCGAGACTCTTCAAGTTGTAATGAATACAACCCCACTTAAGATGGAATAGTCTTTAAAAGGAGGAGTGCACACCTGTTGCATACCCTTCACAGGCCCTGGTGCTTAGGGCTCGGTCTTTGGGATAAAGCTGTTGGGGGTGAGTGGAGCCTTTAAGAGGGAGGACCAAGTGGGAGATCTTTATGTCATGTGTATCAGGCACTTAAAGGGAATTATGAGGACCCACTATGGTACTTTATTCATTCTTTTGTTTGTTTTCTAACAAGTAGAAGCCTACCCTCACCAGACTCCCACTATTGTGTAGTGTCACAAGTCTCAAGCAATGGGGCCAAGAAACCATGGATTGGAAACTACAGTTGTGCCCCAGAATTCTTTTCTCATTGACTAGTCTATTTTTCTCAAGTATTTATATATATACTGAGAGGGAACTATCTAGCACAACATTGGATTGTCCTCCAAGTCCTGGACTGTACCACAGAGACAGGACAGAAGCACAGAGTGGACAGCAGACTCTCTCATCCAAGGCTACAGTGCCCGTATTTGTACTTTGTCTTATCTGCTTCTGTCTGTAGACTGGATTTCCCTACCACTTTGTACAAGCAAGCATCGTCTTTTAAAAATCTTGAGTTTTCTTATTTCCTTTTTACAAGAGAGTGGACTTAAAACTCCAAGAAGTGAGCCATGGTTGTTTTCAGCTTTAATCAAAGAACATCTCTGACCCAGTCAGCAATGGTGACCCTGTGTAGTTGGGGACAGGTCGTTCCCACCCACCTGCTGAAGAGGTTCTGGCTGGGAAGCTCAGTGTACACACCTAAGGGCTGTGACTGCCCTGTTTGGATGTGGCCTAATTTTTACATTTGATGCCTCTGTCTACTTCTAAGGAGGCCAGCTTCAAATAAATACAAGAAAAGTTTGACATGTAATTTACAATACAAAACTGCCACCCAATGCCAACCCAAAGAGAGGTATCATGTGAAATGTTGTGACCTAGGGAAAAGGCAAAAATACAGATTTTAACTATCACCTGTCATTTCTAATGAATAGTGCCTCTGTGGAGCAGGCAGGAAGGCTGGCCCACTTTGGATGCCCTTGAAAGTTTTTTTTTTTTTTTTAACTTTTAGGATGCACAGACAAAGTGCAAGCTTTCCCATATTTTATCAGGAGATATTAGATCATTAATTGATGAAATATTGAAAAAGAAACTGCCTAGCATATTGAAGAAGGCATTTAGCCAGGGTATCATGCAAATTAACTATTGTGACTAACCCAATTTGTGTTGGCTTTTATTAAAATTATCTGCGTGGCAAGGTTGTGGAGATACCACAATAGGTACAGTGCTCACCCTGCAAGCGTGACAACCTGAGTCCAGTGCCCTAGAGCCCACAGGAAAGAGCCAGGAGTGGTGTCATGCATTTATAATCCTGGCACCAGGGAGGCTGAGAGAGACACATCCCAGGAGCTTGTCAGTCACTCAACCTAGCAGAATCAGTGAGCCCCAGCCCAGTGAGCGGGTGTTCTTTATAGAAAGACACACAAATACTTGTGATTCACACATCCTGTGTCACTAGGCTTATCCCAGTTGAAAGGATATCCCAGTAGGATTAGGTTAAATCCCAGTTATTAGCAGTGAGGCCTAGTACCAAATCAAATTCTTCCTCAATGTAAAATTAAGCCTGCTTTGAACATAAAAGTACAAGGCAGGGCCAGGATTCCCTAGCTCAGAGGAAATATTCCAAACTAAAAGACTCATGACTCTGCATTCAGCTAGTTTACTTGTAAGATGCAGTAAGAGGATTACTCATTGAATCTCGGTCTGTGCATTAGAGAAGCCAGCAGCTTTGAGCACTAGCCTGTCTGCCACTTCTGCTGAGTCTGTGTGTTTCTGTGATGCTGGTGAACTTGGTGGCAAGCTCTTGGCTTTTCTGTCATCATTACGTAGGTAAGAAGGATCTCGGGTCACGTGAGTGCAGGAATTGGGACCAGTCCACCAAGAAATTCATTCTGAGGTGGACTCGGGGCTTATGAGCAGGAGACTGGACTTGGGGTTCCCAGGCCCTTAGTTTTCAGCTGTGAATGCACCTAGCTCACTAATTACCTAAGTACCATCCTTCCCTTCCTTCATTTACAGAACACAGACCTTGATGGTGTCACCTTTGTGGGACTTTGATAGGACAAGTAAGAAACACACAGAAAAGCGCTCCATGTATTCCAATAGGGACCAGGGGGGTGGGGTAGCGGGGGTGGATCAGTTGCTAAGGTGCTTATGGTGCAAGCATGGGGACCTGAGTTCTAGCCCCAGGACCCACGGCAAAGTCGGACACGGAGCACATCTGTAATCTCAGGGAAGAGGCCGACAAGAGGATCCTTAGGGCTTGCTGGCTAGCCAGTCTGGCCAAACTGGTGAACTCCAGCTTTATGAGAGATGTGGTCTCCAAAATAAGGAGGCAAGCAGTTGAGGAAGGTACCCAATATTGACCTCTGACCTCTATAAGTGTGCTCACACATGTGAGCACACATAAGCACATACAGGACACTATTACAGTGGCTGTAAGAACAATCCCGTGTCACAGATGAGACAGGAGGCTGAGTAGGAGCCGAGTGTCTACTGACTGAAGTTAGGGTTGTCTTAGAGCTTGTGACCACTGTGTCCCCCAAAACATTCAGAAATGGGTCAGACTATACCTGGATGAGTTTAGGGTGACGACATATTTCCAAAGAGAGCCTAAGAGTTTGCAACCATCCTCTATATGTTGTAACTCAGTGACATCAGCCAAAAGATACGTTGGGACCGCAAGCGTTGTGTCCTACCTGACTTTTTTTTTTCCCACTTTGCTCCCTCTGGGAGCTCAGAGTGATGACAGTTCATTGTTCAGCTCACAAAAGTAGGAACACTTTTAGAATTTATGATAATTGGAAAACAAATCTTAGAAAAAATGAATACGGGGCCTGAAAACCCAACAGAAGTGGGAGCAGTAAGGAAGTCTACCTCCTAGGGCTGCCTTAAGGATCAAATAAGACAACACACGTACACAGTGTTTCTAAGTGCAGACAGGCTGTCAACAAGCAAGGACACAGTAAGTGACAGCTATGCAAGAAGAAAAGCAGCTCAGAGCAGCTGGGGAAAACCTAGACCAACAGAGAGAAAGCAAGCACACAGACTCTACTTGTTGGATAAAACAAGAAGTGAACTCAGCCCCTTTTGTGTGTCCCATGAAGACTGAGCCCCCAGCACAGAGGTCAGGCTTTGACAGAGGTGGAACCACTATTAATCTAAATGCTTGCAGGTTGTGCTTGTTGACCAGAAGTTGCTCAGATTGTAGTACCACAATCACATAAGAAGCCCCTGGTGCCCCAAGCCATTCAGCAACCTCTTGCTGTATCAGTAACTAAAATCTGCACTTTGAGGTGTCT
Organism: Acomys minous; assembly: GCF_964271855.1. Taxonomy (NCBI): domain Eukaryota; kingdom Metazoa; phylum Chordata; class Mammalia; order Rodentia; family Muridae; genus Acomys; species Acomys minous. The sequence goes on from NC_140500.1 coordinate 48,700,275, forward strand.
CCTTTGAAGTGTTTTTTGCCACTTGCACTTTGGTGAATGTTGTTCCCATTCCACTCCCTCTCCGCAACACCCTCCCTGAGAGAGGGAGGGAGGGAGGGAGAGAGAGAGAGAGAGAGAGAGAGAGAGAGAGAGAGAGAGAGAGAGAGAGAGGGAGAGAGGGAGAGAGAGGGAGATCAAGGCAGGAACAGCCAGTGGTGTTGGAAACCTTAGGTGGCAAGTGAACTAGACTTCTTAGAAGGCAGGCTTCACTGAACAACAAATTTAACTGGGGAGAAGCAAAGGCTATTTAAAGCTTTGGGGTGTGGGTAGGGGCTTTTGGGATGAGTGTCCATCATTGGCTGGGGCAGAGATGCTGGGAATGTCATTTGCATGGAGAGGAATTGCGGGTGCTAGCTAGACATTGTTTTAGAAGGAGAGAGGAAGTTTAATCTGTAACCTGCTGCCAGGCTGTGACCTTCTCAAGGGTGGTAGAAGTGCGGAAAGGCTACGTGCGTGCTCCAGGAAATGCAAGCCCAGGGCAGGGAATGGGGGAGTCCTGCCCCTGCCCGTTTCAGGACAGGATTTTCAAGGTTTGCACATGACTCATCCCTCACCCTTGCTCCAGGCCTGCTCCCTTGGTCCCATAGGTTAAATTTTTAAAGAGTCCTCTAGGTGGATGAGGGTCAGATTTGGCTTGCATAGATGGGATGTCAGACCTGCGGAAGTCTGGCTTGCATAGATGAGGTGTCAAACCTGAGGCAATTTATAAGCTTCTTGCAAATTACTTACTCTCCCCAACTCTTTCATTTCCTTGTCTCAAAGTTGATGATGGTTAGGATACTTATGATGACACTGACCATGACAATGCTGGTGGCAGCCGTCTAACCACAGGGTTGTCTTAAGAACCTTCTAGATGGATAATACATTCAGCTCCTTAAATGAACAGACGCACAGTAGGTGCTCCTAAACTGGGTAATGCTACCTTTCCATACTGCCAATTACATCTTCACATGTTTGACCAGAACATGAGAGGTCGCCTCCATTAGAATTAAATGCCACATAGGAAAAACTACCAGAGTTAGACAGTATAAAGAGCCACTGGCTGAGCAGGATGCAAAGGTTTGCCAGGTAGGAATTCATGTTCGTCTTCTGGGTCCAGTTTGAAGGATTGTTTTAAGAGGGCTATTATTGTCACACTGGAAGAAAATCACCAAAGTGCACCGAGGAAAGGATATTTGGGGCAGGTTAGAGTGCAGGCAGTGCTCTGCCCCAGCCACCCCACTGTGCTGCTATTCCTTATCAGTCCTACAAGGAAGCACCACAAATCACTGTAAATTGACTATTATGTCATCATGGGCATTGGGATGACAAATAACCTGGGGTAACCTCATGGATTCTAAGCAGAAAGTTTTCTTGCTTGTGTCAACATATATAGAAGTACTTAGACACAGTGCTGAATTGATGTCCTATCTCTATAAGCCTTTGCCTCTTTCACAAAATGAGAGAGTTGCAAGGAGTTAGATTCTGTCTGCCCATAAGTGGTGGTATGGGAGCAAGCCATGGATCCTGAGCTGTGAACAAGCCATGGATCCCAAGCTGTGAACGAGCCATGGCTTCTGATCTGTGAACAAGCCATGAGTCCCAAGCTGTGAACATACCACAGGCCCTGAGCTATCCTCATTGTCTTGGGCTCTGTTTGAAACTCTGTACAGCGAATAAAAAAACATTAACTGCCAGTGGATATACACATTTAAAAGTGTCTGTTGGGGATCCCAGGAAGCCAAGACATTGCAGAGATGAGCAGCTGGGGGCCCTGTGGAGGCCATAAATGTGCTAATGCCAGGCCTCAAGGGTGGTCTTATTGTGACTTTCAGTCCCTCCAGCTAATCCTCTGAGCAGTGGGGAATGAGAAGTTATTCAAGGAGAGTGCTATGTACCCTTTATGAATTATGCATCTTAAACAAACTTGGACAAACTGGAGCGCTCAAGTGGAAGGCTTTTAGCTAGAGAGCCCACTGAACAGCTCTGCTATAGGTCTCTGTGGGGTTTTTTTTAACAGCACATCTTGTCCCGAGTTACCAGGGCAAGAGTGAGAGTGTCCGGCAAATGCTGCGACTCATTTTAGCTGCCATCTCCTCCCATTCCCTCGTGGATACCCACGCTCGCGGCTTTTCCATCTTGGAGCTTTCAAAAGGCTACAGGCCCTGGAATGAGAATCACAAGGGTCACTGACTTCCTGTTTGAGGGGTTTTATAACAGGGCCATACAGGGCCCTATAGGCTCTTCAACAGCCGGATGTCCCTGGCATCAATTCCAAAGGCAAAAAGAAGAAGAATGGGAAGTGAAGCATTGCTCAGGTGGAGGACACTGGTGGAGAGAAATAGCAAAAGGGAAACAGTATATTTTGAGGAGTGTAGATGCCACCAAGGCATAAGTAGTTATCAGTGCTAATGAAAGACAGTGGACTTTAGTGATGGACAGGTTAAGGAATTAAATATGCATGTCTTTGAGTATATATATATATATATATATATATATATATATATATATATATCTGTGTGTATCACACACACACACACATATCCTTAGAACATTAGCATATTGGGTATTTAAGAATCAGAAGCTAAAATAACTTGAGGCAAGGTAATTATTTTGACCTGACAGTTATTATCAGACTATGGGCATAGCTACTAAAAATCTCACATTTAGCTTATGGCTGAGGCTCTAGACTGGTACCTGAATAGGGCCACTGAAGCCTCTCGGCCACTCCTTGAGGGCAAGCACAATATTATTCCCATTCTGTAAGTGAGGGAATTGGAGCCCAGAAGAAGCTAAACACTTTTCAGGGACATCTAGTCGGAAAGTTACAAAACTGAGTTGAACTAACTGTTTCTCTTGCCTAATGCCTTCATTAATTTGTTTTGTCATGTTAGCAAATTCCCCGAGGCAAATTATTTATGAGGAAGTAACGTTTATTCAGTTCAGGATTCTGCAGATCCAAAGGTGTAGATGGCACCAACACCTGCCTGGCTCTGGTGACCTCATGGGGGAGGGTATGCGGAGGAAAAAAATCACAGAGGAAGTAAATTATGAATGAAGAAATGGGTTTGAGAAGAGGGGCAGGCTCTGGTTTTTATGCTCGGACTCAGGTACTTATCAGGCTCCAGTGAGAAACACTTTAATCCCTTCATAGAGTATGGCCTCAGTTTACCTAAGGCCTAAGTCCCCCACAACATTCACCCAGGGATGCTACTCTCAACACGGGAGACACGGGGAATACAAAACATCTCAACCACTAGCCTCCCTTTTTGCTAAAAAGCCATGGCATAAGTCTTACTTGTCAGAGCTGAACCACAACCCAGGCCTTGTCCATCTCAAGGCCACTTCTGCATTGGGAAAACCAAGGCTCAAAGAGGGTGTCTGCATACTGTCAAAATGAAGTCTTCATCATTTGCTGAGGCCAGTCTGTACTCACAGGTTTCCTTTGAAGGAAGGCAGCTGGGTGTCGGTTCAAGTTTCTATTATCTTCCTTTCTAGCTCTGTGACCTGGACCAAAATATTTAATGTCCTTGAATCTCACCAGCCAGCCTTGTCAACTAGAGACTTCTAAGGGTTTCATGAGGGTTACATAGGACAATTTCTGGAAAATGTTGAACATGGCATCTTGGACCTGGCCAGCATTCACCAACAAGTAGCTTGTATTAGGATTATATTCCTGTCAGTGACAGTTACTTCTCTTCAGATGCCAGCTAGGTCCTGCTGTAGAAACCCAGGGACCCGGGGTTACTGGGTCCACCCTTGAGAAACTGACGTGCTGCAATCACCATGATTACACACCACGGGGCAGTGCGGCCACACGGCCCCCTGGGAACCAGTCTGCAGCACCTCTTGGTGGCTGGAGTGACAGGAGCGCGGATTGCAGAGCTCTCACAATCAAGCCTCATGCTTCCCTCATTCACCAAGCTGATGAGCTGCAGAGCTCTCCTCTCTCAGTTAAACTAGCTCCTTCCATCTCTGGGAGAAATTTGGCACCTCCTCTTCTGGGATAATTTTATTCCCCTGTGAATCCAATCCAATCAGTGACTTTACATTGATTACTGAAAAAGAAAAAAAAATGTTATGGCATGGCTTAGCTCTGGTTATTCTTACCTTGCCTGCCTTAATCCTTGTCCATCCTCCATGGTTGTTTTGAGGAGGGCCGGGCTCCCAACAGCAGAGGTATCTGTCATAGTCCCCACCCCACGTGGCAGGTGCCCCTAGGCTCTGTGTCCGCATGTGCCTCTATAGTCTGATTCATCTTCCACACTATGGGCCCTACACACTGTAGAGTCCTGCCTCCTCCCGGTCCTCACCAGACTGTATGCTCTCATCTAACTTGGTAGTATCTTTCAAAGGACTCTGCCTCCCATTTTATAATCAGGGTTAGCCGTACGGTAGGAGAATTCTGAATAAAACACAAACTTCATGATCTAAAGCCACATGTTACCGTGCTCTTGGTACTCACGCAGTGATGCTAAAGATAATTGAATCTAATATTTTTCCAATACTTCAAGTGTCCTGAGATTTAAAGGACTTAAAAAGTGTCAGTGAGCTACAATGGGAAGGGTTGCAACTTGGGATTTGAGGGAATACTTTAAGCGCTGAATGAATCTTCCACTTGTTGGTCCTCAGCCTCTGATCTTGCCTTTGAGAGAGTTAGGATGTGATGAGAAACTAGCCTCCAGGGACCACAGGTGAAGGGAATGTTTGTCTGGGGACTCGGGTATCCATACATAGAGGAACAGCTTTTAAATCTTCATCTCAATCAACATGCTAAAAAATACATTTGTGTGTATTTGAGGAAACCCGACTTCAAACTTTTCCCTTTTTTCTATCTCTAATAGTATGATAGTGTGTGTGCAAGTACATGCTTTTGTGTGTGTGTATGTGCACGCATGTGTGTGTGTGTGTGTGTGCATGTGTGTGTTTGTGTGTGTCCTTTCGTCTAGGGCAATGGTAGACCCCGAAGAATTAAATTTTCCTTGGGAATCCCATGCTGGGGGAGGGGGAAAGCTAAGATTTGGTGCCTCAGAGGAACCTGCCTCCCAGAATGACATACCACACATTTCCAACTGCTTATCAGACTACCTCACAGGAGAGACAGGACTGAGACAGCGATGGGTCAATGGTAGGTGGGTCCATGCCTTGACCAGGACTGCTTAGTTATGTGTGCCTTCCGCTTCTACTTAAGTATAAAGCCCTGGAGACAAACTTGAGAGTGGCCGGCTCCCTTTATCTCCGTGTGACTACGTTGACTGCATCTCTTTTCTCTGCAATTCACTGCTGTTTGTGTAAGTGACACAGGGGGAATGATGGCCAAGCCTAGTGTACTTGAGTTACTGGAGCCTAAGCTTTTACCCCAGAAACTGGGCATCTTATTATTAGCTTCTTAGTCTCAAATCTCCTGCTCAAAAAATGTGGGGCACTAGGCCAAGTGGTGTGAATGGGATGCTCAGGCCCGCTTGGCCTCTCATGCATGATTATACTGCATGGATGTGTACAGCAGGAATTTAAATGTACCCAGCCCTGTGTCTGTTTGAAATGCTGGTGTATGAAAAGACTGGGGAGACTTGCTCATGAGACTTCCACGAAGCTTATACTTTGTGACATCCCATGACTTCAAACTGCCCGAACACCAAGCATAGAAGGTTAAGAGGGACTTAATCCTACTGAGCTAGGCAAATACATATTTAATTGCTAACATTTCCTCATACAAAAAATGTCTGAATTGGGTGATTTTTAAAAGTTTGACCCCTGGCAGTCCCCTTTAATCATTCCTTTGATCAGACTTTCCCCAGAGGGACTCTGCCAACTTCTCAGAACGTCTTCCTTAGCTTGTACCTGCCTCTGTGCTGATGGAGCACGGCTGCCTGTTAGAGGCTCGGCTTTGGAGAGCATGTTTAAATTATTAAATTATTCATGATGACTGGGCCAGCCCACCCTTCCTGGGATCACTGCTTTCTCCTCTTCTAGGCTTGAGCTTCCTCCCTTTTTGGTTCTCTGATAAAAAAAAAGATCATTATGTTGGAGAAATGCCTAGTAACCTTTATGCTTATAAACCCAATCACTTCTGTTGCCCCCGCCCCTGCGCATGTCAGCATGTCAGAGGATTGTGGTCAGTCTGGACAGAGGATGGCTGATAGTGTATTTCTGCCCAAGTCTGCATTTTCTGTGCAGTGCTGTGACATTCATCTTTTTCTAGAAACAAGAGCACGTGTTTGCAGCTGCATCTTACATTCTTCGATAAGCAAAGTAGGGTTCTTCCTGTCTGTGAATTACAAGCTTTACATTTTCATCAATGTCACTATCTGTCTTTGTTTTTAATGTATCATCTGTGCAGCACAGGGATACAGGATATACCATCAATGAGTGAATGTGTGTGGAGCTGACAGCCACACAGATAGTAAACTGTGTGTTTGTTGAAAATTCAAAAGAAAAAAATCAGTACATGAAAGATTATGACCTTACAGGATGAAACTTCTTATTTTTCCATTCTTCAATCCATTTCGATGAAGAACGCAGAATAGAGATGGGCTCAACAATGCTCTAGTCATTTTATAATGTAAGGAAACCTGGATATTGAGTTCCTTTATTCCTAACCAAGAAACAACTCACTGCAAAAGACCCTGGGTTCCAGTAGCAGCAGCAGCAGCAGCAGCAGCAGTCCAACAGATGAACAGCAACAATAACAAAACTGATTTTAGGGGGGAAATCTTTACACAATGTCATCTTTATGCATATAGTTCCTCACCAGATTCAGCAGTGACAAACTTGGGTGGCAGCAGGAAGCCTCCCATGACTATGTCAATGGGACCCACAGGTTCTCTGGTCATCTTCATCACTTGACATTCTTCCTCATGCTCTCACTTTCCCTTGCCACCGCTCGTCTTTGGTTAACTGATTGGAAGGTGCTGAGCAGCTATGACAGATTTGAAACACTTTCTTCCCATTGTAACGGCTACAGCTATTATAGCATATTTCCTCAATGATTCTTTTTGCTTTTTTAACTTTTTCCTCTCTTTTTTTGAGAAAGTTGCTTCAAACATGCAATCCTCTCATCCTGCCCCAACCTTCCAAATAGCTGGGGTTATAACTGCACAACCAGCAGGCATGCACCACTGCATCTATCTCCTTAATCTCTTCCTCCGTCTCTTTCTCTCCCTGCTTTCTGGCATGTGGTTTTTGTGGAGTGTGTTTGTATAGGGGAACATTTGCATGAGTGTGACGATCACTTGAAACACATATGTAGAGGCAGAAGAAGGGTCTTGGGCATCTTCTACTGCTCCTTGCCTACTGTCTTGAAGTAGTGTCTGTGGAAGCTCAGCTTTCTGTGTAGGCTAGCCGGACAATGAGCTCCTAGGATCTGCTTGTCTTCATCTTCCAATGCTATGGTTACAGGCACTTGGCCATGACTGACTTTATGGGTACTGGGGATTTGAACTCAGGTATTTGTGCTTCTTGTCAAACCCCCTCCTTAATGATTTTCAGTTTATAATGTTCTGGTTTGTAATCAATATAAAACATTGTGATAACTGTCATCTAGAAGAATCTATCATTCTAGCTTTTAACTTATAGATTTTCTCCATCTGAGACTTTATTTGGAATCTCTTGATATTTTCGTGTGCATGTCTCAAATCCATCTTTAGAAGTAGTTGTCATTTAGTAAGTGTAAAACTAAAACATCTGAGTCCTTATTCCCCACCTGGCCCTTCTGCTCGAGCCCCTCTCAGTCTAGTTATGTAGATGGCTTCTTTGTCAATCCAGCTGTCCTTCCAATGACGTTATTGGGTGAACTGCAAATGCCGGCCACATGCGAGACTCCGAGGGTGATCTCAGGACTACCCATGCGTCCCCACATCATTAACAGCAGGAGATGCCAGCTTAGTGACAGGGAACTCAGGATGGGAACATATATATCTTGCTAATTTATCAGAGGAAAGAAATACTGGCCTAGGAAAGTTCAGGAGGGCCCAGGAGGGAGTGCATGTGGGTTGCAGTAGGATTTGGCTAAACAAAATAGAAGAAATTCGAAAGCATCAGACAACAGAGTCCATAAAAGAATATGGCTGCCTCACCAGGCCTGTGGTAGGCAGGTTCCTGAAGGACTGCCTCCTGTTTGTGGAAGGCCATATAGAGTAGAATGGGTAATTACATTAACAGCTTTACCTAGGCATGGCCATTAAATGCTGAGTTTTTAAAAACTACATGAGTAATTTTTATTCTCATGAATAAATAGAGCAAGCAGCCATAGGTCACTCCTTCTGTTCAGATATGTTTAAGCACAATGATAGTCAAAGGTGAAGTGGTTATTTTATTCATGCCGACTAGAATCTGGAACTTGAACTAATTGCACTATCTCCATACATTTTCTACTACTGTAACAAAATGATAGAGACTAGGTGGGTCTGGAGGCTAAAAAGTCCAAGATCATAATACTGACATATGAAAAGACTCACAATGGAAACATGTAAAAGTGAGCAGATATGCACCCAAGAGCAAGACATGAGGAGATGGGCAGCCTTGTTTTATAGTAACATATTTTGTGGTGACCAATACAGTCTCAAGAGCACTAGAAGTTATCTTAAGGGCTCTATTCTCATTACCCAAACATTTACTGTACTTTCCTCCAGACGACTGCTGTCTTAGGGAATTAACCTCAGTAGGAACTTTGGTGTGGGAAAACCATACTCAAACCAGAGCACATGTCAAGTACAAACAGAAAGATCAAATAGAATCTAAAACAGAAAACTCACAGAGATAGAAAGAATTCATACTTGTAGATTGTGAATTGTCCTCCACCGGCTTATGTGTGTAAACGCTTAGTCTCCAGTGGGTGGCACTGTTTGGAAGGTTATGGAACCTTTAGAAGGTGGAGCCTTGCAAAGGAAGTGGGTCATTAGGTGAAGCCTTAATTAAAGCTTAACCTGTTTCCTGCCTACTCTCTGCTTCCTGACTTCAGGTACCATGTAACCGGAAGCCCCGCTTCCTTGCCATGCCTTCGCCTACATAATGGATTAAATCCTTTGAACTGTGAACCAGAATAACCCTTCCTCTCTTAAATTGCTTCTTGTCAGGTACTTGGTCAGAGCAACAAGAAAAATAACTAAAATTTAACACTTGACGATACATGTTTAAAAGGTGTGTGTGTGTGTGTGTGTGTGTGTGTGTGTGTGTGTGTGTGTGTGTGTGTTTGAGTGCAGGCACATGTGAACCAGAGGAAAACCTGGGGTATCAGTCTGCACTTTCCACCTAGTTTGAGACATAGTTTCTTTGTTGTTGTTTATTGCTGCATGTGCTAGGCTGGCTGGGCCCTGAACTTCCGGGGCTTCTCCCCATGTCAGCATAGGAGTGCAGGGACTGCGTATGTATCCCACGGCTCTTGGCATCACATGGACTCTAGAGATTCTAACTCAGGTCCTTAGGCTTGTACAATAAGTGCTTCGCCCACTGAGCCATCTCCCCAGTCCTTTGCACTTTATCTTTTCAAAGGTTAAAATCTTTAAGAGATTTAAACTAAAAAGATTGTAAGTTATTTAACTTTTTGGCCAATTTCACTAAGTAGGCAATATTCAATTAATGTTAGTGTGTGTCAAAGTAGTAAAGGAGCTTTGCTAAAAACTACATTTTTTTCCCTCTAGAAACTTGACTTCTTATATTGAGACAAGTTTTATGTTTTAGCCTTCACAAATGATATGTGATGATGTTAAAAATAAATTCACTTAAAGAGATTGTCTTCCAAATTACTAGCATGAGTTTTTCAGCCATTCCCAATTTCAATCAGAAAAACAATTTTAATTTGATTTCATTTAGTTTAAATTAGTTCACTTGTCCCTTTATCCCTCATTACCATTTGGGACGGACACACACACACACACACACACACACACACACACACACACATTCTTCTGGAGGGGATACTGGAATGGATGTGCTGTTATACCATAATTAATGAAGTAGACTAGATTAAGGAATCATGGCTTCTCTATGGAAACTTATAAGAATCTAGATCTCATAAATATTGCATTAAAAAGCCAATTCTTGGTGTCTCCCCTCAGTGGATTCTCTTTGTATGGCAATCCACAAAGCATGAACTAAATAGATCACACTGACTGGTTTTGGAAATAAAATACAGCCTATGCTTTCCACTCTGATGTTCCGACTCACCGTAGGCCCAAAGTGAATGGTCAAATAACCATGACCCAAGATCTCTGAAAGCATGAGTCTAAGCAAACCTTTCTTCCTTGTAAGTTGATTATCTCAGTTACTTTGTCACAGCAATGGAAAGCTAACCTGCTACTAATCCTTTAAAATCCCAACATCAACTGGGCTTTGACGTGCATGCTTCATGGGCTTAGCTACCAAGTCCAAGTTGCATGTACAAATCCAAGATACCATCATTCCACATCTTCCAGTTGTACTGTACACGTCTAAACCACAGATGCTTAAATAGAATTTAAACGCCCTTTAACAATTAACAGTAATTCTACTAAGCTCCTCCCTCTCCAAGAGTACATAAATAGTAAAGATTGCTGAGACCCCCTCTCTAACAAGCCAAGCTGAAAAAGAAGGGGAAGGGGGGCTTTTGAGATGGGCCTGGCTGCCCAGAAGAAGCTGAGATGAGCACATTATTTGAGCCGTATGTGGAGTTTTTCAGAACTACAAAGCTTGCGTTCCTCTCAGACCAGTTGTTGTTGAGAACTGTCTCTTGTTTCTACCTAATAGCATTTCTTCTTTAGCAAAAATGTCTGCTGGCTATGGCCAACCATCTCATGAGAGAGCATCACCTATTTTCCTTTTTCCTGGACATTTTATGTGTTCAAGCACCTTCTAAATGTATGCCCTTCTCCAAACTCCTCATTCCTTCCCTCCTTCCTTCATGGTCCTTAGTCCAGTAGGCATGCATGTCTTCAGTGTATACAGGCTCATTTCCTCTCAAGAAGATACTAAGTCAGTGTCTCACAGAACAGTGAGGCTTAGATGGGTTAAAGCACATGTTCACCCTAAGATCTGCATTTACCTTGACTTAAACAGTTCACAGAGAGCAATGAAAACTTGTGAGTAGGTAAACTTTACTAAGTTTAATGAGCAAGGACATTAAAAAGAATCACATGAGAAGAACCAAGCACATTTCTGCCCCTCTGAAGTGTGCATATGTGTCAGGCAGTAACTGTTGCGGCTAGGGAACCGTATAGAAAGAGAGAGAAACACAGAGAAAACTTACACACCATGCAAGGCCATTTCAGATGCCATAAGAGCCATTCAAGAAATGGTGGAAAAGGAGTAGGGAGGGCTAGCTTACAGGCCCCTGAAAGAGCACATTGAAATGACATTTGAGTTTAAAACTGGTACTGTCACATGCTGCTAGTGACATAAAAGTTGGTTCAGCCCTCTAGAAAAGTAATTTGTCAATATATGTCAATGGTTATAACATGCCCACTTCAGCCAATCATTTAACAACAGGATATCTCAGAAAATGTGGCTGTTATACCAAAAGAAGCATTGGAAATGCCGTATAAACTACCCTGATGTCACAAATACTTTCAACTAACAGTGATTGTGAGGAACATTTAAGATAAAAAGTTAAAAAATATGTAGAATATTTAAGATATAACCTTAAAAGTTGTCAATTTTCAATGGACGGTTGCATGTATGGCCTGAGATGTAAGAAGATAAATAAATAAAAGTAACAGAATGATAACAATTGCATAGAAGGTTCCTCTTGTTGGGAATGAACGATTTTTCTTTCTTTTATTTTTCATGTTTGCTGATTCGTCTTCACACACCTTGTTACAGGCTGAGTACCCCTGGTCTGAAGTGCTAAGGACCAGATGTGTTTCAGAAATATGGAATTCACTCATGGTTGAGACTCCTTAATTGGTAAGCTTAAAACAAAACAAAACAAAATAAAAATACTCCTAAGTTTAAAGAAGTTTTATATTTTTGCATTTCAGAATTTGGGATTATAGGTGTCCAACTGTCACCTCATGCCTCAGACTTCTGACCACACTTTTCCCTGCTGAAATGAGTTGGTGGAGATTTTTTTATGAAATGTTTGCATAGTCAGCAGTTATTTTTATTTCCTAAGAAGCACATGATACACTTCACAAACTGGCTGGGAAGGCTATTAAAAACCTTTGCATTGAGTTCTGTGGTGTGAAAGTCTCCTTCCACCATCATGTAAGCCCCATAGCCACACTGCCTTCTCAAAAGGAGATCTCGCAAGCATACCTCTTTAACCTCCAGCCTCTGGAAAACTCTTTAGAAACTGCTTTAACTTCTTTTTTAAAAAAACATTTAAAAATTGTAATTAATTAATTTATTCAGATTATATCTCAGTTGTTTTCCCCTCGCTTGCATTCTCCCATTCCTCCCTCCCTCCCTCCTGCTTTCACCCTATTCCTCTCCCATAAGTCTGTGACCAAAGGGGACCTCCTCCCCCACCATACGGTCACAGCCTATCAAGTCTCATCCTGGTAGCCTGCTTATCCTTTCTCTGAATGCCACCAGGCCTCCCCACCAGGGGGAACTGGTCAAATATGGGGCACCAGAGTTCATGTCAGAGTCAGTCCCCACTCTCCACACAACTGTGGAGAATGTCCTGTCCATTGGCTAGATCTGAATAGGGGTTCAATGTTTACTGCATGTATTGTCCTTGGCTGGTGCAGTAGTTTGAACAGAGCCCCCTGGGTCCATCTGCCAGTCATGATGTTCTTCTTATAGGTTTCTAGGACCCTCTGGATCTTTCTATTTCCCCATTCTCCCATACTTCTATCACCTAGAGTACCAATAGGAAGTCTTCACATCTATCTCAATCTCCTGGTAAGTGAAGACTTTCACTGGACATCCCTTTTGGACTAGTGTCCAATTATAAGTGGGTATATACCATGTGAGTCTTTCTGAGTCTAGGTTAACTCACTCAGTATGATCATTTCCAGTTCCATACATTTGTCCACACATTTCAGTATTCTCTTGTTTTTAATACCTGAGTAGTATTCCAAAGTGTAAATGTACCAGTTTCTTTAGCCATTCTTCAACTGGGGGACATTTAGGTTGTTTCCAGGTTCTGGCTATTACAAATAAGGCTGCTATGAACATGATTGGGCATATGTCCTTGTGTGGTGGAGCAGCTAGAAACTGCTCTAACTTCTAACATTAAACTGTGTATAGCATGGACACCTTCACTTTTTCCAACCATGGAGCTCAATTCAAGCAATGACATTGCCCATCTAAACATTTTGATTAGATGCTTGCGTTCTGAAGTCTACCTTGTGAATCCAAGGCTTTAACTTCACCTGAGAGATTGTTAGGGAAATGTGGAACTGTGATATTCCCAGTTCCGCCCTGACCTTCTGAGTCCCACTCACCTGCTTAATCAGCTCTCCACATGGTTGGTATGCTCATTAAAGCCTAGCTCTACACTGTGGTCCAACCTCTTTATCATTACGATTGTCTAAGAATGAGAGTTTTCCAGTTAGAAGGATGCCATTGTGCTGTTATGCAATTCTTCATTGTCTGCGCATTGGGGCAGATAAAGAATAATGACAACCAGGCAGGTCGACTCTGAATTCGGTGTCAGGATTGGGTTTTTCTGGATCTGTCTGTAACTTAAGGACAGTGCCCTAGACAGGAGGATAGATGGCATAAGGAAATCCTGTGCCTGAAAAATAAATCACAAAGTCAATGAAGAAATGCATGGTGCATCTAACGAACTCTTGAGAAATGACTTAAAGTCAAGCTAAATATGATGATTCAATTTTAGAACAATAGGAAAGTCTCCAGTGTCGGGGATGACAAAGAAGGTGATAGTTAGAAGCTATTTTCCTTAAACCTAGGAATTCTCAAACACCTTTTAATTGTCTAACGCTTTAACAGTAATTATAAATAAATATTCTAATGATAAAAACAAACAACTCCGTGACACTTGAAGACAAAATAGTCACTCTGCTTTCCCCCCAACATCCACATGATTGTTTCACAGAGGATTTCAACCATGTTTATGGCTCGTGAGCAAACAGAAGGGTAAGAACACATTGTGGGAATAAAACATTTCTTCCCAGGGCTTAGAACTGCTTTCTAGACATTATCTCATTAATTGCTCCTTTAAATCTTTCTCATTGATTTTTATATTTTTTGAAATAACAAATTCACTGTTTGTTTTGCATATAAAGAAAAAATTTCACATCAATTAGAAAGTAAGGTCTTAAATATCTTCTAAAACAGACATCATAATTTAACTGATGAGTTCCTGGATGGGCTTAAAAGGGGCTGAACACCATTACTTATTTATGAACCCACTCGGGAATATTGCAGCAGGAATGTGAATACTTGAATAAGAGTCTTTCCTGTATTAGTCAGAAAAGATGTATCTGAATATTAGAGATGAGTAAGTCTTTCAGTTTAGAAAGGAATGTAAAATGCTGGTATTCATTATTAGAGGAGCTGCAGGATCAATGATGCAGTGATGACAGTGACCAGTGGTGGTCCCTGCCGAGGTCAAGGTCATCCCAAGCCAGCTACAGTCACAAGTGATGCTATGTAATGGCTTTTAATCTTTAGCAAGTCACTAAACATCTTGGGGTGGGTGCTGAGTCTACCATCTCAGACCCTGTTCCATCAGTTATTTTGAGCATTAGACTAATTAGCTCACATCAATCACTGATGTTCCCTGTACATGATAGGTATTGCTTATCAGTTGCAACCAGGATCTTCAAGTGCAGAGGCAGAAACAGGTTTTTTGTTGTTGTTATTGTTTTTAGGTGTTAGATTAAAATAAGAAAATTGAATAACTAATTGTTTAGTATGGATACATTTATACAATAAAACTATACTTATGTGAATACACTGTGAGGAAAGATGAATAGTTCTTTGTGGCAACCTCAGGAAGGAGTACAGGTGTGGTAGCATATGCCTTTAATCCCAGCACTCATGAGGCAGAGGCAGGTGGATTGCTGTGAGTTGGAGGCCAGCCTAGTCTACAAAGCGAATCCATGACAGCCAAGGTTACACAGAGAAACCCTGTCTCGAAAAAACAAACAAACAAACAAACAAACAAACAAAGAATTAGTGGTGGCACATGCCTTTAATTCCAGCACTCAGGAGATAAAGGCAGGTGGATCTCTGTGAGTTCAAGGCCATCCTGGTCTACAGAGTGAGTTCTAGGACAGCCAAGGCTATATACAGAGAAAGGCTGTCTCAAAGAACCAAAGAGAACCAGGAGGAGATGGACTTGGTGGCTCACACCTTTAATCCCAGCACTCAGGGGGGCAGAGGCAGGTGTATCTATATGAATTGAGGCCAGCCTGGTGTACAAAGGGAGTCCAGGACTCACCATGTGCCATGCACACAGGAAACAGAAGTCTCGGTTGTCCTCTCCTTGTTTTAGATTGAGATGAAGAGATTAAGGAATCATCTAAGATCACACAGCCTGAGGAACCACAACCTGGAAGTTATATTTCTGTCCACTGGCATGCTGTTTCGGAAAGCACAAGATGTTTTATCTGGATGCTAATGAATTAAGGCAATAGTTTCCCATTGCAGAGCTTCACAAGGAACAACACACTTTCACACACTAGGCATTTTAACTCAACAGCTTCCACAAATGAGTAAGCAAGCATTCCTTGTGATAACCCCTTCCCTCTTAGTGGGCTCTGTTGGTCTTCTTATGGAGTGTCTGTCACTTCTAGGTCATTTTATCTTTCCTCCGACTTTTCCCCAAGACTACCTATGTTCACATAATGTTTAGCTATGAGTCTCAGCATCTGTTTCCAGGGCTGGGTGGAGCCTCTCAGAAGACAACTCTGCTAGGCTCCTGTCTGAAAGCATAACATAGTATCATCAATACTGTCAGATGTTGGCTCTCTTCCATGGGGTGCATCTTAGGTTGAACCCGACATTGGTTGGATGGTCCCTCAATCTCTACTATCTACTCTATCTTTATCCCTGCATATCTTGTAGGCCTGATAAACTCTGGGTCAACGTTTTTATAGGTGGGTTGGTGTTCTCCTCCCTCCACTAAGAGTCTTGTCCCTTTAGAGGGTGTCCTCTTCAGTCTCCATGACCCAATTAGGAGTCTCAATTAGGGTCCCTCTTATCTCCTCCAAGAAGCTTGTAAGTGAGTAAATACCATGTGCGTGTATCTGGGCTTGGATTACCTCACTCACGATGATCTTTTGTAGTTCCATCCATTTGCCAGCCAATTTCATGATTTCCTTGTTTTTAATATCTGAGTATTATTCCATTGTGTAAACATACAGCAATTTTTTGATGAAGTATTTTTATTAAAAATTTTACATATATATTTATATTATTACACATATATACAATAAACTATCTACAGCAAGAAGAACCACGAAACAATCAGGAATTATATAAATGTTATATTCATAGTGTTTTGGCTATTTGTATTTGGTAGCCTCAAAGAAAACCCATTCTTCAGTTGAGGGAAATATAGATTGTTTCCAGATTCTGGCTATTACAAAAAAAAAAAAAAGCTGCTATTTAAGCATAGTTGAGCAAATGTCCTTATTGCATCTTTTGGGTATATGCCCAGGAGTGATATAGCTTGGTCTTGAGGTAGAGCTATTCCCAGTTTGATGAGAAAGTGCCAGATTGATTTCCAAACTGGTTGTGCAAGTTTGCACTCCCACCAGGAGTGAAGAAGTATTCCCCTTTTTCTACACTCTTGCCAGCATGTACTGTCTTTTGAGTTTTTAGTCTTAGCCATTCTGAGGGGCGTAACACGGAATCTCAGCATCATTTTGTTTTTCATTTCCCTGAGCATTTCCTAAGTGCTTCTCTGCCATTTGAGATCTTTCGTTAAGAATTCTCTGTACCCCATTTTTAATTGGATTATTTTGTTCATTGGTGTTTACTATTTTTTTAGTTATTTACATATTTTGGATATTAGCCCTTTGTCAAGTGTAGGATCAGTGAAGATATTTTTCCAATCTGTAGGCTGCCATTTCATTCTATTGACAGTGTCCTTAGCCTTACAGAAGCTTTTCAGTTTCAAATAGTCCCATTTATTAATTGTTGATCTTAGAGCCAGAGTTATTGATGTTCTGTTCAGGAAGTTGTCTCTTGTACCAATGAGTTCAAGTTTCTTCCCGACTTTCTCTTATAATAGATTTAGTGTATCTTGATCCAGTTGGATTTGAGTTTTGTGCAGGATGATAAATATGGATCCATTTGCATTTTTCTATGCATAGACATTTAGTTAGACCAGCAACGTTTGTTGAAGATGCTTTCTTTTTTCCATTGTATGACTTTAGCTCCTTTGTCAAAAATCAATGTCTACTGTTATGTTTTTTATTTGGTGGATTACATTGATGGATTTTTGTGTGTTGATCTATGGCACCTTCAAGTATTATGAGAGCTAGTCCTCAGGGAGAATGATTTTAAGTCCAAACTAGTTCAGTTCCTCTAGGTTCTATGTATGAAGTAGGTGATGTCCTTGGCAATATGGATTTCCCTTCAGCCTCTAGGACAGTGGTTCTCAATGTGGGGGTCATGACCCTTTTGGGGGATCAAACAACCCTTTCACAGGGGTCACATATCAGATATCCTTCATATCAGATATTTACATTATGATTCATGACAGTAGTAAAATTACAGTTATGAAATCGCAGCTAAGATAATTTTATGGTGGGAAGTCTTCACAAAATGTGGAACTGTACTAAAGGAGCTCAGCATTAGGAAGGTTGAGAACCACTGCTCTAGGTGGAAACCAAGAAATAGCCTATGTTTTGGCAATCTCTTGAAATCTGAATTCCTAATGGTTACGTCAGTGTCCTCATAATCCACTCACTTCTTAAGAGAGCCACCAGTTAAGGACCAAGCCTTAAACCCATGAACATTTGGAGACATTTCATGTCCAAACTACAGCAGGTTAATATCTAAACGGAATTGAAACTGGAGTCTTAAAGGTGCCTCATGCTTTTCTTCTCATAGAAGCAGTACTCACAAGTCAAACAAGTAGTAGCCACCCCCCCCCAAGTACAGTGATGGGGTGTTAGTTACTTTCCTCATCACTGAGATAAAAATGAAAGACAAAAGGTAAGTGAGGGAAGTGAGTGTTTTGAGTTACTCACTGAGTTTGAGAGGATATAGTCCATTACAGAGGAGAGAGTGTGGTGGCAGGAACATGAAGTGGCTTGTCACTCTGTGCCCACAGTCAGGAAGCACAGAAAATTGCATGCTGTGTTCAGTCTTCTTTCTCCTCTTATTCAGGCTGTGATTTTCCTGAGGGCTCAGTTGGTCTGAACCCCCTCTGAGACAGGTCAGCTTATCTGAGAGTCTTCTGGGCAGCTCAGCTATCTTCCAGGCAGTGTGGCTTGTCTGAGAGTGACTCTCAGCAGTTTTTACTGTTTAGATGCTCTTGGGGAGAGGGGTCCTAGTTAATCTGGTCAGTTTTAGGAACTTCCTGAAGCAATTTTGAGTTGTTTGCTTTCTGTTTTACTGAGTTTCCCTACAGGATGGGTTACTTCAGATCCCCTAAAAAATATCCTATTGGTTTATCTCCCTTTTCACACTTTATGTCTTAAGATAGTTCCCTCCAAGATAGAAGATTTTAATCTCAGAGGAAACTGCTGTATAACATATGAAAACATAGTCCTCTACTCTAGCACGTGTACTTTCCCTTTGTGTTTTTGAGGACATTCTCCTTGGGATTGAGGGCTTGGTGCTCTCAGATAGACATAGAGAGCCTATGCCAACATCAACAGTATTATTATTGCAGGCCTGATAACTTAGGTAGCATTTGAGTCTAGAGAGAAGAAGAAGGAAAAAATTATACTGGGTGAGAGGAAAGTCTAAAAGCCCAATTGACTCTGCCTTTCTGGTTCCCTTTGGTTGCCTGTGTCAGATATACTGTTACTGGAAACTCCCAAAAGTAGATGAAAGCTAAGGCTACCTGGGAAATGTTTTGTTCCATGTTGATGGTTGGTCTGGTGGCTGTGGGGTCAGATACTGTGTCCTGAGATGTGGCTTAAGTCTGGACAGGGGTATTGTCATTTCTATAAAGAATCTCTTGTATTGATGTTGTATGAACATTTGCTCCTCAATTATTTCTGGTTGGTTAAAAAAGAATCTGAGAGCCAATGACTGGGCAGAGAAGGCAGGGAGGCTGAATTTCCATTCCCAGTCTTGGGGTCTCAGATAGGGTCTATGAGAGAGAGAGAGAGAGAGAGAGAGAGAGAGAGAGAGAGAGAGAGAGAGAGAGAGAGAGAGAGAGAGAGAAGGAGGGAGGAGATGGAGAGGGGGGAGAGAGAGAGAAAGGAAGAAGAGGTAGAGAAATTATGTGGCCATGACAACTGACCTGATGGAGCAGAAGCAGCCAAGGCAGGACCAATATGGCAAATAATTCAGGGTGTATGGCTGAGAAGTAGCCACATTTGCATGGGGCTTAAAATAGATGAATGCCGGCCCAGCTCTAGTGCCTTAAAGCTTGTTAAATAAACCCATAGGTTTCTGCCTCATCAATTGGGATCTAGAAAGGGTAACTAGAAAAGCCCCCCCCCCAATATACTTAACTTTACATTTTCCCTCATCACTCAAAATAGGACTCCAACAAAGGAGCTAGTTCTTCTGATGATTCTCATCTTTGTGCCTTTGTTCTATGAGCCAGCCGCAGTGACTCTTACTCAACATACCTTTCAGGACCAGGGAGAAGAATCAGTCAGTAAGCATTTGACTTTATTGAGGTTGAACCCCAAGAACCCACATAAAAATCTGCTCATGGATGTGTATGTTTGTAATCCTATTGCTAGGAAGGCAGAGACAGGGGATTTCTGAGCCTTACTGGCAGCCAGCCTAGTCGAATTGGTGAGTCCTAGGCCAGTGAGCAACCCTGCCTCAAAACAAACAAACAAACAAACAAACAAACAAACAAAAAGCTGGAGAATAATTGGGGATGATACCCAAGGCTGAGCGAGTCTTGCCTCCTCATGCAAGAGCACGCATGCCTATACACATACATACAACATCAGCATGTGCACATACGTAGACAAAATGAAGCAGACACCTCAGTGTGCTGTGGTCGGTGTTTTCCCTGTCATTACAGAGCATCACAGTGCTCAAGTTCACTCCAGATTTCTGAGGAGAGATGTTTCTTCTTCCTCAGCCAGCCGTGTGAGGCTTCACCAGTGTTGCTGGCCCCAGGTTTGAGTTTAAAAAAAAAATGACACTTTGATGCATGTTTGCCGTGGTTTATTGATCCTATTAACACTAACTCTCGGGAAAATCAATGCCTCAGACTTGAAGGAGATGTATAAATAAAGTGATAAAAATAAATCAAGGTCAATTGTTTCCTGATGGAAAAATGAGAGGTAAATTATGACAGTCTGTTATCAAGAGCAGGAGGGTATTTTAAAGCTCATGAAGATTTAGGAGTGAGCACCAGGGCTCTGTTGGGCCAGTCAATGGTGCTTCTATTTAGCCTGCTTGAAGGACATTCTTATCTCAAGTATCTGGCTGGTGTTGACCCTTAGATGCCAGGCTTTGCTCTGTGTGGAGCCAACACTGCTCAATCTTCCCATCCATTTTACTTTATTGAATAACTACAACTCTGTGCCTAGTCACATGCTGATAAAAGAAGAGACACTAATCATTGTGTACTAGTTACTCTCCAATGGAGGTGACAAAACTCTATGACCAAGGCGTCTTATAAAAAGGAAGCATTTAATTTGGGGCTCATGGTACCAGAGGGTTAGAGTCCATGACCAATATAGTGGGGAGCATGGCACAAGGCAAACAGGCATGGAGTTGGAGCAGTGGCTGAGAGCTCACATCTTGATCTGCCAGCACAGGCAGAAGGAGTTAACAGAATGGTATAGGCTTTTGAAAACTTAAAGTCTTCACCCTCATCACACACCTCGTCCCACAAGGCTATATCTCCTAACCCTTCCCAAACAGTTCCACCAACTAGGGACCAAGTATCCAAACATGTGACCCTAAGGAGCCATTCTTATTCACTATATACTATAAGGATAATGCCAAATTATTACTAGAAGGTCCCACATGCCAAATCACTTATGCAGGAATAGTTTTTTGAGTACCTATGCTGTTGTGGGTAATGCTAATTTGTAGTAATACCTGCAGGACAGTGGCCACCAAGACAGACACACTCCCTGACTCCATAGAACCTACCAGTCGGGTAAGTGTACAGCCAGGAGGCAGTCAAGTGTAATATGATGTCAAAAATGATTAATGTAGTGAAAAGAATATGGCAAAGGTAAAGGCTAGCAAGAGACTATTGTGAAAGCATACAGGGGAGGTCAGGGAAAGTTTCCGATAGTTGACGTCTGAGCCGAGACCCATGTCAGAGGCAGGAGACACCCTCATCTATTACAAAGTACATTCCCAGTACTGAACATACACGGGAGGCTACATAAATCCTGAAAATTCTGAGTTTTGGAAACAGGAGTCTGGTCTTGCTGCCCTTCTGATCAGCTCTGTGACTTTGGGAAGTGGAGTGTCAGCTCTGTGTTCTGATTGCTCCCAAGAGAGGGCCCCCACCCCAACCCCACCCCTGTGCCCTTTACAAGTGATTTGGAGACTTGAAAAAGAGTAAAAAGTTTCAAACCCAGGAACTAAAACAAAGGAAGCTCTCAGAAAATGCTAGTTTGCTTCTGCAATGCCAGGGGTGCTGGGAGATAGCAGGGCAGACACTCAAGCCAGCATAATCCCAGAGAGGGACTGCCATTTGTATACATTCAATCAGCCAGAATGGGAGTGAGCACCTTCTCCGTGCTAAATGTACCCAGGAGACCTTGGTAGACGAGGCAAGCCTTGTTGTCTCTGGCCTTGTTCAGTTTGTTACTAGAATGCAGACCCTGAAGCAGGACTGAAAGGGTGCAAATCCCACGTTCTTCCACTCTGTAGCTATTTCAGAATGGCAAGTTATTTATATCTTCATCTCTCGTGTATAAAATGGGATGTCATTGATTAATTTAAGTCTTGGTAATTCTATGGGGTTTTTTTAGAAACATCGAGAATAGGGTCTTTCACATGACAACTATTATGAAAGTATTTCGTCATTGAAATTAAGCACCGGCCGTGTGAGGTGTGGTTACAGAAAACACAGGCTAAGCTCCTCCCTTTGTGCCCAGGGCTGTGAGATGTACTACAGCATTGTCCCCTTTAGCCATCCCATGGTTCATTTTGTAGATGAGGAGCCTGAAAGTTGCACTCACTCCTCACATGCTCCCTTAGGAGGCCTGAGTGATCACTCTAGAGATGAGCAATATGGTGTCCCCTCCAAGGAGGCTTTCAAGTAGAGAGAAGGAGACACTCACAGGTCAAACAACATATCTCAACTCTCTCTCAGCAACAACAAAGCAAATCACAAGGCTTCCAACCAGAGCGCCTGTATTGTGCTGTTCCTAGAATCAAATTCAGCAAGCATGTGTTAAATGCTTCCGTAGTTAAGACAAACAAACCAACAAAATCAGGAATCTCCTTGGTAAATTACAAGGGTGGCGACACATATGGTTCTTTCCAGGGCATACCGCGGTGTCCTTTACAGCTGAGAACTGGAAAGAAACTGTTCTTCAAGTAAGCTGTTCATTTGGGATTAGCTAGGCTGACAGGGGGAGTTGTGTGGAGTGCAGTGGCTCCCATATGCCATTCATCATTTCCTTTACAATAGAAACATCTTCCATAGCCAAGGTACATTCCTCAGAAAGAAGACACTAACACTGCTGTCTTGCTATTAACTGGACTCTAGGCTCTACTCAGACTCCATCACCTTTTCCATGGGTGCCTTCTATCTGGATAGACTCCTGGATCCCAAAATGAATTTAGGGAACCCCCTTGGAGGAAATCTGACCTCCCCCAATCTACCTGTCTTGAATTCTGTTCTTACAATACAAGGATACTACCTGTCATGTAATTAGTCTCCCTGGTCTATTTAGGAAGGTGGCGCTGCAGCAGCTGAGCTTTGAATAACTCTCCTTACACAGGTGTGTTTCCTAGAACAAATAAAAACGGGTTTATCACATATGCAATCTCATGACTTTTTCATAACGGTAAAAAAGCCAAAAAATGCAATGGAAATATTGGACAAGATGCCCTCCATTTAGATTCATTGAGCTTTTATTACAAAGACAAAATTTAGTTGTAATGTGCCAGTTTGTGGCTTCCCAAGACATAGTTAACTTATAAAAAATAATTTTAGCTCTTAAGTGTGTGTCTGTGTATGTGTATATGTTTGTTGTATCTGTATATATCTGGTGTGTGTGTGTGTGTGTGTGTGTGTGTGTGTGTGTGTGTGTGTGTATGTATGTGTGTGTGTGTTCATAGACTTTTCTCAAAGCAGGAGTTTCTCCAAGGGGATGAAATAGTGCTAACTAGAGAGAACACATGAAAGAGTTCTTTGAGTTTCACATTTATTTTTCAAATGGGATTTTGTCTTCAGTGTTGGCTTAAATGGATGCATAATGTGACCTTCCTATACTTGCATCCTGCACTGGCTTCCCAGTTTGTTTTTAACCAGAAGTCTTGGCTGACCTTGAAGCACCAGAAATAATGCTCTCTAGTGGGTGAATGGTCTGGGTGTATTTCTCTTGTGTAATAGGCAAGCGTGTGCTTCTCTTCTCACCAACATGGTGCCATTCCTCTTTAAACTCTTGCGGATTTGTGTCAACAAAATTAATTATGACCATTATGGGAAAAGGCAAAGCAGCTTTATTCATGCTGAAGCTCCTGGGTGTTTTTTCTTGCAGTAGAGTGCACAGTGGGGGCAGGTGCCATTTGGTTATTCCCACAGTTTTTCCTGACTCAGTCATTTTTTTTATTACACTAGTAGGGCTCCTGCTTTTTTTTTTCTTTTTTCTTCTTTCTTGTTTCTTGTTTTAGAATCTCACATGTCTCGGGTTGGCCTTGAGTTCACTCTGTAGCGGAGCATGGCCTTGGGTTTCCAATCTGCCTGCTCTCACCTCTGAGTGCTGGGACTGCAGGCATGGCCCCTAACTCCCGGTTTAGACAAGGCTAAGGACTGAAGTCAGGGTTTGATGAGCACTGGGCAAATGGTCTTCCCACTGAGCAACATCCCCAGCCTCTGTGATGTGCTTGTGTCTATCCAGTCATTGTTTACTCCTGTGACCTAGTTTGTTCTCTACAATAGGAACTTAGTGGGGTTCTTACCTGAGTTAGTGAAGGGTGTTTGGGTAGACTTATTTTAATATTTGAGAAATAAAAAATAAGGATGGGAAACCACCTTACACCCTACCACAGCTCCCTAATATTACCTGCCTGCTGGGAATTTTCTTTTGGTAGCATGTGTCATCTGTGCTTGCAGTGCATGCTGGGAGCACAACCGGGAGATGCCACCTCTGAAGAGCACGTCTGTGGCTCCATTTGTGATGCTCATTCCTTCACTCACTGCCGTTTCCTAACAGTCTCCTGCCTCTCCAACTTTATCGCCCACACTCGCAGGATATCTCTTGCTTTTCCTCCTTCCTCTCTATAGGAAGTTGTTCCCATTCTTCTAGGGCTGCTTCAGGAATGTTTTCTCATTTCCTTCCATTAATCCATCCTCAGATAGTGTTTGTGATGCTCTCAGTGTGGGGAGGGCAGTACCATTTTGAGTAACAATACCAACAAAAGTTGTGAGCCATGGTACAGTCTTTATACACACACACACACACACACACACACACACACACACACACACACGGAGAGAGAGAGAGAGAGAGAGAGAGAGAGAGAGAGAGAGAGAGAGAGAGAGAGAGAGAGATGGATATGGCATGTCTTCCTGTTGTGACTTCATGGGAACCAATTAGGAAACTGTCTCCAAATGCTACTGAGGGGCACAGTCCTGGGTATGTTTGAGAGGAAGTGGCGTAGATGGTATTTACTTTTTCTAGCAGCAGTGCTCATACCTCTAGCAGCTGTGTCTTCTTGGTGTCCTCAGGAAAATCAAACAAGGGAAGTAGACAGAGCACAGGTACAGATGGCCATGCTTGGGAAGCAGCTGGTGCCTCAGCACCCCCCACCCATCATGGAAGAACATTATTGATACTACCATGTCGAAGACTGGCTGCCCTTTCCTATGTCCTGGTTTATAAAGCCACCAGTATAAAGCCACCAGTATGTGTTATTGTGCATAAAGTTTGTAGGTTTCCAAACTTTAAGTGTCTATATGCCCAGAACTATGAGCTAAAATAGAAAATGGAGGTGGTGTCTGTTACCTTTGTGCCACAGGGACCACAGTCCCTGAGACAAAACTTGAAGGGATACAGACTTATTCTGGCTTCTGGTTCTCTGTCTGGCATGGCACATGGAGGGACAGTGGTGGGAGTGTGTGGCAGCGACTACTCACATGAGAGCAGTCAGCAAGCAGAGAAAAGACCATGGAAACTAGAGGCCAGTAAACACCAACCAGCAGGGCCCATCCTAGTCACTGCTTCCACCTGCCAGCCCTCCCTTGCTAAAGGTTCCCAGAGCTCCCAAACAGCCACCAATTACATAACAAGAATTCAGAACATGCGCCTATGGGGGAAATTTCAGATTCCAATCAAAAGAGAGATGTCTTATAGCCGTTGTGGGATCACTTGAAAGGATCTTAGGAAAGGAGAGACAAAGTGTCATTCAAATGTCAAAGCGAAGCAAGAAGGAACAAGCTTGGCTAAGAAGAGTCGCTTCTAACCCCTCTGTTTGACTCACCCTCATAAAACAGCAGCAGCAGCAGCAGCAGCAGCAAAGTCCAGCCACTCTTAAAGTAAGGGTTGATCATGTCACAGACCTTAGATAAGGTTGCTTGCTGGGTGGTGAGGGTGTAGGTCTGTTTGCTTTCTCTCTAAAAACACCAGCTGTACCTGTCCCTCCCTTCTCATTCTGCCTTTGGATGCAAATACAGCATTATGATTTGGTAGCCACCTTGTAGTCATGAGGCAGCAAACACAAAGACATCGCTCTGTCTGTCATGGGTAGCCCCAATAAGAACAAGACATCACGTCTTGACAGCATAGTTGACAGGCAAACCAAGGTCCATGGTGCCCTGCTGTTTCTTGTTATAATTTGGGTGTGGGTTTGTTAATTTTCTTTTATCAGAGAGAAATGCATGCCTAAATGAGGGAGGAAACAATGTCAGCTGACATTCAAACAGTGCCCTATTCTGCCCTCTCAATCTAAGTGAATTAAAAATGAAGTTTTGTTCTCCAAGAGATGCTTCTGCCATCAGGGCCTCTGCAGTCTTAGCTTCCTAATATCCGTTGGCAAGAAACATGGCCTACATTGTTTGTAGTTACTGTGTCTTAAGGTGCAAAGCAGATCCAAAGCTCCAGGATCCTAGAAGGTCAGAAATATACAAAGAACTTTCTAACAATCCCTTTCACTCCTTACACCCTCAGTGCTGTTCAGTACACATGAAATCTAAACATCCTTCAATCTCCAAGGCAACAGATCTGTCATCCCTGGTTAAGCCCAGGGAGAAAGAGAACCAGTGCCCTCTCACCACCTCCTCTTGTTTCATCCTCGCTTCTCAACTAAGCAAAGCTGAGGGCAGCTGAACCCACTGTAGAACACACATTTTCAGTACCGTACAGTAAACAGGCTCCCACAAATTTCAGTTCAATCCCTGGCCAGCCATGGAGATTTTAACTTTGCATAATCAAGAGTCCCAGAACTAGTACTGCATAGTGATGGAGCACTTGCCCAACATTTGTTCAAATAGACATACCTCTGAAAGTGTACACACACATACACACACACACATATATACATAAATCTATATATACATATATATTACCATTAACAAAACAAATAACAAATAAACAACAAATAAACTCTGCTGGTCAATTTTTGTCCCTACTTGTGTAAAGGAATAATTCAACCATTGAGATAGCATCATTTATGATGTTTTGTAAAAAGAAAAATCATATATATGTGTGTGTGTGTGTTGCATATGTATATGTATGTGCTTCATGTATGTGCTATAGCATGTATATGACAGAGAAAAGACAATCTTGGTGTACCTCCTTGCCTTTCATGTGTCTGAGGCTGTGCCTCTTTTTGTTGGCTGCTGCAAGCCCCAGGCTGGGGCTTCCAGATTCTCCTGTTTGACCCACATCTCCCCATGGTGTGTTCTACAGGGTCTGGCTTTGATGAGGTTCTGGGGATCTGAACTCTGGTCATCAGGCTTATAGCAAACACTTGACCCACTGACCCATGCCTCCAGTCCTTACGATGTTTTATAATGCATATCTTTAATAAAAGCGAGTCTCTATTATTAATATGTTTAATGGGATTTGTGGGTGTGTAAATTGACAACATTTTAGAAAATTCGTTGTGAGTGTGTCATAAGAAATTGACAAATTAAAGAGAGAAAAAAACCTTAATTATTTGGGTGCAAAATTTTTCAGGTTTTGCAGATTTATGACTAGAAATGTGTGTATAAAAAGCCTACAGTCCTGTAACTATATTTTTATTTGCTATAAACATATCTGTCATTAAATGTGACATCCTGATTTGAGAATAATGTCAGGAGGTTTTATTGTATACAAACATGAGATATATAAAAAAGTCTCAACTGTTGATAGACTTCAATGTTTTTGTTTTTGACATAAATATTGCCACATGCAATGTTTCTATAAATTAACCATTGAAAATGCCTTAGAGTCATTTTAAATAACTTTTAGGTTTATAGCTTTTTGAAATCTGTAATTAACCAGAATAAATGTATTTTATTTTCAACTCACATATCAATAACATGTGACTTTATCCAAGGCTGTGACCCTTTACCGAAGGCATCAGTCTCATTTATTCCAGATGCCAATATGTCTGTCTTCTTGCAGTTTTGAACTTTCAGGGTAAAACTTTAGATAAGACCATTTCAATAAGTTATTCTTTAGTATCCAAGGCATAGTCTTTGCAACCAGGTGACTGCATGCTGACCTCAGTGCTCAGATAACCATGTGCGAGCCTATGAGACAGGGTCTCAAATAACAAACAAACTAGAGATAAGTACTAAATAAAATTAGGAGGAAAGACTCTAAGTCTCTGTAGATACACTGGTTTTCCTCTGGAGTTTCTCTACAAAAATTTAAGCTATGGTATTTTTTAAAATACTGTTTTATTTATTGGTATATATTATATGCTCCTGTTGACAGATTTTGTAGAGATGTTTTCATACAAGTGTGCTGTGTCCTTTGACCATATTGACTCATGTGTTCCCTACCCATTTGTTCCCTTCACTAGTCCCATTTATTCCCCTAGGCAGCCTCACAGTCTCACTTTTAACCCCGCTCCACTATGTGTATGCGTGTTGTTTTTTCACTCAGCTGTGGATGAGCACCAAACTGACTCCAAACTTGGTTATTATCAATAGTGTTTCATATATATGTATATATATATATATATATGTGTGTGTGTGTGTGTGTGTGTGTGTGTGTGTATGTGTATATGTGTGTGCAAGCATTAATGTAATATATTAGCTTAGAGTTCTTTGGATATAATCCCAAATATAATACAGCTATATCATATAGTAGTTCTATTTTTAGTTTGCATTGCAGCTAGCCACATACAAAGTTCTCTTTTAATTTTTCATTTCTGTTCTTAATGATACCTATTCTATCTAGAATGAGTTAGAACACCAATGTAGTTTAATTAGCATTTCCCTGATAATTAATATTGAACATTTTTCACATTTATTGATCACAACAATCTCTCCATTTTATTGGCTCATTTATTGACTTAGTTTTGCCAATTAGGGTTTGCTTTTTTTTTATTTTATTTACTTATTGTGTGTGTGCATGTGAGCATGCCTGTGTTTATATATCTGTGCATGTGACTTTTGTGTGTGTGAGTGTGTAAGTGTGCATGTGTGTCACAGTGTGTATGCAGAAGTCCAGTGAAAGTGCTCAGTTTCCCCTTTTCACTGTGCACTATGTGGGTTTTGTAGATTGAACACACGTTATCCAGCTCAGTGAGAGGTACCTTCACATACTGGTCCATATTGTCAGCCCTGGTATTTAGTTCTTTTAAGTTCATTATGTATTCTAGATAGTAATCCGCTATCAGATATACAGCTAGTAAAGACTGTCTCCAGTTCTGTAGGCTGTCTCCTTACTCACTTGTTGCCAGGCTATGCAAAAGGTTTTTGATTTCCTGTAATTTGTCTACTCTTGGCTTTATTTCCTGAGTCATTAGAGTCCTTTTTAGAGAGCTACAGCCAATGTTATACATTGAAATGTTTTGTCTACTTTTTCCTCCAATTGTTTCAGGTCTTACATTAACGTCTTTGATTCAACTGGAACTGATTTTTGTACAGAGTGGGAAATAAAGATCTTTTATTCTTCTGGCTATGAATATCCAATTTCCCTTACCCCATTTACTGAAGCCAGATTTTTCTCCAGTGTAGTGGTAACTGTGTGGGTTTACTTCTCAGAACTGTAGGCCATTCTCCTGACACACGTGTCTAATTGGGTGACATTACCATGGTTCTTGGCCACCGGGGCTCTGCGGTGTAATTTGAAATCAGTGTTGTCATAGCTTCTGCATTGCTCTTTTTGTTCAGGGTTGCTTTAGCTTTTGAAGATCTTTTATTTTTTCCATCTGAATTTTAAGATTGTTTCTTAGTTCTGTGAAGGATGCATTTGGAATTTTTTTTGTTAATTATCTTGAATATGTAGGTTGCTTTCAATAACATAACAATTTACACAATATTAATCCTGTCAATCCATAAGCATGAGATATCTTTTTCCATTTTAGTGTTTCCATTGTGGCGGTGCTTTACTTTCGTGGTTAGGATTTTTTTTTAAATTTTATTAATTTATTAAGATTACAACTCAATTGTTATCCCATCACTTGTATCCCCCCATTCCTCCCTCCCTCCAGCTATCACCCTATTCCCCTCCCCTAGGGCTATGACCAAGGGGGACCTCCTCCCCCACTATATGGTCATAGGCTATCAAGTCTCATCTTGGTAGCCTGCTTATTCTTTCTTTGAGTGCCACCAGGCCTCCCCACCAAGGGGAGGTGGTCAAATATGGGGCACCAGAGTTCATGTCAAAGTCAGTCCCCACTCTCCATGTAACTGTGGAGAATGTCCTGTCCATTGGCTAGATCAGAGTAGGGGTTCGATGAGGATTATTCTTTTGACACTCTTGGGGATATGATTGTTTCTTTGATGTCTTTGGTTCATTATTGGTAACATGGGAATCTAGGACTTTGTATTTGATTTTTATCCCACTACTTTGTTGAAAGCTTTGTCTGTTCTAGGAGGTTTCTGGTGGAGTCTTTACAGCCTCCTACCTATAGGGCCATAGCATCTGCAAATATGGGTAAGTTTCATTTCTTCCTTTCCTAATTATATCCTTTTTATTTCTTGTTTCTACTACTCTAGTTGTGCCTTTGGATACTATATTAAATAAGAGAAGAAAGACTGGACATCCTTATCCTCATCCTGATTTTATAAGAATCTCTTTCAGTATTTTCTCCTTTACTATAATGTTGACTACACATTTGTCCTATATAGCCTTTACTACTGCAGAGTATTGCGTCTAGTCTCTTCAAGACTTTCTCATGAAAGAACATCAAGCTTTGTCAAAGATCTTTCTTGTATCCATTGAAATCATCATGTGACCTCAGTCCTTGAGTTTACTCATGTGATGCTTGGGTCTTTATGTCCAGTAGTGTTTGTTTTATGGATTTTTGTGCACCAGTATCCAGGCTGTGTGTGTTTGGAATTGTTGTATCTGCAATATGAAATGATTTCTATCTCAACAAATTTGGGGCTGAAATGTGCTTTTTCTAATCTCATTGTCCAAAGCTCTGATGTTGCAACATGCACACTTGCTTGTGCTCACCTTTGCAGGTGAATGTCTATTATGGGATAGAGCACCCTTGGAGCCACAGAGTTTCAGTTCTGCTCAGCTCCCATGAGGTGACTTTCAAGTGACTATCCAGGTCTTGTGTTCTCAGGGAGTGGATGGCAAATTTTGGAGTTTGAAGTCATGGTTGTAGGGTTTTCTGCTCTTCCAGCATAATAGCTTGATTTTACATGTGTCCAAGACAATGGATAATCTATCACCCAAAATTTTGGATTTTGTGTCATTCCTTCTGTCTTTGGTCTGGGACACACAGCAGAGTAGATAAGGTACCCCCACTTCCCTCACACTTTGTTCAGAGCTGTAGGCCAGGGTTTTCTTGCTTTCTCTGTTATTGACTTAATGGTTTATGTTTGTGTATTTTATTTGTGGAGGCTTGAAAAAGTATGGCCCCCATAGGCTCAGAGATTCGAATGCTTGGTACTTAGGGAGTGGCACTACTTTACAGGGATTAGGAGGTGTGGCCTTGTTGGAAGAAGTGCTTCACTGGGCTTAGGCTTTGGTTTCAAATGCTCCATCCAGGCATGTGTCAATCTCTCTTCCTTGCCTCTTAATCCAAATATAGAATTCTGGGCTTTTTCTCCAGCATCGTGTCTGCCTGTGTGCTGCCATGCTTCCTGCCATAGTAATGGACTAAAGCTCTGAACTGTAGGCCAGCCCCCGTTAAATGCTTTCCTTTGTAAGAGTTGCTGAGGTTGCGGCGTCTCTTCACAGTAATAAAACCCTAAGACGTTATCTCATCTCTCTCCCTTGCCTTTCTACCCTTCTTCCCCTTTGAAATCACAGGTAAAACCACTGCTCTCAACTTCGTGGGGACAGAGCAGTGTGAATCTTACTTATTTCTACTCTGGAACGTCTTCTTTTTTTAATATATATTTCATTAATTTATTCATATTACATCTCAATTGTTATCCCATCCCTTGTTCGACCTTCTTCTCTGCTACAGAAATTTTAGCTAACCCCATTTTTGTAACGATGGTACTTCTGGTTTTGTTCAATCCAGTATCTGGAGTCATAGCTTGTTTTTAATCTCTCCTCAGGATTGCAGTAAAAATTCATACCTGTTGTGTCAAAATTGAAATAGCAACCACAACACACTTTCTTTTTTTTTAATTTTATTTATTAATTTATTCTTATTACATCTCAATGGTTATCCCATCCCTTGTATCCTCTCATTCCTCCCTCCCTCCCATTTTCCCCTTACTCCCCTCCCCAATGACTGGGACTGAGAGGGACTTCCTCCCCCTGTATATGCTCATGAGCTATCAAGTCTCTTCTTGGTAGCCTGCTATCCTTCCTCTGAGTGCTACTAGGTCTCCCCATCCAGGGGACATGGTCAAATATGAGGCACCAGAGTACGCCACAACACACTTTCAAAGAGGTAACTGACAACATTGTATACTTCCTTTGAGGAGTTTACCATGCTGACTTGAAATTAGAGCATATGTATTGTTTTTCATTCATTCTTACATTGTAACTGCTGATTTATTTTATTAAAAATTCTTGAACACCAGTGCTGTAATCTTTATGGAATACCCTGATGAAATATATGCCATCATTTAATCAGGGTTTCTAATAAAAATGTCTATACTTCTTAAAATTACATTTCAGTGGCAAGAATACTTCTGAAATGAGTATCTTTGAACTTCTTTACCAAAACATTAAACTAATTCCATTAAGATTTCTTAAAGTAGAATGACTATGCTGGAGATTACAAAAGTGTGTGTGTGTGTGTGTGTGTGTGTGTGTGTGTGTGTTTAATAACATATAACTAAATTGCTTTCCAGAAGGTAATTCATACTTGTTTGTAAAACTAAGAAAATCTCTGTCTCACAGTATCTGTCATCTTGGTTTAATTTTTTTCCAGATTTATAAGCAAAACAGTTTTATCGTGTGTGTGTGTGTGTGTGTGTGTGTGTGTGTGTGTGTGTGTGTGTGTGTTCAGATGAGTATGCCCATGAATAGGCCAAAAGAGGTGATATGGTGTCTTTCTTTCTATAGTTCTCAATTTTATTCCCTTGGGGAAAAAAAAAAGAACCTCTCCAACTGACACTGCCTGGCTTGGTGGTTGCTGGAATCTGAACTCAGCCCCTTATTCTTGTAAAGAAAGTATTCTTATCTCTTGAACCATCTCTCTATCCCTGTATTACTCTAAAACAGCTCCATATATTTATTGGGTTGTGTGTGTATGTATGTGTGTGTGTGATTTTTCTGAGAAGTATAAAATCACCTATTTCTGTTATAATGGTCATGGGAACAACCTTCAAGCACCATGGAGAGCATGCTCAGTAGAAGTTGTGGGGATACTCAGCTTCTGCAGAAGCAGCTCTGGAACCACTCTTGTCACATGCATATAATGCTTATTTATTAACAAGAAAACCAAACAGTTCTAAGGGAGTATGTAGTTGTTTTGTTTTGTTGTTTTTTTTCCAAAAAAAACCAAAAAACAAAAAACTCTTGAAAAATAGAAAAGAGCCTTACTAGTCAAAATTCAGATGCTCCAAAGAAAGAATTGGAGAATTTGGCTATAGATACAATATTGCATCACAAATAAAAAATGCCTCCATAACTGTATAGACCTTGGTCATCACAGTGCTTTTTTGCAAATCCTCTGTTGTCATAGCAGCCTGTGAACTTGTTCACTGAGTGACAAGCTCCAGAAGCAGGACTTTCTCCGAAGGTCCCAAAGACAAATACCAAGGCACAAATCCACCCAAGTCCACTCTGGGAAAGCAATGACTTTGTTGGCATTCCTTAAAGGGTAAGGGTGAGAGGCTACTAACAGGAAAGCAGGAGTGGTCCTCCCTTTTATGGCCATCCCTACAAAGCCTTTACCCAGCAGGGTGAGGCCTTCCCCACAGCCACACACAGCGAGCGCACCTCCCCTAGTCCTCACTGGCCTAGATACTCTAGCCCTCCACAAGGCCACATGCAATTAAGTCAGACTTGCATAGAGCAGGTGGTAGGGATGGCTGGGTACTCAGATGAGGGTCTCCTGAGTGTCCCCACTGCTCCATGAGGGCTTGTTAAACAGTCATCAGTGTTTGGCTGGGGGATAGTCACAGATGCCAGGTTGCCTTTTGATGTCATTGGTCTTATTGTCTCCTGGATACTAATTCACTTGAAAGTCCATTTGTGCACATGTATGGCAGAGAGAGGGAGGAAGGGAGGGAGGGGGAGGAAGGGAAGAAGGGAGGGAGGGAGAGAGGAAGGGAGGGGAGAGAGACAGAGAGAGAGGGAGGAGAGAGAGACAGACACACACAAACACCCACCCACACACACACACACACACACAGAGAAAGAGAGAGAGAGAGAGAGAGAGAGAGAGAGAGAGAGAGAGAGAGGGAGAGAGAGAGAGAGAGACCTTAGCAGCTACAGCCTAAAAAGAAAGCTTGTGACAGTCTCATCTTTCAAACAGTGCTGAAATGTGCCTGTCTCACCATCATGGTGGTGGTTGCCTTTTACCATTTAATTCCCTTTAAGTGTTCTCTCTGTTTAATTCACCTCACTCACATATTACAAATATCTGGCTTTTCATCTAAGTGACACTGACCCAAGTGCCCAGTCATAGATAAGATTTCTGCTTTTTAAGTAAAGTTCCACTAAGTTATAAATAGCTAATGACTCTGAGCTCCTCTGGTTTACAGGCAAAATAATTTAATGAGGTCTCAGATTACTTTGTGTGGCTTTGTTAATGTAAATGAGTAATGTGTATTGATTTTTCACGGCTTAAAAATCTTTTTGTTCATCTTCTGCTCGAAAGTCTGTTAAAGAATTATTAATGATGGCATAATTGCTTTAAGATCTATGCCCTAATTAAAACAGTAAATTCTTTATTACATCTTTATTTTAATTAGATGTACAGAACGACAATAATTTTTACAAGAAATGCTGTGTAAAATAAAATTACCTCATTTAGAAATGCCTCAAGAAGCCAATGGGTGTGCTACTCAGAGAAACTCAAAGACGAAACATTTCCAGGCCCAACTTCCCAGCCCTGGCTGGAAGGAGCAACACGCAACAGAATATGTTAGACTTTTGCTACAAAAGTCACCTATTCTCATAAGTTTATGCTTATACTTAGAAAAAAATCCAATTGTTAAGGGAGAGAAAAAAATTAAGTCTGGAAGGCTCTATTAAAGACAAGGAGGGAAATAAGTTTATTGTCACAAAAATACCTTGGGACTTCTGCCCACTGTGTTGGGCTTCCATTCTTCAGACTGTGGGACTGTGTGCTTGAATGATTTATCCTTGCTTGTGTGTGTGGAAAAACCAGTAGCCAAACCAGTAGCTCTTGTGTCTGTGCCCCCCACCCCCGTCCTCCCCCCCATGTGTGTGTGTGTGTGTGTGTGTGTGTGTGTGTGTGTGTGTGTGTGTCTGTCTGTCTGTCTGTCTGTCTGTCTGTCTGTCTGTCTCTCCCTCTCTCTCTCTTTCTCTCTCTCTCTCTCTCTCTCTCTCTCTCTCTCTCT
The DNA here is from genome assembly GCF_964271855.1 of Acomys minous. Taxonomy (NCBI): domain Eukaryota; kingdom Metazoa; phylum Chordata; class Mammalia; order Rodentia; family Muridae; genus Acomys; species Acomys minous. Next base: position 48,735,586 of record NC_140500.1, read on the forward strand.
CTCTCTGTGTGTGTGTGTGTGTGTGTGTGTGTGTGTGATTACTATGTGCAGTGACACTCCTGTGTGGTCTGTGATCACTGGCCTTGAAGAAGGGGGCATGAGTTAACAGGAGAGCATAGACCTCATACTAGCCATTAAGCTGGGACACTTCACAATTCTGATTCTGTCCTCAGAACCACTGACACCAGGACAGGATGAGTTCCATTTTATGCTGAAGGAAGCCAGAGCTGGGGAATCTGCTAAAGTGGACCACCTAAACTGGGAAAGCTAGTGCTCGAAGCCAGCTCTTGCAGCAGCCTTCCGCCCCATCCACAGATCCCGCCAGGCTCCTCACTGAGACACTGTCTGTGAGGCCCTGGCTAACTGACAGTCCCATCCTGTGCCAGGATTTCTCACCTGGGAAGTAAGTGAATGTCAAAGGGTGCGTGTGGATACATGTCTGTGCTCTCTTGTAAACAACTATTCTTTGTGAGGCAGATGTATTTTTTAATTATCTGGCATTACCTTGAAACTTGAACCAAATGCAGGTTTTGCAGACAGTTAATTTTCTTTAATTGGGTAATAATAAAAGGCAATACTGTATGTTGAGTGTATGTAATAGGCATGTTTGAGGCATTTGACATATAGCAACATTCTTCTGTCTCCCTGCTACTGGTTTTACTGATGAGGAAGCTAGGCTATAGAAATAATTATCTTTAGGAGCAGGTAGTTAAGTAGTTAGTTAGTGGCAGAACCAGGCTTAGGCCCAGGCAGTTCTTTGTTGACTCTTTGGCTATCCAATTTTAATATTAAATGACAAACATGTTCAATGGCTCTTAAATGTGTTCACATCCATGTGAATTGCCAGCAAATTTCAATTGCTGAAATGTGTGTGTGAAACATCCCTAATCAGCAGACAGTTAAAAAGAGGGACCACAACTAGATAATAAGATGACAACCTTCCAGCTTCCTCCTCACATTTAAAAATTTTTTTAAAATAATTTATTTATTTTTATTGTATGTGCATTGGTGTTTTGCCTGCATGTATATCTGTGTGAGGGTGTCAGATCTTGGAGTTACAGACAGTTGTGAGCTGCCATGTGGGTGCTGGGAATTGGACCCAGGTCCTTTGGAAGAGCAGTCAGTACTCTTAACCGCTGAGCCATCTCTCCAGCCCCCTCCTCACATTTTTATCTAGAGGCAAAAACCTAAAGGTCTCTTACCAGTAGGCCTTCCTGCCTGAGGATTGCTTGGACAAGTTCATGGCAAAATTAAGACATGTTTACTCCAAAGTTGCTGACAACCCCAAATTAGGGAATGAAGACCCCTTGAAGACACTGAGAAACTGTATTCCCAGCTTCCGAGTTCCTGCCTGTTCTTTAGGCGCTCTTCCGTTTTGTGGTTTTGTGTGCCTTGCTCTGTGTGTGTGTGTGTGTGTGTGTGTGTGTGTGTGTGTGTGTGTGTTTCCTTGCCCCTAATAAAAGCCTTTCTGCACTGGCCGATTCTGTCTGCTGTGCCTAGGAGTTCCTCCTCGCTGCTTGTTACTCTTAAGTATTTTTCCTACATTTCAATTCTTTCACTGACAGAGAAAAGGAAGCAGATCAAGACCCTTAGGCTCTGTGGGCTCAGACCTAGATGCTGTGTTATTGTCATTTCATGACTGGGAAGGACCTATCTCTAAGCTCATATGGCTTAGAGTTCATGGAGAGATCAAGAGAAATAATAACTTGTAGAGAAAAAGATTGCATGGGAGAATAAGCAGGTGAACACAGTGGGTTAAGAAAAACACTAGAAGCGGTGGTCTCTGGGAAAACCAAGTGTGTGGTATTTGAGTTTTCTTAGACATTATAGATCCAATCCATTTGTTTTCCAACATTCAAGATAATGCAGGAAAGGTGTGGTTGTAAGTTGTGTGCCACGGCACCAGGGTTCATCTACCTGAAGTGTCTAACCCTTAATCACCATCCAGCATTGACTGCAAGGTTCCTGAACTACATTTACTTTTTGTGAGGAGTTGTAAAACAGGCGGAAGCAGGAAACAACAGTAGGTCATAATTTACACCTTATTTATTTACTTAAGGTAAATGATCTGTCAGGTCTTTTTTTTTCCCTCCCCCTGAAAATCATTATTTCTATTTCTTTCTGCTTTGCTCAAAGTATTTGAATTCATAAATATAACAGTATAGGGTGTTTGTGTCATTAACAGTCCTGTGTCTGTCTCAGCCTTAACTGCTCCTGACAGAATCCATGCCACACAAAAGCGTGGCATTGTGAGAAGGTAACTCATAGGAGCAAACACAGGGACAGCTCAGAAAAAAGCAGGGTTCAGTTATCTGTGGATATTATACTGTGGTTTACACTTTTGTTTGTTGTTTTTTTCATTTCTTTCAACAAGCCCTTCTGATAGGTCAGGTGAGAAAGGCTGAGAACTGTGTCAGAAAATAAACAACCTAATTGTGACGTGGCTGCTTTGGGTCATTTGGGCCAGTTCAAATTACCAAATTGGATGGAAATATAGAATAAATCACTGTAGTGGTTATGGGAATAGGCTGAGGGACTCATTGCTAACATTTGTTGTGTTTTGTGCCTGTTAACTTATGAGTCACTGTAATCTAAAAGTTTCATCAAGAATAATATGATGAAAGTATATTTTTGTAATAATAGGTTGGCCTACAAGTTAAAAGCAACAAGATATGAAATTATATGTGGGTTTTCGATATAATTTGTCTCTCTATTTTATGCTAGACTCCTTCTTACGTGCTAACTTAGCATGTTCCTCTCTGTGTATTCAAAGCAATTTAAATATAATTTTGTGAAACATAATTATAGGTATCTAGAGGAACCCAGATATTTAACATTCATAGTTACATTTCAGTTTTTTTAAAATTATTTGTTGGGTTGGATTATTTATTCCTTTGCTTTCTGTCTTCAAAAAAGGGGTGGGGGTGATCAAGATTTGACTTATTGAAATTCTGACTCTCTTCAAAGTACTCATCCCCATCCCAAACACACCAGCCCTGTAAACAGTCCAGTGCACAGCTCTGCCATGTGCACCAACCCAACATGTACATGCCACATATAAATCAAACTGGGATTCTGTTTTCTAAGCTATAAGATAAATATTTTCTTTGTAATGTAGCAAAAATAGTTAAATATGAAATCATTGATTGCATGAAGTCTTTTTCCTTGTAAGCCAAGATAATTAAAAAAAAAAAGACTTAAAGTTCTTAGTATTTTTTGTTTGAAGTCTTAGACTATTTAGGTTCAACAATGATAATATTGTTATATATTATATATAACATATGATATAACAATTATAATAGTAGTTATGTATACTACTTAGAGATCAATACCTTGTGCTGTTTATTAATGTTAAACATGTTTACATATTTAAGCACTTTATTAAAATTACTCACTTTCTAGTATCACTTAATGAATATAAATGACCAGACTTTGAGAGAACAGCATACCCTTTCATGTGGGTAAGTTTATAAGTCATAAACTATAAGCAGATTGAGGTATTGTTATGCAAATTAGCCAGAATGTGTAGCTATGAATTGTTAATGGCCACTGAAAAGGCAGAATATATAAGGAACCATTTTATTTTGAATGTCAAAAGCATTTCTATGCCAGAAGAGGACAGTGTCTAAATTTATCACTAATGCTCACAGGTATAATGGAAATTCCCAGGGTTGAATAATACCAGGGGAAGACTATGGAGGGCACTGTGGCCTTTAGCAGTGAGGCAGGCTGGGAGCAGCTCACCAGACACTGGCACAGGATGGCCAGGGACCATCACAACAAAGGACATCTCCTTACAGGCCAGTGTGAAGCAAGACTGGCGTGAGGCTCAGAAGCGTTCTCTGAACACCCTCTATCAGTGTTGGGATGCTTGCGCAAAGAGAGATCGAGACAGCAGCCCAGAATCAATTAGGGTTGGTACAAGCAGATCATTATTTAACTGAGATGGTATTGACATGACAGATGATGCTCTAAACTGAAGATGATTAGAAATATTTTTAATTAGAACATTAGCTGGCTTTATACTCACCTTCTGCCTCCCAATGCGAGTGTACTTTGACCTTGTCCTATATATGTCATAGAGTGACTCACTGTCACTGAAGCCGCTGGCTGGGGACAGCACGGAGGTCTGGGAAGGTGTTTCCACAGACGAGGAGCTGAGTGTGATCTCAGCATCATGGACCCGAGTGATGGCAGCCCCGACACATCTGTCCCTTCACAGCATGCGTTGCCCTTGAAGCCCTCCGTAGGCAGCATCAAAAGGAGCGTGGAGGCAAAGTCATTCCTAGTAGAGAAAAGGCTTCACCGTTCATAGCTTCCATATTATTATCTGATAGTGAGATGCATTTACACAGATCACAGAGTGGCTTAGAGCCTCAGGGAAGATGGAAAATACGTAGAACCTCATGGAGCTGGAAAGCCTCGACTCCACGGGAAACACACCCTAGGGATGTTACTACAGACGGGACGCACAGACTGCTACTTCGTGTCTCTCTCCCGGAGAAAGATTCAAACAAATAAGCACATGAGAACGCCAAGCCTCTTGCAGACCTAGGAAGCTGCTGGCCTCAGCAAGCTGAAAGTGTTAGTCATAGTAGCCAGGATTTGGGTGAAGTGGTTCTTGGCACAGACTCTGGCGATTATGTAGCTTCTCTACCTTGGGGTGGGGGGGGCTGCAGGGGAGAAGGGGCAGGGCAGTTGTCTCTAAGCCTTGGTTGTGTTGGAGAGAACCTTCGCAGATTCCAGCGGAGAAGCTCTGAGGGCTCGAGGTGGAAGTCACAGCTGTGAAGTGAAACGCCATTGCCCAGGACCTGCTGCTGTGGCATGCAAGACCAGAGCTACAGGCTAGTTGAAGGGTGGCCACAAAATAGGAATTATGCTTTTGCCGTTGAGTGAGTCTGGACAGATTATTTGCAGAATGGCTTTGGGTCATCGTGGCCACCACTCCTTGTCTGGGGGTGTTGTCAGAGTGTGGCTCCTGCAACAAGAAAGAATAGAGATCAGGTACAGGGTCCAGGTCTGAAATCCCTGCCCTCTGGTCTTCATGCAGGAGGGGTCTAGTTTGTAACCCCCTCACTCACAGTTTCCACCCCTCCTGTCATCTTCAAAATTAAATTCTGTTGTGTGTTCTTTCTCCCATTCCCTTCAGTGTTTTGTAGGTCTCTATGTTTTAGCTAATCTTTATTTGTTAAATTATTTTTCTATAGTTGATCTATTATATTTGGATATTTGGAAAACAAAATATAGACTACCATCATGGATTTATGATGTCAAATATGTCTATAAGTAACTCAGAGTAGAATGTCTGACTTACTAAGACTATGGAAAGTTATGAATTTGATAAAGAAGCATCATCATAAAGAAGAAATTCAAGGGGTTGTACTTGCCTGTACTTTCACCTGTACCCTGGTGAAATCCCCAACACGACACAAAATAGGATACAGTGGCTATCACTGAGAAGTGAAGGCAGAGGGCTCAGAAGTTCGAAGTTATGTAAAATCCTATCAATAACAACAATAAAACGAAATTCAAAAATGAAGCAAAAAGAATAGACATTAAAAACAGCCCATTTTGTGCCCGGCCTCATTTCTATTTGTATTAAAATCAGTTTAAAAGTTTAAAGAGAAAGTGGGCATAGGTTAGACAACAGGGAAAGCTGAAATCGGCTAGGTCAGTGGTTCTCATCCTTGGGCGGGGGGGAGGCCACAGCTCCTTGGGGGCTTGAACGACCCTTTCACATGGGGCTGCACATTAGACCTCCTGCATATCAGATGTTTACATTACCATTCATAAAAGTAGAAAATCGCAGTTATGGAGTAGCAACAAGATAATTTTATCCTTGGGGGTCACCACAACATGAGGAGCTACATTAAAGGGTGGCGGTGTTAGGAAGGGGAGAGCCACTACTCTAGATTAAAAGAAGAGCAGAGGCACAAAAGGACGGTTATGTCTGCATCCTCAGATTTTAGAGAGGGACCAGGACCAAGGCGTCAGAACTTTCCTTTTATCATGCTGTAAAACAGCCTCCTCTCCAGAGTGGCACATACAGTCTTCAGGGTAGTTTAATCTGGATATTACTTAGAATCTCACTTAGTGGTAAGTCACAGGGAGCTGAACAGGAAAAGATGTGTGATTTCCTCTCACACAGATAGCAGCCCCGGATCAGCAGGTGACTACTGCCACAGGCCCAAGGCACTGGAGGGGCCCCAGCATTTCTTTTTCTCAGCCTCTTCTGTTTTAGTACATAGCTTTTATTTTCCAGACCATAATTATAATATGCTTCCTAGAGTTTATCCATCAAGTCCAGTTTCCAGGTCAGAAGTAGGAACAATAGTTAATACTGGTTACCAGCTTGATGTGCAGTGGGATTGCGTAAGAGTAAGATTCTGGGCATCACCATATGGGCTAATCTAGGTTAACTAAGCAGGCCTCACCTGGTTAGTAAGATAAGAAGGGCTAAACAGCCTCTGGGATTGCTTGTGGAGATTTACCTAGATTGGGTAAACTGAAATGAAAAGACCTACTCTGTATGTAGAGGACCTTCTTTGGATGGGCTGGAGTCCCACACTGCATATAAAAAACAAAGCAAGCAGAGCCCCAGAGCCTTTGCTCTGCCTCCTGTCTGTGGCTGCAATCTGACCAATCCTCATGCTCCGGCTGCCATGCTCTCTCCACCATGACGGACTGTGTACTCTTAAAACTGTGAGCCAAAGCAAACCCTCCCTTCCTTAACTTGTTTTGGTCTAGTGTTTTGCCATAGCAAAAACAAGCAACTAATATAAAGGAGAAATGGTACATTTAAAAAGCATTACTTTTTTATAAACCCTGTCTAGCAACATGCATATGTCTCAGTAGCCAAACTTATCATCTGATATTTTTTTTTCAAATGAAATCTGTTAGCAACGTAAGAGCTAGACTAGGACGCTCCATCAGTCCTAGTTGAGATACTCAGAAAACATAGAGACTTCTTAGGGGTAAAGAATATGTGTGGGAACGGAAACTGCAAGGCAGTGAAAGAGAAAATGCCTCATCTCTCTCCCCATAGAACCTCTGATGCGGCCTCACTGTGACACACTTAAACAACATGCCGTGGCTGACATCCAGAAAATTCAGCTAAGATGTTCCAACACACCTCTACTCAGCTGTATATTCAAGTTGTGTTTTATGTGCATACACAAAGTACATACCTTTATATCAGTGAAGATTCCTAATATCTGTCCCATATGAGCACATTCCTCTCTTAAGGAATACCCAGTACATCTTTTAAAATACACTGACCTAGGCGCAAGCTTGTTGAGTGCATGGAGATACTCATTAAATGCATCTGAGAAAATTCTATTTTTAGAACAATTTTTTTGGAAGCTCTGATTTCAGCATTTAAGACACCACCCTCTGACAAAGAGTAAGAACTACACTTACCTGGGATATAAGGGTGAGTATTTAGAATACAGGTTAGAAATCCTGGTGGTTCTGGACAATGTCAGTAGTTGGTTCTCCTCTCAGGTCTATGGCTCTTCCATGGGTAGTTGGCTTGGTTTGCTGTACCAAGCATGAATTCTTTCCTACTGAGGAGTCTTTAAGTCCAATTAGTCAGGTGTTAGTTACCTCTAGGATAAAAGTACCACTATTGTACCACTAGGGATATCTCGGCTGGCCAGTCATCACTATGGTAATTTTTTTTAGCTGGGTAAGGTTATTGATTGCTTTTCTCTAGTGGCAGCTTGCACACCACTTTCCAATTATGAGAGCTGAACTACAGACAGAAGGCTTCGAGGTCACTTATATCTAGATTTCTCTGACTGCTGTGGCTAAAGTCTGTTGTGGAAAATATAAAAAAAATAGTTAATGAAGTTTATTATTAAAACCTATAATTATTATGGTGGTATTATCTAACCCACTATCATAATCAATAAAAGACATAGACACCTGTTGTATTTTAGAATAAGCCTTATTTTACTTAGGACCAGACAGATATTAACCCCATAAACTACCTCCCTTTATCTCTCAGTTCCCCCACCCCTGCCATGTGCTTTAAGCATTTCTATCTGGGCTATTTCTCATCCATAATCTCCAATTGCTTGCTTATGTTGTTCATTTGGGCCACCTCTTTCCAAGTGGAACTTCAGAGTTCCTCCTCCTGGTCACGTGGTTCTTTTCCTATCCCATGGCAATTCTTCTCCTTCGTACCTCTCTCCTACCCAAGATCCTTCTTCTGTCCCCAGAAGCCCACAAACTTTCACTCCACCCATTCCTTCTGCTCGGCCCTGGTGTAGACCTTTTATGAGTCAAACAGGGAGTCAAGGTTATACAGTGATACTTGGGGTGAGTGATAGTCTGCTCATAATCAGGGGTAAGAAGCTAACAAATACAAACCAGACCATGCCGTAGCAAAAGTATGCGGTGTCTTCAACAATAGGATCTTACCTTCAAGTTCTGGGAGGCAACCAAAGGCAATGGCAATATCTTATACTTTTTGAGAACTCTCCTGGACCCCTGCCCAATAACTCCTTAGTGTTATTTATCCCTCCTCCAGTTAGTCCTCCCCCTCTCTCTGTATTTCTTCCCCTCCCTTTCCTAATTAACTCCCCCCTCCCTATATTTTCATTTTATTTTCCTTTGGAAAAATGCTAAAGAGTATTTTGGTCAATATGCAGAGAGTAAGTGACCACAGGTGCTTAACTCCAATTGATACATCTATAGCAGAGGCCCTATACCTAAGGCTTGGAACACGAAAGAAGAGCGGGTAGAGGACCAGGGTTTTAACTGCACGACAGTGTCTTCTAAACATAGCAACTAAGTTGCACCTATGAAATCTCAACAATAAGGTGGCCTAAAGAAGATGCATATAAGGACAGCACCAGTTTCCATGCCAACGTGGATGGGGGAAGTTTCACAATGCCCCACCCATCAATGGCTAAGACAACAGGAATCACTTTTCTCCAGAGATGAGGTCCTCCATAACAGATTAACATAGGAGCAACAGTAAACGGACTCAGTAAGTTGCAATTATATGTGTGTATGTGCATGGGTATGTACATAGGTATGTAATGATAATAATTAAAGAAGAGGTCATGAATGTGAGAGGGAGTGGAGGGGGTATGGGAGGAGTTGGAGGGGAGCAAGTGAGGGGTAAGAAGATGGTGTCACACCCTCTGCCAAAAGTACTCTTGGCTTCTCATTAGGACAAATGTTAGCAGCAAAGAAAACTTACATATGAACATGTAGAACTCTTTAAACTTAACTTCATCTCATCTCAAAAATCTCATAAAAACCTGAGTAAATAGATACATGGATTTAGAGAAACGTGTCTTCTAAATCCATGTGTGAAGATTAATACATAGTAAAATAAGTGGGAAATTGATAATATGTCAACAACCATCAGCATCACAACAGGAGTCAATACAACTCGATTCTGTGTCCAGAAGGGTTTGCTCACGAAGGAACTGTATGTACTGAAGGGTGAGCCACAGAGCCACGGCAGGTTACCACCTGGGCCAACTCCTGGAGCCTGAGGGAGACAAAAGTAAAGGAAAGCAGAACTAGCAAGAGGGTTCAAAATGTGGAAGCTTTTGCTGTGTAACCTGACACCTGTGCTCTGTCCTTAAAACCCAGGCTTAAAAACTGGAGGCAATGGCTTATGTTTGTAAAACCAGCATTCTCTGATGAAAGGGGATGAGGCAGAGACAGAAGAATCAACTAGGAGTTTGTAAGTAAACAGCACAGCTGTAGAAATTACAAGAGGAAACCCTGTCAACACGGCAGAAGGAGAAAACCAAGCTTGAAAATCATCCTATGATCTTCACACATGACTGTCTATGCATATGTGAATGAACACACACACACACACATTCACACACACACACACACACACACACACAGGTTTTGCTTTAAAATGTAGAGAGTTGTTAGCAAAACCCAGGAGAGAATTGTGAAGACAAATTTATCTCAATGAATAGTGGCTTTAGGACAAAGAACATAGTTTCAAAGACATAAACTGGCTACCTTAAAATATAGGAAGCCAGAGAGTAAATACACTCACCCCGCCCCTTATCTGAAGCATCAGTTTGCACTCTTTCAGTGACCTGTCATCAAATGTAACTCCAAAACAGTAAATGACAGATTCTAGGGTGAAGCCGTTTGAATTAATCACTTTTCTGTTGCTATGGTAAAACCCAATATGACCAAGGAAACTTACAGAAGGGAGGTTTATTTGGATTTACAGTTCCAAGAGAAATAAGAGGCATAGCAGGGAAGCAGTAGGTGTGGTAGCTGCAGTATTAAGTCAGGACTCACTGTACTGTAAGCAGTGTACAAAGAGCCTGTACTAAGAATGTTGAGAAGTTTTGAAACTTCCAAATCTGCCCGCAGTAACTTCTAGCAAGGCCATACCTCCTAAGCCTACACAAACAATGCTACAACTGGGGACCAAATTTTCAAAAATCTAAGCCTATGAGGGACATTCTCAACCCAATCAGCATATCATTCATGTGTTTTGAGAGCCTTCCATTAGCACAATGAAATCTTGTATTATCTGGTCCACCCTATTCAGCCTGTATACACTACCTTCTCGTTAGTAATTTAGTATCTGCCTTGGTTTTCAGATAGACTATCACAACATCATTGTTTGTCTTCAAGTAAGCATCGTTCTATATAATAAGTGATGTCGGCAGCCTGGGTCTATCCAAGGGAAGCCTGTGTGCTTCATTTAGTAGAAAAGGCAAAAATTCTCAATTTAGGAAAGAAAGAAATGATAACAGAAGTTGCTAAGATCTGTGGTTATGAAGAAGTCTTCCGCTTGTAGAACTGAACTATAGAGAAATTCATCTCAGTTTTTGTTACCAGATCTCAAATGACAAATTTGGAGCATACATATGTGCTCGGTGGAGATGAGAAGGGGTTTAAGTTACATGGTTCTGTACTGTGTACCATCTCTGACATCTACCAAGAGGTTCTGCGCCATATCCCCTTTGAAGAAAGGGCTTGACTACCATCCCATGGTTTTTTGTTAGGGCTGCCACTGGCCAAATCAGCCAATGGCTCACTGCATGGCTCAAGGAGATGAGCCCTGGGGCAGAAAAACAGGTTGAACAAAGGAGTAGGTGTGGGCCTGGATAGATAAACAAAAGACAAGACAGCCCCTTCAGGTCAAGTATGTGTCTGCCTACAATATCCAGCTGTCAGTATCTCAAGAGGCTAAGGATTCTTCATTGAGCGGATGTGTAATACAATGCTCTATTTGTCCATATAATGGATCTCCTGGTGTCACCAGGAATACTTTACAATGGTGAGCTACCTTTCCAGAAATCACCTACAAAAGCTAATTAACTGAGCACCCTTGTTAACACATGCAGATTTGGCATTATTAGTCTAATTAAAAGGATTTTAACAGTCTCTACTCCCCTCCCCACCAATTCCTGCATATCCTAGTGAAAGTAAATTAAACCCATTAATCAAAGTGGTAAAAATGATAAAAGGTGCAGGGTATGACAGAGCTGAGAAGAGACTAACAGCTCTCATTATGTTTAATTTTGTTCCTCGGTAAAGGATAATAAATTCACGTTGTAACATCACAATAAAATATTTAATTATTCAAGAGCAGGGTAAGACATGTTATAATTAGCTCCTTATTATGTATCTTCATTTAGGTAGCAGAAGATGCAGTCTAGTAACCCTGCCAGTCTTAAACCAAAGATTTGAAGTGAAATGTCAGTCACTTTATCACCGTGGAGAGCATCCTGTGTAGAGTTGACCTTTGAACGCAGGTGCATGGTGACTTGGGTGTGGGGCCAATCCAAACTTTTTCCCTGTCAAAAGATCTTGGTTGAGTACCAGGTACCAGTTCGGCAGAACCTGGGCAATGGAGTCCTGACAGTGAGTAAGCAGAATTCAATGCTTAATCTTAATACTGTTGGGGGTATTTCTAGGGGTGTCCAAGATTATGATATGCAAGAAAGCATCTGATGAGAGAGATGTAGCCTACATGTAAGTACTTCTACTAATTAGGTTGAGGGGACCACATGGAATATAATCAGGCAAAGAGAAAGCCAGCCAGTTCACTTGAGCTCCATTCTCCATGAGCAAGTGTGCCTAATGCTGCTGGTATCAACATGGGCACCACACTCCAGCACCTTCAGCCTTTTGGTGCAGCACCACACCCGTCACTCCTCTGAGAATCTGGCCCTTTAGTGCTGGAGTGGTCTACCCACTTCTACCCTGTTCTGAAGCTTCCAACATGTTGAACTGAGCACTTTTCTGGTTCTCTATATCTTCTAAGATGGAGACAAACATAGTTGGATTCCTCAACTTCTAACTGGAAAAGCCAGCCCAATAAACTCCTCCCAGATATGCACACTCTTTTTCTTGGGATGGTTGATGTTATTGACAGGGTTTATAATTGCCTAGTAGACACACCTCTATGCCTGTCTATGTGAGTGTTCCCAGGCGGCTTTAACTGAGGCAGGAGGACTCGCACTGAACATATGGATGACACTACTTCATGGGCAGCCATACCAGACTGAATGAAAAAGGAAAGTGAGAGGTACACTAGCATTCATCTTCCTCTGCTTCCTGACAGTGGCTGCGGTGTGGCCAGCCACCTCAAGCTCCTGCTGCCATGAATTCCACACAATGATTTACTGTTCCAACTTTCTAAAACTTCTGCTCCCTTCCCAATGGATACCTCATACAACTTTCCCTTTCATCATTTTCTCTGACAAAGACAGACCTTTTCCTGGTGGCACTGATTTAAGGAACCTTCCCGAACCTGCTACCCTTACTGTTCCCAACAACGTTTATCACTGCCCAATGGTATCTTGCTTCCTTATATGTGAATTCTTTATTTCTTTATTCATCTCCAATGTGAAGAGAAGTACTTTTCTGTCTGTTTTTTTTTTTTTACTATATCTACAATGTGTATTTACATAAGAGGTTCTCAATAGGTTTCTGTGACTGAAGAGGGCCACATTTTCTAAACATGGCAATAATAATAAACCCTGTGTTATACGATTTCCTGAAACCTAGTCAGATTCCCATAAAAAATATGGAGGCAAATTCTGTCCCTCTCTTGTGGCCAGGACTATGTGGTCGACATGATGTTGCCTAACTTCAGAGGCTGGTCATGGCAGGTGGCACGTCTTGCCTTTGAAGTCCTGGTAGGTGCATGTTCAGAGACCCTGGAACTACTGGAGAATGAGTGGACCCCCTCAACCTCCAGGTGTTTCAGGCCTACATTCTCCTAAAGCAAAGCAAAAACAAAACAAAGTGCAACTTATTGCTTCTAGTCTAGTTTAGAATGGATACAGCATGCCATCAAGATGGAGACTGTGCACTGCAGATTCTGTGTGTCTAAGTAAAACTCAAATATTTCACAAAAAAGTTAGCAAAACCTTAAATATAATACAGATTCATCTTTACTTTGATCACGCTTGTCCCCCAGATGAGTGCAGGCATTCTATCACAGTGAAAGCGATTCCTTGTAACAAGGATACCTAAGGTACCTTCTAAAAGTACCTAAGTACCTAAAAGTACCTAAGGTGACTTCTAAAGAGAAGGAGTTTAGGGGGCTGGAGAGATGGCTCAGTGGTTAGGAGCACTTTCTGTTCTTGCTAAGGACCTGGATTCAGTTCCCAGCCCCCACATGGCAGCTCACAGCCATCTGTCACTGTAGTTCTGAAGGATCTAACACCCTCTTTAGACCTTGCATGCATGCGGTGCACTTACATACATGCTGGCTAAACACCTGTATACTTAAACAATTTTTAAAGGAAGTAAGAGGTATATTTTGGCATACAGTTTTTTAGTCTATAGTCACAGGACACAGTTTCTTTGGAGCCTAAAGTGGGACAAGATGCCACAAGGAGTGAAACAAAGCAGTTTACCCCCATGTCTAGGGTGTGAAAGAGGAACCAGGATGCCATAATCCACTTTAAAAACTTTCCCAGTGGGACATGGTGGTGCCTGCCTTTAATCCCAGCACTCAGGAGGCAGAGACAGATGGATCACTGTGAGTTTAAAGCCAGCTTGGTCTATAAAACGAGTCCAGGATAGCCAAGGCTACACAGAGAAACCCTGTCTCAAAAAACCAACAAAACAAAACAAAAGAAAGCAAAACAAAACAAAAAACCAACTTTCCCTCAGTGACCTAAGGATGTGTACCAGGCCCCACCTCTTGATGGCTCTATTTGTCCCACAGACACCATTAGCTAGGGACCAGCCCTTCACCCCCTGAGCCTTTAGAGATACTGCAGAGCCAAAGTTAACAATGTCAAAGTGGTTATTACTAAATATTTACAGTGCTATGTCCTGCTGAATCTAGCTTCATAGCCCTTTATAGGCATCCAAGGGCTTGCCATGTTCATTTAAGGAGATCATCTCACAGCATCCCATAAAATGGTCACTAAGCACCCTCACTCCTCACTTCCTGCTGCTGTTTTTTTAGGATTTCTGCAGAACTTGGGGGGGCTGTGGGGGACTTTTCCAAGATGAAAGTATTTGTCTTATCTTTGAACTTCCGAAAGTGTATTAGAACATCTCTGCCTGGCATCTCACTGAAGCATCCGTATTTCCATGGTAATGGTAACTTTGTACTGGTTGAAGTGTAGTCATCGGGCTCTCCTTCATACAACTCTGTCGGGCATGAGCATCCTAAGATGTTTAACAAACCTCTTCTACACTCTGGCACCGACTCCCTGGTTCTGGGTGGTTTTTCTTCTCTCAAATCTGTCTCTTGCTTTGGGGTTTTTGTACCTGCGTTTGCTTATGGTTTTGTTTTTACCATGCTGAGCACTAAACTTGGAATCTTATACCTGTGAGGCAAGCACTCAGCCCCTCAGCTGCACCCCGGCCTGTATTTGTGCCCTTCTATGTCTTGTCTTTATCCATGTACAGATGCTTCATTCTTAGCTATAAAGATAGATAAGCATTGATAGTATTCACTTGGAGCCAATCTCACTGAGGGCGGAACCATCTCTAACTCAGCTTTGCCCACAGTGCTTAATAAAATGACCCTCCTTATAGACGATTTAGCAGACTTGAAATTCTGTGCAAATTCACTTCAAAATTTGTTCTAGCACACACTCACTACTCATGTGTATTCACACACACACACACACACACACACACACACACACACACACACACACACACACACACCCCTCCTGTCCATTTGGAACAAGAGAACATAACAGACAGGAGGATATTCTGGTTAGTGAGCTATGCTTCTCAAGCCAGGAATGAAGTAAGGCAGTTACTCCCAACGGGTGGTTCTTGCATGTACATAAGAGACAAATTATATTTGTCAAAAAAGATTGGAGGAGGAAGTGTGGGGGTGGGGCAAGGTAAGAAGGAGGGAGGGACAGGGAGGAAAGGAAGGAGGTGAACCTGTGATCAGGATGAAAAGGAAAATAAGTAACTTAATAAAAACTTAATAATGTAAGACCTTTTGGAGGCATTTCAACTGGCATTCAAAGCCAAGTGTCCAAAAAGGCAAAGAATATTGAAATGTGACCAATATTATATAAGATTATCCTAGTGGCAAATATGTCCTCAGTGAGGATGTCACAAGACTGCTTGCCTGGCCTGTTCTTTTTTAAATTAACTTATTTTTCACTTAACACCCTGGTCATAGCTCCTTCCCTCCTCTTCCCTCAGAAGAGGGGAGTCCCCCCTACCCACCCACCCCAGCTCATCAAGTTGCATCAGGACTGAGCATGTCCTTTTCTCCTGTGGCCTGGTAAGGCAGTCCTGCCAGGGGTAAGGGATCAAAAAGCAGGCAACAGAGTCCATGTCAGACAGCTCTGCTCCCCTTACTAGAGGACCCACATGAAGCCTGAGCTGCCCATTGGCTACATCTGTGTAGGAGGACTGTATCCTGTCTGGCTCTTGGTTGGTGCTTCAGTCTCCAAAGCCCCTCTGGGCCCTGATTAGTGGGCTCTGTTGGTTTTGTGGCATTCCTCTCACTTCCAGATCCTTTTCTTCTTCCTCCCACTTTTCCACAAGACTCCCTACCTTTGCCCAATATTTGGATGTAAGTCTCAGCATGTTTCAACCGCTGCTATTGGAGCCTTTCAGAGGACAGCTATGCTAGACTCCTGTACGTAAGCATAGCAGAGTATGTTAATAATGTCAGGGGTTGGCTCTCTCCCATGGGGTGGGTCTTGGGTTGGACCAGGCATTGTTTGGTCATTCCCTCAATCTCTGCTCTATCTTTATCCCTGCATGTCTTGTCAGCAGGGTAATTTTGGGGTCAAAGTTTTTGTGGGTGGGTTGGTGCTCCCCTCCCTCCACTAGGAGTCTTGTCTAGTTAAAGGGTATCCTTTTCAGTCTTTATGGTCCCTGCTACTAGGAGTCTCAGCTAGAATTCCCGTCATATCCTCCTAGATGCCTACCCTGACTTAGGTCTCCAGCTCGTCACAGATTTGCCCCTACCCGCACTTTCTCTTTTCTCTGCAGGCCTTCTGTCCTCCCGTCCCCACTCTCTCCAGGTCTGATTTCAACCCTCGTTTATCTCTTCACACTCTCTCCTATTTTGTTCCCTCTCTTCAGTCACTTCAGCTGTCTATTCTATTTGCCCTTCTGAGTGAGATTTAAGCATTGTACCTTGGGCCCTCCTTCTTACTTATCTTCTTTGGGTCTCTGAATTGTAGTATGTTTATCCTGTACTTAATGACTAAAATCCACTTATAACTGAGTACATACCATGTGTGTCTTTCTGGGTCTGGATTACCTCACTCTTCTAGTTCCATCCATTTGCCTGAAAATTTCACGATTTCCTTGCTTTTAATAGCTGAGTAGTATTCCATTGTGCAAATATACCACATTTTCTTTATCCATTCTTCTGTTGATGGACATCTAGGTTGTTTCCAGATTCTGCCTATTTTTAGTAAAGCTGATATGAACATATCTGAGCAAATGTCCTTGTTGTATGGTAGAACAACTTTTGGGTATAGGCCCAGGAGTTGTATAGTTGGGTCTTGAGGTAGAACTAGTTCTAATTTTCTGAGAAAGTGTCAGATTGATTTCCAAAGTGGTTGTACAAGTTTACACTCACACCAGCAACGAAGGAATGTTCCCCTTACTCAACATCCTTGCCAGCATGTGCTGTCACTTGAGGTTTTGATCTTAGCCATTCTGGTAGGTGTAAGATAGAATCTCAGAGTTTTGAATTGCGTTTCACTGATGACTAAGAATGTTGGGCATTTCTTTTCTTTTCTTTTCTTCTTTTTTTTTTTTTTTTTTTTTTTGTTTTTTTGTTTTTTGCTTTTGTTTGTTTGTTTTTTTTGTTTGTTTTAGAGACAGGGTTTCACTGTATATCAGCCCTGGCTGTCCTGGACTCAGTGTGTTTGTGTGCAGGTCTTCTTTTGGCCTTGCTGTTGTGAAATTTTTTTTAATCCTGTGTTTTCTTGCATGTAGCTGACTGCATTGGGTTTGAGTTTTCCTTCTAGTATCTTTTGTTTGAATGGGTTTGTGCATAGATATTGTTAAAATTTGGTTTTGTCATGGAATATCTTGCTTTTTCCCTCTGTGGTGATTGGGATGCTTTGCTGGGTATGATAGTCTTGGTTGAGGTCTGTGGT
Organism: Acomys minous; assembly: GCF_964271855.1. Taxonomy (NCBI): domain Eukaryota; kingdom Metazoa; phylum Chordata; class Mammalia; order Rodentia; family Muridae; genus Acomys; species Acomys minous. The sequence continues at coordinate 48,753,159 of NC_140500.1, forward strand.
GTTTTAGGGTTTGCATGACATCTGTACAGGCTCTTCTGGTTTTATAGTCTCTATTGAGAAGCCAGGTATGATTATGACAGTTCTGCCTTTAAATATTACTTGGCTTTTTTCCCTTGCCACTTTTAATAATTTTCTTAGTTCTATAGGTTTAGTATTTTAACTACTGTGTAGCAGGAGGAATTTCCTTTCTGGTCTAATCTATTTGGTGTTCTGTAAGCCTCTTGTATGTTTAAAGGCATCATTCTCTGGGTTGGGGAAATTTTGTTGAAAATATTTTCTTGCCCTTGGATTCAGGAATCTTCTCTTTCTTCTATTCCTATTCTTCTTATGTTTTATTTTTCATAGTGTCCTTGATTTCTTGGACATTTTATGTCAGGACATAGATGTATCAATTTCTTCAATTATATCTTCTACACCTGAAAATCTCTTCTCCATCTCTTTTCTTCCATTGGTAATGCTTACCTCAGTGGTACCTGTCTTCTTCTCTAAGTTTTCCCCCTTTAGGATTTCCTCAATTTGTGTTTTCTTTACTGATTCATTAATTTCCTTCACCTGTTTAATTGTATTTTCCTGTATGTCTTTGAAGACCTCTATTGTTTTGAGTATATTTTCTTGCATTTCTTTGAGGGATTTATTCATTTCCTCTTTAAGTGCCACTAACATCTTTATAATCATAGATCTAAAGTAATTTTTCTGAGTTGTATTCAGATATCCAGGGTTTATTGGGGGTTCTCGTATATTGCCCTGGCTTTTGTTGATTGCGCTCTTATGCTGTCTTTAGTCATCTGGTTGTCCCTGGTTAGTTGGGTAGTTGTTGAGTTTCTTGGCTGTGCTGGAGGATCTCTAGGTCATGGGCTGGGGGCTGAATCTCCTCCCCTAGCCTACATTTCTGCTCTGCTAGTTGTGTCCCAACTGGACCTGTAGGCAGGGACTTAGGGTATTAAGGTGTTGGTTTCTAACCTGTATAAGCCAGTGAGGTCCTGTGGGCTCCTTGTCAGCCAGTAGAGTTGTGAATGGCAAGTAGATCTGCACATCTCTGGAACCCAGAGTCACCCCTAGGATGGTGGGGGCAGTCATGAAGTCCTAGATGTCTGCATGCACGTCTGGCATATCCCCTCATATCTCCAGTGAAACATGAATGGTTGCTGGTGCTTTGGAATCAGCAGCACTCCAAAGCAGCTTGGCAGCTTGCTCACCCAGCAGACACTGGCACTCAGACTCAGCTGGACACTAGTATCTTGGAATAAGGACCCTGTATGCTCCTATTGTACATCCAGTCTCTGCATGGGACTGTTGGAACTGTGGACCAGAGGACCATGGATCCTATCCTGCTATCTAGGGGTTGTCTTCAAAGAGGTGAGAGGAGTCTGGGGTCTGGGTGCTGGAGTCTTGGGTGCCGTCCTCGAATAGGCAGAAAGGTGCAAGCTTAGGACCGGGTGTGACTCTTGGACCTGTGGGACAACCCCAGTGGGGGTGCTGGAACTGCCAGTCCCAGCCCCTGGCATGCCTCCTCCTGTCTAGGAAACATAGACACTAGAATTCAGGAGTCAGCAGACAAGTCATTCATTTGGTCCACAAATGTTGATCTTCTGCTACTCAGATAAGGTATGCACTGGGAGCCACCATCTTAGAACTCCCACCTGGCTTATTCTTGATGGACAACCTCATGATGGCCACTTGCTCTGCACCAGACACTGACTATAAGATCTTCCTATAAGTGGCTCTCCAAGTTCAGCCTATCGTACTCACCAGGAAGATAGATTAAGACATGGATCTCAGGTCTTTCACCCCTAGAGTTTTGCGATCAGTAGCTGTGCAATGATGCCGAGATCTTTCTATTTTACTTACTAAGATGCTGCTACTCCTGAGTATGACCCACATTTCCAGGACCACAGATGTGTCGACTGACTTTATGGTCTGCCATCTATACTCTAACCATATTTTTTCAGATGAGAAAGCCAAACTGGACAGGACAAAGCCAACCGTTTTTCCATTCTCCTAAATAGTTAGTATTTGGACACAGATGTCAGGAAAACTTTGGAATAGAAGCATCAGAAAATGATTGGTATGCTTGGACAGTGGTCATGCATAAAGTGACATTTCTTGGAGGTCTGCTTTGGTTAGGGTTGCTATTGCTGTGATGAAACACCATGACCAAAAGTAATTTGAGGAGGAAAGGGTTGATTTGATCTTACGTATTGTAGTCCATTGTCCAGGGAAGTTAAGTAAAGAACTAATGCAGAGGTTATGGGGGAGTGCTGCTTACTGGCTTGCTGTCCATGCCTTGCTCAGCCTGCTTTTTTTATATGCCAAGGGACCAACTGACAAGGTTGGTACCCCCCACAATAGGCTGGGCCCTCCCACATCAATCACTAATTAAGAAAATCTCCCATAGGTCCCTTTTCCAAGATGACTCTAGACTGTGTCAAGTTGGTGTAAAAGCTAGCTAGTACTGGGTCACTGTGTCATAGCTGTATGAACTTGAGAAATTATTTATATTCTCTGAGTCTCTGCTTCCGTAACCTAAAAATATGGTAATAGCAGTTTCTTTCCCATAGGAGTATTGTACAGATAGGATGAGATAATGTGTGAAAGCCTTTAGAATATTCTATGCACAGAAAAAAGTAAGTAAGAGTTCTCAAGGAGTTCACATTTCAGAAGAACAGCTAGATAAGTGGTAGAGATGCTGTAAAAGAGTGGAACAGGACAATGACTGGAAAGTGGGAGCAGAGATGCTAAGATCTAAGGAGACTCTTCCTGAAATGATTCTTGAGCTGGGAATGAATGACAAGGAACAATCCAGGTGAAACTAGAAAGTGAGCACACCACGTAGAGAAAAGGGCATGTGCAGAGACATGGTCTCAACATGACAGATGGGAGGAGATGGAAGGTGGAGGAAGGAGCAAAAGGAAGCTGGCTAAAGGGCTGGTGCCAATGCTACCACTGACCCTTTAAGGCACAATGAGGAGTGTGTGTACATTTCAAGGAAAGCCATCAGGAGGCTTTGAAGCAAAGGGATGACTCGATTGGATTTTGCTTGGTTTGCTTTCTATTGCTGTGGTAAAACACCACAACCAAAATCAACTTGCAGAAGAGTTCATCTCACTTTACAGCTTATCATTATGAAAGGAAGTCAGAGCAGGAACTCATTGCAGGAACTAAGGCAGAGAGCATGCAAGAATGATGCTCACCACCTTGCGCCCCATGACTTGATCACCTATTTCCTTTTACCACCCAGGACCATCTATCTAGGTGTGGTACCGCCCTCCAGTGAGCTTGGGCCTTTCATATCAATCATTAACAAAAACAACAACAAACCACTACAGGCTTGCCTACAGGTAATCTAATAAAGGCATATTGTTGTTGTTTTGTTTTTTTGTTTTTGGGGGGAGGTTGTTGTTGTTGTTGTTGTTTTGGTTTCTTAAATGAGGTTTATCTTCCTAGATAATTCTCGCTTGTATGAAGTTAACAAGAAAATCAACCAAGGCAGGTTTGTATCTTAACATGTATGTCAGTGTACATACTATATCAAGAGTGGATTCTATCCTGTAAGGGTCTTAACACAACCATAGCCCCTTGAGGGAACATGGCTTGGGAAATGAATTAAAAGATTTGGGAAGATTCAGAACATTTATAGAGGAGAGAGATACTGGGTTTAGGCAGAGGTCAGTGGCTGGCCAATATGCTACAACACGAATATCTGAGGTAGAGACATACAATGAATTTGAAATAAAAGGCTATGTTTGAGTATGTAAAGTTAGCTACAGCGGACTACAGGGAAACTTTGGAGAGTTACAGATAATTTCATCTTCACTGTATGATTTGAGTTTCTTAAGTGTATGCACAAGCTAAAAGTCATCCTCTTGAATACTTTTATGCACCGCGTCAATGGTTCCCCAATAAACTTCAGGTGAAATTATTATAAAGTTCAGCAACAAAAAGTAGAGACATGATTTTCACTAAATCTCACCGGCAAGTTGGAGGGTCAAGTTGGTTGCTGGGTAGGTATGATTTGGAACATAGATGGAAATGTCTCACAGGTTTTTTGTGACAACTCCAGAGACTCAGAGACTTCTTTGTTGCTGATGTTTGTTTTGGTTTTTGAGACCAAGATCTTGCTCCATTGTCCAGGCTGTCCTTAAACTTGTGATCAGGTAGCTGGTATTAAAGATTCAGGATGTACTGCCATGCTTAGTTACCCTTGTCCTTTTCTTTGTTTGGTTTTTTAAAATATGGATTGACACATAATGTTTTATACAGCCATGGGATACAGTGTGATGAGTTGGTGCATGTGCATGTATGTTGCGCAGTGCGCTCACATATCCCTCAGCACCTCTTGTTTATTTGTGGTGAGAACATTCAGAATCTTCTCCTTCAGCTATTTTGAAAACTAAACTTCCAAATGTTAAGCCATACCGGGAATCAGCTTGGCCAAATAAGTGAGGAATTAGAAACTAGAACATTTGAATTCGAGTTCCTGACAGATGTTGCATGGATGTCAAAGTTTTAAATACGCCACTGGATCAGGTGGGCATAGTTTGGATTAGCAACATAAGGACGATCGGGGCTGGAGAGATGGCGCAGTGCTAAGGGCACTTCCCTGTCTCAGAGAGGAGCAGGATTCAGCCCCCAGCACCCATGGTGAGCAGCTCACAACCACCTGTAAGTCCAAACCCTTTGCATCCTCAGGTAACATACACATTCCGACACAGACACACATAAACACACAGACACGGGCATGTTGCAGGATAGTTGATCCCAATGTGATCCCTGAGATTGTGAACTCTAAAAAAACCTGCCTTTGATCGCTCTGTGATCCCTGAGATTGTGAATTGTAAAAACCTGTCTTTTGTCTGGCATGGTTGAGCCCTAGCACACACCTTTAATCCAAGAGCTTTCTGTACGTAGGATTTAATAATGGTAACCCTGGATCAAGAGGCAGAGCAAGAAACCAGCTGACAGGGATTAAAGAGTAGGAGGGACTTTGAAGGGTATTTAAGACATTGTGTAGAATCAGAAGGGGCTTTAGCTTCTTTAGGGCCTGGGATTTTAGCTGCATTCTAGCCTTTAGCTTTTGTCTCTCAGTTCTTAGGCTCTTGAGATCCTCATCTCCTTGGCCTTTGGCTTTTTGGGGCTTTGCCTAGCAAGTCTTATGCACAGACAGACATACAGGCAGGCACACACATAGACACACATATGTGCACAGACACACATATACACACATACAGGCACAGACAGACATAAATAAAAATAAACCTTAGCTGCTGAGAGGACAAAATGTACGAAGTTGCGTGTGGTCTGGAAGAGTTACAGATGATCTACACAGTGGTGGTGTGTGCTTCTGTGCGAATACTTCACTGCGTGGAGATTTGGAGACAACCTTTGGTCAGAACAGACTGCAAGAAAGAAACATGAGCAACACTCACAGTGTGACAAGAAAAGAGAACGGAATCTTGCATTTGCCTTATGGCCAGCACCTAGCACTTGTCTCCACTGTGGTCTTGAGGAAAACAGAACTTAGAGGTCCCGTGAGCATTGAAATGTTTCCAAAAGCACTGTCTCCCAAGCAAGCCTGCTCTCATAGCCCATAAAGTATCACTAAGTTATTACTATGAGACTATTGGGATGGGGTTGGGCTCAATGTTATTCTAAATGTTCCATGAATGTACTTTCTCTCCTTACAAAGCCTCTCAGTGGGATTTATGGCCTCGTTTAGATACATTTAAAAATAAATAAACACGATAGTGCTGGGTTTCAGAGTTACACATGAGCAGCCAGTCATTTAAAGACTCATTAATCACTGGCCTAAATCCCAGAGTGCCCAGCCATCCAAATTAATGCCTGATCTCTTGCCTAAAGTCATGAAGTAGACTGTCAAGCCAGGCATACTGGCTTTTGCATGATAGAGATGAGGATGTTATTTAAATTTGAATACATACATGTACACTTGACAGAATCCAAGAAGGAATTGTATCACAGAGAGAATCTAACATAGAGAGGAGTGAACTTAATGCTCACTGCTTAATAAACAGTGTCACAGGACTTTTAAGCAATAAAGTTCAAATTATAGTCACTTTTAACTTAGACCTGTGCTCTGCCCCCAATGTTATCTTACTTCTTTGAAAGAGTGATCATTTCAATGACACTTGGCAAACTGGCTTTGTTGACAAACCAAGGGATGAGGTGGTAGACAAAACATTACCAATGATGGGTGGCTGACTTACAGAAATGTAAGGGGTAATTGAATGCAAGCAAACGCCAACTAACGTGAAAACCCTATAGTCCACTCTGCATGAGGTTTGATGCTCTTTTAAACAGCTCATCTGCTCAGTTCTTGCCTTTACTTGTTACTTACTTACTTACTAATGGATACATGTGCACTTGTATGTGAGAAGATGCACGTGTATGTTCAGATGCACATGCATATGTAGAAAGAGAACAATTTCAGGTGTCATTCCTTGGGTGACATCCACCTTGTGTTTTGAGACAGAGCCTCTCACTGGCCTGTCTTATCTAGTGGGTTCAGCTGACTAGAAAGCCCCAGTGGTCTACCATCTTACCTCTCCCGCCCAGTGCTGAGATTACAAGTTTATACCCCCATACCTTGCTCCTTTTAAAACATGGGATTTGATGGTCTAATTGAGGTCCTCAGGCTGGCAAGGCAAGCACTTTGGATGGCTGAGTTGTCTCCTTAGGCACATATGCATGGGAAGTGCTCAGAGAGTTGATGGGGCTTTAGTAATAACAACTACATTAAGTAGTCCAGGGATCATCTACATAATCATAGGAATATATGAAACAGCTAAAAAAGGGTTTTTGAATAAATATTGGGAGTTCTCAGAGGCTAAAATAGAACTCATTTTCGTGGTGGCTTAAGGCTTTTAAACACCCTAATTAAGGAGTTTTACTGAATAATTAAGGAGTTTTAGACTCTGGTGTTGATTTTTAAAGAACACTATTCCTCCAGGTGTCATGAGTGGTCCTTTGCAGAGAGGTACTATTTTGTAATGGCAATAGTCACATCAGACACGCGTACCACTTTGTGACTTTGTAAAGCAGAGCCATGAATTTATCCTGCAGATTGTTTAATTATTAATTTTTCTAGCACAGTTTAAGCAAAGAGAATAATGGAAATTCTAGATTATAGGAAATTTGTCGATCCTGTCAAATGCTGAGCTGACGTACAGCTGGAATCCATCCTATGGTTTAATAATTTCGTTTTCACATCTTGAACCATTTAGGTTAGCTTTTAGGTGGTACTGGGGAGACGTTCTCCTTTCAACTTAGAAGATTTACAAATTTGTGTATAATTATTTTTAGACAAAATATTACTATGTACCCCCAGCTTGCCTGAAACTCACCATATGGTCCAACCTCGTTTTTAACTCACAGAGATTTGCCTCTGCCTCCTGAGTTCTAGGATTAAAGGTATGCACCATCAAGTCCAAACTTACAACTAATTACCATTATTTTTAACCTTCCAATTTACTTGAATGTTATTAGATAAAAACACTTCCTTGCTGAAAGTGCACAATGAAAGGAAGGTAAATGTGGGCAGGTACATTTATGGTCCCATGTCTGCTTTGTTATACTCAACTGGTTATTGAGTACTTTTTATATCCAATATCCTAATCTATTGATACCTTAATAAATAATGCTGTAAATCAATAACCTATTATAGTTCTCTAAAGAAATAGAACTGATAGAGTAGATATATTTGTGTGTGTGTGTGTGTGTGTGTGTGATTTATTAGATTGGCTTACAGGATACAGTTCAATGGCTATCTCACATTGAGAAGGCTGAGACTCTTGAGAATCTGATACCTTCTCAGCCTTCAAGGCTGGTCATCTTATCACTTCCAGTCTGTTAAAAGCCCAAAGAAGTTGGCTCTCACATTGGTGAAGGAATGCTGCTGCAGGATAGATGAGCTTGCCAGTGAGAGTAAAAGCAAGGAGGCAAAAGTCAACGTGTTCTTCTTCTATGCCTTTTTAATTGGGCGTCCACCAGAAAGTGCAGCCCGCATTTAGGGAGTTGTCTTCCTACTTCAAATAATCTGATCAAGAATAATCTCTCACAGGAGTGAGTGCCCAGTGGCTTCACTCCAGATTTGGTCAAGTTGAAAACCGAGATTTGCTGTCACAAGTAGGAATCACAATGCAGAAAGGTATGGGGAAGAGAATATATGGCCAGGGGAAATGTGTTGTTTGCTGCCACAGGCTAGGATAAGTGTCTGGAAGAGTAACATGCAGACAAAGTCAAAGCCACAGAACAAACGGGGGGCAGAGGCTTCTCTTCCTTTTGCTTTTCTCACTCTCTCCATTTGTTCCCATTCTTTCTAGGCAACTCCGACCCTTCAGAACCAGGGACTGAAGCCAGGGCAGCCTTACCTCTTCCCAGGCTTGTGTAAATGGCGTTATACATGGACGTTCTTCTGCGTTAGAATTGTTTTACCAGATGTGCTCTGTATTCATTCCAAATGAAAGGAGGAAAGGAAGGAGGAATGAAGATATGAAATGGGGAAAAGGGGGAATGAGGGGGAGGAAAGGCAAAGGATTACAGTCCTCATGGTCTTGTCTTGCTATTCACCTTAATAACCACACAACCTTTGGGAAAACTTAATGTAATTTTTTTAAAAGAGAAAATTAATGAATTGTCCAGGATTACAGTTATTTAGCAGAGTCAGTGTTCAGGGTGGTGCAGTGGTGAGTTATATAGTTATTTAGAATTGCAGCATAGACTAGGACTTGGATTTTTGTCTACTTTTCCAAGAATCTTTCTGTTCCATAATTGTGTGATTATATTCTTTTGAAATATTAAAGAACTATAATATAAAGTATGTAGGAAGGCTATTTGCCAGGCAATTTAAATACCTTGCATTCAGCCCTGTCACTCACATGTATCTGTATTCCTGTATAAATGCAGGCCACATGTTTTTGAGACGCTTAGATGTAGAGAGCAATTTTAAATGATCTCCACAGAGCAAAAAGCATTTGGACCATATTTTGGTCCAACAGTTTAGCACTGGAATATTTTGTGCTGCTTAGATAATGTTCTGAAAGGCAAAGGGCAGAGCATGTGAGTCACCTCACTGAGGAGATAGCTTGTTCTGTAGAATTTGGAGAGAGAGAGAGAGAGAGAGAGAGAGAGAGAGAGAGAGAGAGAGAGAGAGAGAGAGAGAACAAATGCAGTCAGCAGCCTTCAGAGATCTGGATACTAATACAATCAATTTAGACTTCACACCACTTTCCTGCAGAAGGTGGTGGGTAAAGCATAGCAAAGCCACCATCTATTAAATAAGATGTCCCACTGAGGGGGAAATTAAATGTCTCCTATGACACACCTCCTGGGTTGGCTCTGATTTACCTATTAAATATAAAACTTTCCCTCTCCAAGTCATCATTTTTGCAAGTAATAAACTGTTGGCGAGGAAAATGGGTGAGAGTTCTTTCTGCCCACAATCTTTTCCTTTTCCTTATCGTGACTGAAGGGCTCTGATGATGTCCTGTCCTGCTGGAGGTGTGACAATGGCAGGGCATTTGTATGCCTCTGCTGATTTCTTCGGGAAAACATATACAGGGGCGGGGGAAGGATTGTGTGACTTTCTGTTCTTAGCCAAGACAACAGAGGAGTCTCCTGGTGGCAATCTTAACGTGGTGAGGTGGTGAGCTGCTGGACTGGGGAGATGGACAAGCAATATATCTGATCTATTTCAAATTTTAATGGCATCTTATCAATTAAGAAGCATCAGTAGTCTTGTTTTCTCCCTTCATCCCCCTAGCTCTCCCCACTCTGTCCTTCAGAGATGAAAGAAGTGATTTGCAAGTCCAGTGTACATATAGCTAGCATTTCAGAAGGCTGAATTTCTTAAATGATAGTTTTATATTGTTCATCATCAGTATCTTTTCTTGACAGTACTTGACATAACATTACCAATTAGAATGATAACGTTTAGCTCTAGAATATCTTTATTGTTATCTGGCCCCTCTATCAAAATGTATTTTATATAAAATAATTCAGAAGACCTAAATAAAATGAGTTTTAGGGTAGGTGTTTCTCTCAATGAATACTAGAAATTAGACAATGGGTGTGAGGATATAAGTCTGTGGGCAATTTCTATCAGCTTCTTAGTGATCAGGAATATGTCCCAATCAATGGGAAGTAGGGGCTTGTGTAATTGGTACAGAGGGCGAATTGAACTTTTTCTGTTCTCGCTGTGAGCTGTCTATCATGATCCAACAGTGCAATGAGGTCACCGTAAGACTCCTCCACATCAATTCTAGCCAGTCACATCAATCAACACACTCATTAAGCTCCCACAGGGATGTTGCAGTTGGAGAAAGAATCCTTAATCTGCATGCTTGGCAGGCCAGCTTCCTGTCCGTGACTTAGTGTTCTCTTCTGTAAAATGGTGTCTTGCTTTGACTAGGAAACATTTCATGAATTCTGAGCTTCTGAGTTTCTTAGTTTAAAAAAATCATCTTGTTATTGTAAAATAGCTACAAAACATATAAAATGAAAAGAGAAAATTATGAAACCTATTAAGGTTCAAAGTAATATTCTTTTAGACTTTTCCTTCTGTATTTGTGCACAAATAATGTATCTATACATAGGTATATGTACACGTGTTTATGTACATGTTTGATAGAAGGATGTACTTCAAAGATGTAGTATCTATTTTATGTAATAAATCATACCCATGCTTCTATATTAGGGAGTATAAATCTTCATAATTCTAAACTGCTGTAGTAAATTCCCTCGTCTTCTATACTACAACATATTTTGCCAGTCCTTTATTGTTAGTCCAATATTTGACTAAAAGACGTTCATACACATTCAGTTTTCCTTATGTAAGAAGATACTTACTCATAAGTAAAACTTTTACCCGTAGGTAAAAATCAGTATTGTCAAGGCTCATGAACACTTTTAGGTAGTTTATGTCCCTATTATGCACGGGTTCAAGGATGAATGTCAGGGCATAGAATAGTTCATCCTCCTGATCTCTCAAGATTTACAAACATGACCTTGGAACCATGGACAATAAATTTATATAATTTGGGGGCTGGATATTTTTTTAATACAGCCTTGCTTTGAGTATTAGCACTGGCTTTCGAGACTTTGCCAACAGTCTCCACTCTCTGGTTCTCAGAAAGTGTCAGATGCTGTTATAATAACCCATCTTAGCAGCATCACTGCTTTGACCCTTTCAGTGATGATGCCGAGACAGGCAATATCCTCTGGGCCTGCTCAATCCCCAATTTTCACCTAGCACAAGCAGATCTACTATAAAGTCTAAATTAGCTGGATTAGCCCTATGAAAACTTGCCAACACAACTCAGTTTTGATTGTACCCTTCATTTCTTTTTCTTTTTTGCTTTAACTTTGGGTTGAAAGAAAAAGTCAGTTAATGGAAACCACCATGAAAGGATCAGAGTCTGGTAGAAGAAGAAAGAGCTTCATGATTGGGTCTCTTAGAAGAGCTGGTATTGAAGCAGACATGGGCTTAAATGAGAGGACCAGGACATGGGACCATCCAGACAGTAAGCTAATGAAAACCCCCTAATGAGAAGCATTTCTAGCATTTTAGGAAACAGCAGGAAGCCAGTATGGCTGAAGTAGCATAAGCAATAGAAGTGGCAGCTCCAGGCACTAGAGAGGTGGCTCAGTGGTTAAGAGCACTGACTGCGCTTCCAGAAGAGCGAGTTCAGTTCCTAGTGCCCACCTGGCAGCTTACAACTATCTATAACTCCAAGATCTGACACCTCCACCCAGAGTCCAGCATCAGTCCTGATCCCCCCACCGTCTGATGTCACCGTATCAGGTATCCTCAGTATAGCTTGCCTCCCCTTCCTCTGTATGCCTGCAAGGTCACCCCACCAAGGGCCAGTGATCAAATCATGGTCCCCAGAGGTCATGTCCGAGGCAGTCCCCACTGGCCCCCACCCCATGTGGAGGATTATCCGTCCATTCCCTACATCTCAATAGGGGGGTCTAGGTTCTCTGCTTGCAATGTCCTTGGTTGTGCAGGTACCCGTGGGTACAGATCCACCAGGCTTGGTGGTCTCCTTGCGGAGGTCTTGAGCCCTCTGGTTCTGTCCAATACCCAACTCTTCACACAACTCTCAATGTTTCACTCATAGTCCAGCTGCAAGACCCAGGATCTGTCCCAATCTCCCACTGGGTAGAGTCTCTTAGAGGACATCTATGTTGGCCTAATATCCACTTATAAGTGAGTATATACCATGTGTGTCTTTCTGGGTCTGCGTTACTTCACTCAGGATGATGTTTTCTAGGTTCATCCATTTGCCTGCAAATTTCAAGATTTCCTTGTTTTCGATAGATGAACAGCAATCCATTGTGTAAATGTACCACAGTTTCTTTAACCATTCTTTGGTTGAGGGACATCTAGATTGTTTCCAAATTCTGGCTATTACGAATAAAGCTTCCACTAACATAGTTGAGCAAACTTCCTTGTTGTATGGTGGAATATCTTTCAGATATACGTCCATAAGTGGTATAACTGGGTCTTGAGGTAGCTCTATTTCCAATTTTCTGAGAAAGTATCAGATTGATTTCCAAAGTGGTTGTCCAAGTTTGCACTCCCACCAAATATGAAGGAGTGTTTCCCTTTCTCCTCATCCTCACCAGCATAGGCTGACACTTGAGGTTTTGATCTTAGCCATTCTGATGGCTGTAAGATGGAATCTTAGAGAATTTTAAATTGCATTTCCCTGACTAAGGATGTTGGACATTTCTTTATGTGTTTCTGTTATTCAATATCACTCTGTTGAGAATTCTATGTTTAGCTCTGCACCTCACTTTTAATTGGGTTATTCAGCTTGGTGGTGTTTAATTTTTTGAGTTCTTTGTATATTTTGGGTATTAGCCCTTTATCAGATGTAGGGTAGGTGAAGATTTTTCCTCAGTTTGTAGGCTGTCATTTTGTTCTGCTGACAGCGTCCTTTGCCTTATAGAAGCTTTTCAGTTTCATGAGGTCCCATTTGTTAATTTCATTTCTTAGAGTTCAACCTAAAGTATCTCAAGCATTTTAGGTCTTTGGGATAGAAAAAAAAAGGGAGATGGGTATAGTAAACAACTGAGCGCCTGGATTTGAGTTCTGATGTCAGCATCTTCCAACTGTCTTTGTACCAACAAATTCACCCTGCTCTGCAGTCAGTGTTTGCAAAGTGGGCTAATCCGGTATGGACCTGCTGTTGTTGAAAATGTTAAAAGATGAAACATGAAGCGAGCCTTGAAACTGGCCCTCTTTTGCAATTTATGAAGTTTACAGTTTTGTAAAGGTTGCTTAGAAATAGTATAAACTTTATATTTAAAATGCACATTCTGCCTTTATAAACAGTCTACCCTATTTCTCCGAGGAGCTTGTTTGTATTGCTCCTTCAGAACATTTTATCAGCAGTATAGGAGCTGGCAGGATAACTTAGTTGGTAAAGTACTCACCTTGCCAGCATGAGGACCTAAGTTCAACTCCCAGAACCCATATCAAAAAGCCACAGTGCATTGCTGCACTGTGGAGATGAAGCAGGTAGATTCCCTCTAGTAGTCTAGCCTACTGAGCGAGTTCCGTGTCAGAGAGTCAGTCTCAGAAAAAAAAAAGAAAAGGTGCATGGCTCCTGAGGAAAGACAGAGGTTGTACTCTAGAGTCTACAAAGATATCCACACACAGGCACAGACATGCATGCATGCACACATGCATGATGGAGAGATGGAAGATGGAGAGAAGGAAGGAGAGAGAGAGGTATATGAAAACAAGAGAGAGAGGGGGAGGGGGGGAAACTTGGCCAAATAAACCTAGGTTCTTAGCTTTCAGAGACTAGCCCTAAAACACCACAGGACCAAGCTAGTGAGGGGAAACACAAGATCCACCAGGTCATAATCTTGTTCTCTGCATCCTACAGCTAGTTGCCTTACTGTCACTGCAGAGATGTGACATTCCAGCCTCGTCTCCCTACGTGGAGCTACTGTGGGCAGATGTATCTCATGCCTGGGCGTGGACCAGACAGTCCCTCCCACTTCTTTAAAGAACAAACTTAAGCATGCATTTTCATTTTACATTTGTGTCATGGAGCCCACTTGCTGATCAGGCAGGCCCTTTAGTATAAGCTAACCCCACCTAGCATGGGACTTTCATGTCTGGAAACCAGAAGCTGACCTTTATTTTCTAGAATGGTCTACAGTGAAACCTGTGTAGCTCTAGTTACCTCCTCCCTCTTCTTAAGATTTTCTCTTTATGTAGCTCTGCCCAGACTTAGTCTGGCTAGGCTCTGTGTTTGTTTCCGGTTGTTTTTTGTTTGTTTGTTTCCTTAAGTTTTGTTTGTTTGTTTTGGGTCTTGTTGTTGTTGTTGAGTTGGTTTTGTTCTTATCATTGCTGTAAGCAGTACTAAAGATTAAACGCAGAGACCCAGGCTGTATGCATGAGCTGAATATTCTACCATCAAGCCACACTCAGCCCTTTATTTTTAGCTTTTTGAAGAATCCCATACTGATTTCCATGGAGGCTGTATCTATTTCTATTTCTATTAGTAGAGTTATACTGGTCCTCCTCCACCGCAACATCCTTGTAACAGTTTTTTCTTCCTTGATGGCAGCCATTCAGACTAGGATGAAATGGGTCTCTGTAGTTATGATGAGCATTTCCCTGATGGCTGGGGCTGCCAAAGACTTTTTTCCATCTATTTATGGGTATTTGGACTTTCTCTGAGAACTGCCTCTTTAGTTCACTTATCAATTTCATGAAGGATTTACTTTTGGTAGAAAATTTATATTGATGATGATGGTGATGATGATGGTGATGGCTGCAGAAGTAGCCCAGCAGTTGAGAGCTCATACTGCTTTTGCAGAAGACCTAAGTTTAGTTCCCAGCACAATACTTGGCAGCTCACAACCACCTCCAACCCCCTGAGGCCATCTCCTGCCTACCTGGGCACCTGCACTCATGTGTACATACACTCATTCATATAATGAAAGAAATACAATTCATTGGGTTTTTTTTGAAAATGAAATAATAATATTAACATAAGCATCTGTCCCATTAAAATCTCTAGATTCCTGGGTTCCTGAGGAGAGAGAAGTTTAGAACACACAGAAGCTGTCTCCTAGGAGTAAGTGACTCTGACAAAGAATGGCAGAGTGTCTCCCTGCCAGAGCAGCTGCGCACCTGCTACTGAAGGGATGCTCAGCCTGGCGAGCGCTCTCTGCCCTGCTCAGCTTCTCTGGGGGACAGCCATCCACTCTCTAAGAAGAGAATGTCAATCATTATCCATGGGTCAAACTTTCCAGCTAGGCTAGAGGAAACATTTTGATTAATGCCTGCATGATGACCCAGGTGATGCCAAGGGCTGGGCCTTGTGATGTGTGAGGTAAGGAATACCTCTTTTCAATAACCTTGGTACCTTTCCTTCTTCTAGTTCTTATCATAAATTCTAAGTTTATTCCACACTAGTAAAACCTGCGCTAGATGTGTTATTACGATTACGGTCCTGTCTTCTAGAAACCATAGTGGAAGAAAGTCTATCTGAGCCCGTGGTACATAGTACAATTTGGATTTATATGGTTTGATTTTTTTTTCCTTGTGAGAATTCAAATAAAGCTGATTTCATCTGCCTTGACTAGTGTAGAAAGCCAGGATTTATAGCAGATTTCAATAGCATTCAAGTACTCAATAGATGCTTATCTAAACAGTCCCCAGATCATAGAGGAATGTACAAGAAAATAAGTTAGGAATCCAGGTGAAATTATTTACCAGCCTAGAAGAATCACAAGAGCCATGGAAGTTCCCTGGACTAAACAGCACAGACCCTTTAGTATATGTTTGCAAGTGTAACAAGCATGAATCATAACCTGCTTGTGCTGAAGTGTAACAGTGGTTGAGATAGCGTTGTATAGTGCAAGCATAAGGGCCTGGCTTTGATTCCCAGACCACGTGGAAAAGCTAGGCTTAGTAGCATGCAGTTGTAACCTGAGCGTTGTGGAGGGCAAAAAAATGGGACTATGGCCGGGGCTTGCTACACAGCCAGTCTCACTGAATTGGGGAGCTCCAGGTTCACTGAGAGACCTTGTCTTGTCTCAAAAATAAGAGATAACGATATCTGATATTGACCTAGAGTTGACATTTAGCCTCCGTGTGCATGAGCACACACGCACACGTATGCACGCACAAAGCACAATGTAAGGACAGTGCCCTCATTGGGTGATAAGGGCTCCTCCCTCAGGGGAATATGCACCCTAAAATAGTCTTAACCTGGTGGAAACCACCAGAAAACATACAGAGGGTGAATTTTCTCCAAATTTGAGCTGTCAAGACTAAGGAAGAACTAAGACATTGTCACGGCGGAGGAGTCGAGGAGATTTGACAACTAAGGGCAAGGTTGCGCCTGGACCATATCCTGCAGCGGAACAGGAAGTCGAGGAAGAGTCGGAGAAACCAAGTAGAGTCAGGGTTTAACAGATAGCAATGTGGCTGCGTCAGGCTCATATTCTAACAAGCATTCCTTGGCAATAATAATCGATAAGAGTAAGTGGGAAGTTTGGTAAAGTGAACATGGGACTCTGTCCACTATTTTTATCTTCTGCAATTTTTTAGTGATTCAAAAGCCATCCTGAAGTTTACAGATGTAGCTGGAGCTGGTATGTGGCCATGAGCTGTGAGTTCTATGCAGATGAACTCCCAGTCGTTAGTTGGGTGCCCTCAGCCTTCACCGTGTGCTGAGGCACCTGGCTTGTTGGCTTTCATATACTTAAAAAAAATAATTTGTTATGTTTACATCCACAAGTTTGTTGAATGTGTGGTCCTGTTTGAGAATACTGTTTCGGCGTGCGTGGCGAAAACACAGAACCTCGTGTAGGCTAGCCAAGCGAACTGCTTTCCTAATGCCTAAATTTAATTTTTTAAGTATAAAAGACAGTCATGCTTTGACGGCCCTGGGTTTACCTGTAAGGAAGATCTCTAAAGAAGGACATGATTTTCAGTGCTCATGGGGACACAACCGTCTATCTACTTCTTAGTCTAAGAGGGAAACAGAGCTGGCCACGGTGGTGCATGCCTTTAATCCCAGCACTCAGGAGGCAGAGGCAGGTGGGTGTCTGTGAGTTCTAGACCAGCCTGGTCTACAAAGTGAGTCCAGGACAGCTAAGGCTACACAGAGAAACCGTGTTCAAAAAAAAAAAAAAAGAGGGAAACAGAAGTCCTTCCCTTTCCCCCCATCAGTAGGTATTTATTTATAGATTCTATGTTCGCTCAAGATTTTGTTGAAAAGTGGGAGAGGGGAGAGAATTACCTCCTTCTATTTTCTAATTATAACACCCCAAATTCTCTATTCCTTAACACACACACACACATACACACACACACACACACACACACACACACACACACGCACACACGCACGCACACACACCCACACACAGACATACACACACACACACACACACACACACACACACACACACACACAAAATGAGAAAAATTGTTTGCTTTCTTAAAATAAGTGGAGGATAAATTGCTTCAGAGAAAAGCATGAGTCTATACAGAAATAATCCTGTGTATGTGTGTGTGTATGTGTGTGTGTTTGTATAAGTATATGTGTGTGTTTGTGTGTGTGTGTGTGTGTGTGTGTGTGTGTGTGTGTGTGTGTACTTACAAACCACTTTGCAGAGTAGCCCCAGTAACAGAATAAGGACTTATGCATACTGGGAATTCTCCACACTCTGCACTCAATGCTCATCTCAAATTTTTATGTGAAAGAAACAGGTGCATGGGCTGCCTTTCTTTTGAAATCTCTCGGTACTTAATTTCCTAAGTCTAGAGTAACCAGCACTTTCCCTCACCCCCCCACCCCCCGCTAAGACAAGCTTGAGGTCTCCCTGTTGCTTCTACCTTGCCCCTTGCCAAGGCTAGAGACTTAATGAGATCACTCAGTGTGTGGGGAAGCCTTCGTGCCAGGCAGAGAACACACCCAGGGGAGCCAGGAAACAGAGCAAGAGCACTTTGATGTACAGAGGAGGCAGAAATGTATGTGGAAAATTAAGCAGAAGCAGCTCAGACAAGAGACAGAGACTGGTTGGTCAGGAGAGTCAGCAACAGAGCAGGCAACGGGGGCTTTGCAAGACCCAGGACAGAGGTACAAACTATGTTCACGGGTCATATGTGTAGAAATGAATTTGAAGTCCCCCAAACCCCAAATCCTTTCAGTGTGTCAAGGTCAATAGAAAACTG
Source organism: Acomys minous (assembly GCF_964271855.1). Classification (NCBI taxonomy): domain Eukaryota; kingdom Metazoa; phylum Chordata; class Mammalia; order Rodentia; family Muridae; genus Acomys; species Acomys minous. The sequence continues at coordinate 48,771,391 of NC_140500.1, forward strand.
AATCAATGTTAACAAAGTTTTAGCTGTAAAAAGGGAACTGCTTTGGAGGTGGGAGATGTGGGCAGTGTCCATCCACAAGCATGAGACTTGAGTTCAGATTCCTAGCACCCACATGAATGCCAGATAGGCACAGCAGCCAACCTGTAATCTCAGCACTTGAGAAATGGACACAGAGGGTCCCCACAGCAGGCTAGCCACCTTACACTTGCCAGAATTGGCAAGGTTGGAGTTCAAGTGGGGAACCCATAACTCAGTGTGTAAGGTGGGGAGTAAATCAGAGCAGATTAACCTCTGGTCTCCATAGGCACAACACATATATGTGCATGTACACCTGCTCCCACACATGTTCCCACATACATGCAAACCTGTACACACATCTCTGTATGCATAAAAACAATATAAAATGGACTGTTGTTGTTAAGAAAAAGTTTTAGTGGCCATGGTTGTAGGAGGCAACTCTGCAGATACTTGGATTGTGGCTATAGTCGCTTTCTCAAGAGATACACACACTAAACTGTACCTGTGGAAAGAATTTCTCTTTCCTTACATTATGACTCTGACAGCTCTGAGTCCAAGACAGAAGAATAGATAGAATACCACACAGGTCAAAATTTAAAACCATAAATCCATATAACAAGCTATTAAGTAAAATGAGTTATATCCTACTTTGGAAAACATAGTTTATTATGTAAAATAAAAAATATGTAAAGACATTTCCCCCGATATGACTGATTTTCATAGCAAAGGCCACTGAATTTAATTTTTAACATCTTTTATAGATATTAAAATAGTGATATTTAACTAAGATATATTATAATAAAAATTCTTGTGTTATTACATGCTTTTGATAATAAATTGTTTTTCCAGCCTTCATTTTACTGAAATTACTAATTCCATTATTATGATTATAAGTTTTACTTATTTTATGTTCTATTTGGCAGTAATAAGCTGATTGATTTTAAGATGATATCTAATAGTCTTCAACATGCTCACATTTTAAATATATTTCATCAAGAATGCAAGTTAAATTCAGTGATAAAACTGAACTTACAATCATTGTTTCACAAAGTTATTTTTCTTATTTATCCAGATGCAGTTGTTAAAAATTAAAGTCAAAAGTACTAGTTATAATTATAAATTATAAATCAAAATATGTCCATTTTACAACTATTTAGATCATCTTGTCTACATTTATAAAAAACAATATTCTTTTCCACACCAGACTTACTGCTTACAGACTTACTGTTCCTAATGCAGAGCATCACTGAGCTCATCTGCGTGCCGTATTTTAACTGATAAACATGCGTGTTTGAGATTAATATGGGCAATTTAACATTAGATAGTGTTTCTAAGCTCTACAGTGGTATGAACCCCATGGTGATTTGCATCTATCTCCAGGTCAGAAATTGGATGCTGAAAGCAATCAAAATAACAAGTATTCACTCTGGAAAGTTACTTTATTATATAAGTATCCAGTCAATCCTTACAGTCTGAGAAAGTTATAAAGTTGCTCTGTCTGACTCTGTCCTAAGCATTTCTAGCTCTTAGAATCTTCATGTCTGTGGCAACAAAAGCATATACACACTAGAAGTAATCACTTAGATATGATGGCAATTGTATAAAAGAAGACCCCCAAAATAATAGAAGACCCACATGTTTTTAAATTTTTTTGTTATTTTGATATGTAAATAACATGAAGGGCCCAGGTTTAGAACACTGCTCACCCAAGTATAACATCCTTATTGGTTTTTCTTAATTAATCATCTTGGTAGCCAATCCTGATTGCTCAAATCTTATACCATGTATCATAAATCTTTCACAGTACAGCTTTCTGTCATAGCCAGAGGGATTACAACAGAATCATAGTTTTCAATTCACAAAACGAGTCTGAGCTCCAAAGCTAGTCTGCGTGAGTAAGGGCAGCAGAGTGAATTTCATTGTATGATATATTTTCCACCCAACTCAACATTACAGAAAGGCGTAAGAATCAAATATAGTGAAGTATCCTGTTAGTAACAAATGGTGTCCATATCCAAGTTCAGATAGATAGCCATTGTAGACTGTTTTTTTTCCCTTGCCTGAATTTAATAAGATTCTAATTAAGTACGTGGTAACACTGGATACCGGGTAGGTGTCAACATTTGTTTAGTTCCTGGAGCAGAGAAAAAAAAAAGGTACTGACTATCAATCAGCAAAATTAAAACAAACAACAAAAGAATAAAAGAGAAAAAAAAAAAACCACCCGTACTCACAGCCTGCCAAATGGGACACCCTTTCACCTCTCCCATTTATCTCCAAAGGCAGAACAGTCTTGTTGCGGAGTACATGTCTCCTGATGCTATAGGTAGAATCTTGCAGTTGGTGAGTTGGGGCATAGTGTCATTGAGCTGAATTTCAGGCTGTCCCTAAGAATAGAGAAGACTTTCAGTGACCAAAGGGAATGAGATTGCAGGTCATTCTACATCTTTCCCAGAAGTAAGCCTTGGCACCCACTCCATGCTTTGAACCCCAGGATGTCCCTACAGCCAGCTGCAAATGGGCTGCAGCTGTAGGCTTCTTAACATGACAGTCTAGAGTCTCTCTTGTTTTCTCAGAGGTCTGCAGGATGCTGTGTACTTGAGCTTTTGCTCCTGCATATTATATCCCAAGAGCCCCCAGGACAGCAAGCAACTGTGATTTAAAAAATATCTTCTTTTTGAGTATTAATACTGTAGGCCTGGCATCTGAAAGAATGTTATGCTAATGAAAAATCTTGCTCATTTTGAGCCAGACCTCTAGCTCAATAAAACCATGCCTCGTGTGGCCTCTGACTTCTGCTGAAGCACAGAACTTCATACTATGCCGGCTGTGATGAACCTTCCTATTCATACCCATGTATCTTGAAGTGTTTGCTCTCCAGAAGACTCAGCTTCAAGAGCCCTGGATAGCTGTGTGGACCAGAATTTCCAACTTGTAGACTCACAATTAAGCCACTGTGAAAACCCAAGAAACTAGAACTCTCTACATCCCCATCGTTGCATATTCCTTACACACCTTCGCAAGAGAGACACGTGGAGGGTCTTGGTGAACATCAAACTGAAAGCTTGATGACTCGCTACTTAATGGCTTTCTTTGGCTTTGGCGGCGTAAGGTCCATTCAAATGACAGGAAGAAAGTGAAATACGGCATCTGTGGAGGCAGACAAGAGAGAAGCCTAAGCCCCTGGGATGTGTAAAGAAGGAGTCCAGGAAGCTTGAGGAAATTCCTGCTTAGAAACAAAAGTATAGACTCTAAGGCTAGACTTCTAACCTGTAGATAACCCTCTGACCTTGAAAAACATATTTAAATACTCCATGTTCTAGAGCTAGGTATAGTGACACAAATAGTCACTTCTTTGTACTGTGGTTAGGATTAGCTAAATCAGTAACTGCAAAGATTTTAGCTCCATGTTTAGACCTTATCAGATTCTTATTTACTGATATTTACTACTGTCATTGTCATACTACTGCCACCATCACTCTTAAGGCTGAACCATGACATTGTGGTGGTTATGTTAAATAATCAACACTTAATGGATTCCCTAAGGCTGAACTGGCTCTTGATCCTTGGGTAAGTATGTTTTGTATAGAAGACCCACCCATACCTTTTTATCTCTAACAGATACAAAGACCCAACAGACTGGCCTCCATTTTTCATCTTCTTACTCTAAAAGGTGATATCATGGGTAAATCAATAAGGTAGAGAGGGACTCCTAAAATGTTATCACAACCTGAGCTCATTCTCAGCCAGGAACCACGCAAGGACAAAAATGCTCAAATGTTGGTGAGCTAGCCTTCCTGGATAGACAGTTCGTCAGTAAAAGCTCATCCCAGGCTTTGGTCAAGGTCCTCAGCTTCTAGATGTAGATAAGCTACAGCATAGCTGGGAGTTACCTTTTGTTGCATTGCTTTGATGGTTCTCACCACACTTTCAGTAACCATCAGAGCAATGACTCTTGGCAAGCTTTTTATAGCAATAGCCATAAGCAGGCTGCAGAGCCCCTGGACATGTACTTTACCATTTACATCCTTTCTATCCAAAAATGGGAAAATGGTACTCAATCAAATTGTGGAGCTGCTCAAAGAAATGAAAACCAAAAATTGTCAATGTGTGGGTGAGCATGTGCATTTTTCTCCTCTTTGACAGTTCTTAAATGATACCTGACTACTTGTGTTACTGTATTATGAGATTCATAGACTGGAAGAAATAAAATATTTAACAGGTACAACTGGAAATGTAGAAAGAATGGAATTTTTCCAATGTAACATGTGGGATGATGTCTATTGAATTAATTCTGATCAGAATATATTATGAATTCTAGAGTATTCACTAAAAAACAAAGAGCCAACAATGGACACAAATTAAATAATAGGCAAGCTGAAAGAATGTAAAATAGTACAATGGAAACAAAGGACAGATCAAAAAGGTAATTAAAACAAGGTGACAGTTTGAATCCAAATATGATGATACATTTTTTTGAAAATATCAACTAGACCTCACAGCTGGGTTGATAATATACTTTAAAATTTCAGGACTTAAAAAAAAAAGAAAGAAAGAAAGGGAGAGAGATAAAGGCAGGGGAAGGGAAAAGAGGAGAAGGGAAGACAGGATGTTAAGGTTATTTTCAGATTTAGCCATAGCAGGTAGATTTTTGGAAACTAGCAGGAATAAAAGATCATAAATTTGAATCAGCAGAGAAATCTTCCATATAAGATGAAAGAGACAGATGTGCACATGCTTATGATTTTAGCCCTCCAGAGGCTGAGGCAGGAGGAGTATTGTGAGTTCAAGACTGTCCTGGAAGACATAGTAAATTCAAGCTTACTTGGGCTGTAGAGTGAGGTCCCATCTCAAATGAAAAACAAAATACAGGGATCTGCCATTGTGACTCTGAAAAAAAAAAAACCCTCAGGACTTAAGACTGATGTCCTGCTCAACCTGCTTGCTTAATTTGCTTAAGCATCGTTAAGAGAACCATGTAACAACCAACCTCACTTGCCTTGGATTTCTGATGTAATCAGCCTTTACACCCTAAGGGAGTTCATAGATACAATTTTAAGTTATGTACATTTCCATGTCCCCAACCTAGAGATCAGTGTGTGTGTGTGTGTGTGTGTGTGTGTATGTGTGTGTGTGTGTGTGCGTGCACACGTGTGTGTTTGCGCACATGCACGTGTGTGCACATGTGCGTGTGTGTTATGGCACCATTCACGGGAAACAGCAATTAGATAAAAAGTGAACTTATAAAATGAACAAATATTCATGATAAATATTGAAAGCAACATACAGATATTGCTTGATGATAAGCTTACAGTACTGAATGCTTTGGAGTCAGTCATGTTAAGTTGGAGTAAATAACTTAATTTGTTGCAAAACTGTAGTAAAGGTTTCTACACAGTATTTTTCATTCCTTTTCCATGTGGATCTTTCTGACTATTGAATAAATACAGAGCAAAGCCCTTTGTCAGAGACAGTCAGACATTAGGCAGGCATAGGGACAAGACAGACAGACACAACAGACAAGACATGCCAAGTGCAATAGTCAAATTCTCTCTTTTGGACTTCACAGGCATCAGGCATGTAAATAGTACACAGATAAAAGTGCAGGCAAAAGACCCATGCTCATGAAATAAAAGTTAAACTTAAATAAATAAAATAAAAATCTTGTTACTGTTACTGGAATAACATATAAAACTGAGCTATGTTCTGCCTATCAAGAAACCACTTTAAATACAAAGTCAGATACTGGTTAAGATAAACAAAGAAATATATATTCCATACTATTACTAATCAAAAAGAAAGAAAGAGGGACTGAGATCATAGCTTAGTAGATAAAATGCTTGCTTCACAAGTGTGAGAAATTGAGTTTGGATCCCCAAAACCATGTATAAACTAGGCAGGTATGGTGGCTTCCTGAAACCCTAGCACTCATTGGGGAGAAGTGGTGTCCCTAGCCAGAATCAGCATGTTCTGAGCTCAGCAATAGACTTTGCCTCAATGAAGAAGATAAGAGATATTGAGGAAGACTCCTGATGTCAATTTCCACACGTACCCATGCACATATGTGCATCCACATGCAAACACACATACTCACATACACACACACCACATATATATCCCAAAAGAAAGAAAGGAAGAAAGAAAAAAGAAAGGGAGGAAGGAAGCAGTAGCTAAGATTTAAGATTGAATCTGGGCTCTGATATTTACTTACTCTGTGGTGATTTTAGATAGGTTACTTAACTGTCAGAACTTAGTTTTCTCCCATATATGTACAATGACGATGAGATGCCTGTCATTCAGTTTAACTGAGTTAATGTGAAGTATGTGATTTTGTTTCTAATAAGCATTAAGCACCTGATGAATATGTTGTTGAACCATTATTACAGCTTCTGACTTTGCTGTAGAAACTGTAGACAAGAATCTTCTGCAAACAGCTTGCCAAATGCTCATAGTGTCCAAGGCATTTCCAGTTCGGCCTGGGCTGGGATTTCAGCTCATGTGTATTTTGGTGTCTGAAAAACAAATGCCAGTTCCAATGTAGGTCGCTTAGGCAGTTGGGGTTGGTGAGTTATGGAGCCCTGGGCAAAGGTAACTGTGTTTATCTATAAGCAGAGCAGAGCGAGGGCTGTCTGTCATCCCTGAGCTGGCTGGAGGCTGGCTTCGCTCTGCCCCCAAGGAGAAGGCATGCGTTCCAGCCGACAGGGAGCTAGTGGCAGATGTGGGTACAGAAAAGCAGGGAAGACACCTGCAAGCTGCAGGGCACGTTCCCTGTCAGTGGACAAATGGGAAAGGAACACACGTTCTCCCGTTTCCGTCGTGACATTACGTAAAGATAATGTAACACAGATGCTCGGGATAAATAATTCAGGAGAAAACGAGAGACATAGAGCCTGAGTGCCCTGAACAGCAGCCAAGACCTCTGTGGAAGCAGCATTGTGCCCCCTCCCTCTGACAGAGTCTGCATTGCATCCGGATGTAAATCCATGATGAGAAGGCGAAAACATCGTAATTCTAGGGCTGGAAGCTAAACTCCGGTTCCGTCACTTCCAGCACCTGTTTCTAAGCACTAGACCTTTTGCCTCTAATTCTTTTTCTGCACATTGCTGCCCTCTCCTACCTTCCTCTCCAAGCCCTTACCCGAAGATGTCCTAGTCTCTCCCAAGACAACAAAGTGTCACATCCTTACTTCACTGAACACTAAAACTCAGTTGTTAGTGTTCCACCGATAACAGTTCCACATATTACTGTCGTCAGGCCACCAAGCAATGTGGCACTTTCCTAACTACATGCCCTGTTTCGCCATGTTTAATTCTCACAAACACCCCAGTGAGAAGATTCCATTGTTTTCTTTTTCCAAAGAGGAGGAAACTGAGTTGAGAGGGGTTAAACGCTTCTCGGGAGGCCATGTGAATATTAAGTGGTAGAAGAGGAATCAAAAGCTGGGCAGTCTGACCTAGAACTTGTTCCCTTAACCTTTATTACACTCATTTCATAAACTCAGCAGCAGTTGGGGGAATTATGCAAGGTGGCCCACCCCTGCGTGAGCCTCGTATACTAATGAGCTACCAGTCTTGCAGAAGAGTGACCAAGAGTCCAGAACTACTTCTTACCCACCTTCCTCCGTCAGTTCCTAGCTGGGCTCCTGTAGGCAAGCCGCTTAGTCTCATTACTTACCAGAACAACGACAAGGAAGAAGTGGATCCCCATGGATCCCTGGAAGAATTAAATAAGGGAAGCCACGTAAATGACAACAGAACAGTGTCTGAGAGGAACCAGGCACCCAGAGAGAGTAAGGATTGGCGAATCAGCTAATAACTGATAGGTTTTAGTAACCAGTTTCTGACTTTCACATTGTGCATGAGAAATCAACTATGCAGTTAGCCTAGAGAAGGTTAAAGACACAGAGGATGTGAATAGATTAAAGGGAAAAAAAATCTGTTCTGAACAATAGTCAATGACTGTAGTTTAAAGAGTATTGTTTTGTGAGTATTTGGTGGAGGGGAGCTGTGATGACCAGGAACAGTTTCTCTCTTTGAAGTGATGTAGTCACACCTGCCCAGATGGGGCATGGAGTCTTGGGATCAGGTGTTCTGAAACAAATGTCACTACGCCCACCGGGATTGTCGGGATTACCCGAGATAAAGTCCCAATGAGGGCTTGACCTTTGGGGGCTTCTGGGTATCAAGGTTCAAATGCTCCCAAGTTTTGGAGAAAGGGTGACACACAGGGTGACATTGGTCTTGTCAGTGTCTCTGGTTCGATTGGCCATCTTGAGTCAGGGAAAATGGAATGTGTGTGATCTAAAGTACAGTTTATGGTGGAGTCAAATATGGACACTTTCATTTTTATCAAGCAAATTATAAAGAGGGGCCTGGGGAGAATTGGTAGACTGCAGGCCTAGCATGTCCGAAGCCTTGGAGTCAGTTTCCTGGGCTGCATGAGCTAAGCATGGTAGCTCACATCTGTCATCCCAGCATGAAGGCTGTGGTCATAAGAGGGTCAGAAGTTCAAGGTTACCCTCAGTATTCCCTCACCAATATATTTTATAAGTGGCAAAATAGAAGTTAATACCTTATAGTATTTCCTGTTCTGTGCTTTCATAACAGAATATCCTCAGTGAAGAAAACTTTAGATGCACACGCTGGAACGGCCATGTAATTATAGAGGAAGGGCTTCTCTGGTGAGCCACGCTGTCTGTGGCAGGCCCTGCTCAGTGCCTTCTTGGTTAGTCTCTTTTAGTTCTCAAACTGGCAGGGTGGCAGCAAGGTGTGGACATGACTCCAGCACACTTGGCAATGTCCCTTTAATTTGGCTCATGATGTCATATTTCTTTGAGTACTTATTATTCTGTGAATGTTTATCTTACCCACTCTCTCCCAAATATGTTTTAAGCAGTGAGAGTTACAATGTTCTTGTATCTCCTTCCAAATAGGCCAACAGAGTGTCACTTTTGTATCACGTATGTCCTCTGTAAATACTCCAGGAATAAGTAATTACCTTTATTCACCCCTGCATGAATTTATAGACTCCTCTCTCAAGAGGTGAAAACTGATAAGAGTAAAAATGTCAAATGACATTTTTTCGGTGGCATTATATGGCAGCCCATTTCACCGAAACTTATTTAATTCCTCATTTATCTTAACTCAGTTCTCAGCAAAGAGAGTAATTGGTAATTATATACATTTCCTCTAACACTAAAAGAGGCCTGGAGAGATGGCTCAGTGGACAAAACACTTGCCAGGCAGACATGAGGACCAGAACCCACGTAAAACCCAGGCTGGCATGGCAACTGCCTATAGCCCAGCGAGCAGAAGGCAGAGGCAGGGGATGCCCCAAGGCATGGCTAGCATGATTAGCTGCAACTGATGAGGTCTAGGTGCAGTACAAAACCCTCTCTCCATAAGGAGAGTGAAGAACTTCAAGTCTCTACAGCCACTCACCCATGCTCACATACATACAAAAGCACACACACACATGCATGTATGCCACATGTACATTCACATGTTTAAAAACCCTAGAGAAATGGTAGTTGATACTTAAGATTTATCTAGGCACTGGATAAGCCTCCTGCTGGTTCTATTTAGCTCTGTTATTAAAACAGTGATGTAGAGTCGGAGTGGTCCTGTCTTCATATGCTCAGAGAGGCTGTGAGCCTTCCTATGATACTGATCTACAGAGATGATGAGAGAAATTATACAGAACCACAGGTAACCTGTTGCCTAAGCCGTGTGTTCACCTATGCATGGCGTCCAGGGAGATGAAATGGGCTGCCCATTTTTTAAAATCAAATGCCATTGATACAATCCACAGAACCGTAGTCCTCTTCCTGATGTCCACAGCCCTCATGGCACTGAGAGGGGCTTAACCGTGATCTCCGATTTATACCCTGGCAGTGCACACTGGTCACAAGGACACTGTGTTGGCTTTGGTGAACACTGCTTTAATTAAGGCTACTAGAGAAAGCAGTCCTTCTGGGGGCAACCAGTTACAGACCACTCCCTGGGGGCTCCTACTTACAGAGTACCAGTTGCTGGTCCTGTCCTAAAAGTCCCCAAGATCTCCGCAGATGTTTGGAGGCATGTTTGAGAGCCAAGCCTGGTCCCACGTGTGCTGCAGCAGATGACACTCACTTTGGAGTCCACAGCTGGTGCTGTCAGTGTCCTTAGCAGTTGCTGGATGGGAAAGAGATGAGAAAGCGCTGGTCTCTCTCCTGCCGAGCTTTTTAAAAAACAGAACGTGTCTGTGGTAGCGTTTAAATTTGCTCTTTGTTTTGTCTGCCTCTCTATTAAAGTGACCTTAGTGTGGCTGAACATTTTGTGTAATGATCCACTCTCTGTCTCCTCAACATAAACTCCAGGATAGTGACCTTGTTGGTCGTTTCACGATTGCACGCCCGCTATGCTATACTTGAGTCAGTCAGGGTTTTACTTAAACAAATAGTGTGCATGTGTATTGAGCTGCCTTGTGTACCTCATAAAGATGTAATTTTAACTTTCATGTACCCATTTAAAATAAGCATAGAAAAGAGACAAGGTGTGAGTGACGGTGACCAAGAAAAAAGCACAAGACTGTGGATACATTTTCTTCAGCCAGGAAGTATTATCCTCTTGTACTCAGCTTTAGGTTACAATTATTGCTGACACAAGGGATGCTACGCAGATGTCTGGACTTTCTGCAACTATGCTGTACACACAGAAGAAAATGGGAACTACAGGTGTGAAATTTGAATAACAAATTAGCTCTGCGTTGTAGGGGAAGGGAGAATGAGCCAGATACATCACAGATAGCAGGCTAGAGGAAACTCACCCCAAAGACACAATCTTCTACAGCTAGTTAGGAGGGGCCCAGTGTTTACATAGCCCGCTAACACAGACTCTGGGGCTTACACTGAAACCTGCGCAGGCATCTTGTTGAACTAGAAGTGTTCTGTGGGGTGGGGGTGGGCACGGGAGGATAACCTGCAGATGGACTTCGTCAGGGGTTGCTGACAGTGTCAGACAGTCCTGACAAATCCCTGAGAGAAGTAGCCGTGTTCAAATTCTCATGCAAACTCTAAGTCACTGGAGTCAATTGGATTCCTATCGATGCAGGAAATGCAGACTTGAGAGCCATTTGCGAGAGCGTTCCAGAAGTGGATGCTGGTGAGCTGTCAATGAAATGAAGCTGTGATCAATGGTTTGCATCCTTTCTTAGTACTACCATTAAGGCGTATGCTTGGGATAAAACAATCCGAGAGACAATCTGAAAAACAGTGACAATAAGCAAGTTATCTAGAGTCCATCGAGACAGCTCAGTGGGTAAAAGCGATCTGTTTCTCACCACTGGAGCCTGTGCAAAAGTGAAAGGGGAGGACTGACTCCACAACAAAGTTGTGTTCTGATGTCTATGTGTGTGCACTAACATACTCTCTCTCTCTCTCTCTCTCTCTCTCTCTCTCTCTCTCTCTCTCTCTGTGTGTGTGTGTGTGTGTGTGTGTGTGTGTGTATGTGTGTGTCTCTATGCATATTCACCAATAAACAATGGTAATATTTTAATTAAAGTAGTAAAGAAGATACAGTAATATCTTCTTGTCTCAATTTTTTAAGGATTTCCTTTCCTGAATGAAGCTAGAAGTTTTTAATCCACATGTAGTAAAATGATATTTGATGTGTTTGAATTATTTCTACTGAGGACTTTAATTTTTAGTAGAAACCTAAGAAAATTCCATTTTGAAATTCTGGAATGTCTTCTCCCTGCTTGCATTTATTTTGGTAAAAAAAAATTTTTTTGATGCAAAATGTAGAAATCTGATTTTGACCTTTTATTCTGGTTAATGGGATCTTTTAGGCCAAATATGTTGGCAAAAGAATTCTACACTTTGATTGCACAGTGCTTAGATATTAGCATATGACATGGGCATGACATTTAATGTTTTACGCCTTGCATATTAATAGAGGTGGGGAGTTGGAGGGAGAGGTCCTGAGGGCAAAGTGAGGCCTCTCTTTCCTCCAAGCATTCATCGCTTTCCAGATTTCAGCTCCAGGGGAGTTAGGAAGCCCAGACAGCTGTAGGGAGGCAGCCACTTGCAGGCCAGCAGCAGTACTGAGAAAGTTTAAGTAGTTCCTACACAAGTCGCATACTCAGAGCTCATATTTATGGTGAACTCTTTCCCCATGTGTGTGTGTGCGTGTGTGCATGTATGTGTATATTGCCATAACAACCAGAATCAGATTATTGCTTATCATTTAACAGAACTGCATGAGTTGCCACACCAGTGAGTAAAGTATTCATAACCTCACCCTGCAAAAAATTAATTTAAAAAAATCACCTACTTATTTCCTGCTCCTTCCTCAACAGGTTTTGAGGTTTTTGTTTATTTGTTTGTTTAGGGGGCCTTTTATGGTAATATTTGAGGTGATAATGAGTTGTCTATTGGAAACCATTAGGGCAATAGTTAGCAAGTGTTGCGGGGGAGAGCAGCTGGAAGTTACTAAGTGAGCTAGAAGCTACGTTTATGGCTTGGCCTTAATCAAGGCCTTTGCACCCATATTGATCTCTGTTGTTAGGTGCATGGAACTGCCCCCAGGGGACATTTAGCTCTTCAAGTGTGCATCAAAGTCACTTTAAGAGTGGAGAAAGATGGAGTGCTGAAGATGACACAACCTCGGACTAGAACGCTCCCCCACCCCCTTAAAAGGGGCTGTCCCCCTCATTCCTTTGCAGACCCCCAGTACCCAGCATGTTTGTTAAAATGACTGTGTTACTTACTAGAGTTTGTCTGAAATCTGAGTTGTACCTACTGAAAGAAAACTGTTCTCAAAGGGGCAGAGACACCAAAGCACCTGGCCTGTGAGCTCTCTAAGCTCTAAGCAGAGTCCCCTCCCAAGGATACTGTAACAGGAACTAGCTAGCCCCCTCTCAGAGTGAATGCTGGGAGTGCCACACCCCAGGACTGGAGTGCCTGCTGCCTGCAAGGCTCTGGCTCTGCCTCTGCCTCCGTGGGGAGGCTGACCTGGCCCTGTCTTCCTCCTCCTCCTCTCTATTTCAGCTCCTTCGTGTATAATGGTCTTCAAACCTTTACAAGTTAGCAGAGAGAGTTGTTTTAACAATAATAGCAACACACACACACACACACACACACACACAGAGAGAGAGAGAGAGAGAGAGAGAGAGAGAGAGAGAGAGAGACAGAGAAATATTAATCTTTTTCCCCCTTTGGGGAGAGGGACTATATACTATCAGAGAGGAATAAGCCATTCACTCTGTCTATAAAAGGGAATTTCATTGTTGAGTTTTTAGGAGAATTAAATTATCTTCTTTCTATACTTCTTTGTTCTCTCTCTCTCTCTCTCTCTCTCTCTCTCTCTCTCTCTCTCTCTCTCTCTCTCTCACACACACACACACACACACACCTTAAACTCACACATTCAGATATGAAGAAATCCACTTTCAAGCCTCAGATTGTGTGAACAAGCACGCTGACTTGCTTTAGTCAGCGAGGTTGGAATTGGGTCCTGGTTGCCGAAGTGCGGCTAGGTACAATGTCCTCCCTCAGAACTGTTGCTTCCCACAGGAAAAAGAAGGAAAGGGCTTCCGGTGTGCCCAAGAGGCTGTGGAACCTCAAGGAGAAGGCTCATCCCCCACACCACCCACACCAAATTCTGTATTTGTGAATAAGTGCAGAAAAGTGTATGCCTTAGTCTGCCATGAAGAGATGAAATTTGCTCCCTTAGAATCATCCTTAGAGTTGGACAGCATGGTGGTTTGAAAGAGGTTGGCAGCCCTAGGTTCATAAACTAGAGCGTTTGGTTCCCAGGTGGTGGGCTGTTTAAGAGGTATTAGGAGATGCGGCTCTGCAGAAGGAGCTGTGGCCCTGGGGTGGGATTTGAGGTTTCAAAAACCCGTGTCAGGCCCGACCTAGTTCTTCCTCCTGCCACATGCTTGAGGGTCAGCTATGAGCCCTCAGCTGCTGCTGCAGCGCCATGTCTGCCTGCGTACCGCCATGCTTCCCACCACGCTGGCCACGGATTCCCCCTCTGAGACAGTGAGCAAGGCCCAATGAAGTGCTTGCTTTTTGTTAAGTTGCCTTTTCACCGAAATAGATCAGCGAGAAAGCCGGAAGGTAAGCACTTGTATGGTCACCACAGTGGACAGAGACCAGAGACTTTTCTGTACGTTTTCATCACCACCCGAGATAATGGAAAGAAAAAGAGCACGCAAATACTGGCTACAGTTCCGAGCCCGATTTAATTAATTCCAAGTGTGTTTGTACTTGCCCCCCCCCACCCCCAAACTATGTGATATAAGATTACGGCAGTCACGGTAGCGGCTAGAGTATGGGGTGCCGCCACTCGTTTGCTGGCGTATATATTAGGGGCCCTAGGAGCTGGTTTGAATGCGGGTGATTTATTTGAGAAAAGGAATCAAGGAAAGCCTACCTAGTGCGTGACTAAGCAATGACTCAGAAAATAGGATACAGCTAATAAATGGTAATGTTAAAAGCAGCTATGATTATGAGTATTGGAAGGTCATCCTACCGGGGACTGCATGGTCTCTAGGCCCAGAATTCATTGCTGGGAGAGAGCAAAGCTTGAACCTTTAGGCACCAATTTACAGTCCGAGTTATTCACGGCTGCTTCCAATACCCACTAATTCCCTAGGGTCCCAGTCTCTCCAACGCGGCAGCAGTGACCGCAGGCACGTGAGTCAGCCCTGGGGGTGTTACCATTCAAGGTATACTCAGTGGTAATGCACCCAAGACGAGGGCGGGACCAGAGAAAATCGGCACAGGACTAGAAGAGTCTAATGTGCTAGAGGGTGGCTCTGGTGATAGCGAAACCATTTCTAAGCAACCCCTGCAGATTTTCTCAGAAGTGCAGCGTCGTAACTTCTTCAGCTGTGTTCTATCAGCAGTCCTGGGCTTAGAAAGCACCAGAAATGGCATTGTCTTTTTTAACTCTAGAAGCCAAGAGACAGTAAGAGGTATGTTTAGGTTTCACCTTATGATGGGCGTACCCTGTATTAGCTACAAGAGTTTCCGGTTTTCTGATCAACATTGTTTAGGCCAAAATATAGAGGCTTTTACTGTCTCTTAGCTGTAGGTATAGACCAAAGGACTCCAAGAAAAAAAATGTACATAATATACCTTTTAGGTTGGCACACTAGTAAGACTGCGAGTGTCACTGGGTGTTTCACGTGGCGTCTCCTGCCCCCTGCTCTCACTTCTCGATGCTTCTCTCTGTGCTGTGGTGAGCTGGTAAGTCATTCTCAGCCCATGCCTCACTTCTGCCTGGATCTGTGGCTTTGCCGTGCCTCCTCTACCTGGAACAGAGATCCATGTTTTCCTACACCGGGAATCCTCTACTCTAGATGCTTGCCACTTTCCCAGGCCCATCAAATGCTGCTTTCCTGTAGGCTCATCCTCACACCGCATCACAAAATCACCACTTTGCCTTCTGTCCCTCTACAGTTTGCAGAAACCTTTACACCAAAGCTGACCAGGCGATGTGCTTGTTGGCTTCCATGCCTGCATTCTACTATAATAAGCTACTCTGAGACCAGCATACATCCTTACATCATTTAGGGCAGTAAACATTGATTTTTAGTTCCTCCTCCTCCTCCTCCTCCTTCTCCTCCTCCTCCTCCTCCTCTTCATCTCTTTCTGTCTCTGTCTCTGTTCCTCTCTGTCTCTTTCTGTGTCTCTCTGCATCTCTCCGTCTCTCTGACTCTGTCTCTCTCTCACGCTCTTGCTCTCGCTCTCTCTCAAAGTTTCACCATGTGGCCCAAGCTAGCCTCAAATGCACCATGTTGTTCAGAGTTGGACTCATGATGTTCCTACAGCCTCAGCCTCCTTCATGCTGGGATTATAAATGTGCTCCACTGTATAAGTGTGCTCCACTGTATAAGTGTGCTCCACTGTATAAGTGGGCTCCACTGTATAAGTGGGCTCCACTGTATAAGTGGGCTCCACTGTATAAGTGGGCTCCACTGTATAAGTGGGCTCCACTGTATAAGTGGGCTCCACTGTATAAGTGGGCTCCACTGTACCTAGCTGGAGAGTTGGTTTCTTAGACACACCTTATGTCCATGTGGAATCAGCTTGGGGTCTCTTCCCCACACTGTCATCCTTCTCTCTCAGAACTGGGCTGGCAGGAGACATGAAATCTGAAATTGCATTGTTGTTAGAGGGAAAAGGTAATATAGTATGATATCTTAAGTTTCCCCTAAAGGTTTCTTAGTAAAAGTGTTAGTATGGTGTATTTTGATGCTAATTAATAAAAGGCCATCATACCTGGGGGGCAGAACAAATGAGATAGGCATGGCTACAGTTCCCAGGCATGGGGAGACAGAGAGAATCTTGGGAAGAAGAGAGATCAGAAGAGAGGAGAAGAAGGAGGTTGCACCATCATGGATTAGGTGGAGGAGAAGCACATGGCTGGCGTGGATGGAGATTTGGCCCAGATGAAGAACATTCGCAAGTATATGGATTATAGATGGGAGGTAGCTTGATAGAAATTATTAGAAGCAGATGGCATGGAACTGGGGAAGTAGTTTAGAGGATTAATATCTGCCCTACCCCAGGTTAACTAAGGCTATTTTAAAATATAAGAGGTGTCTGTGTCTTGATTGATTGCTGGCAGATTATACTGCCATAATAATAGTTATAGGCCTAATAATAAACATTATTAGGTCATACTGATAAATTAAGAACAACAAGTGGTGCTCAACGTGGGGCAATTATTAGGCCATACTGTTAAATTAACTGCAATATAAAATATGATCTTCACAAAGACCATACTGGTGGGATGGGGCGGAGTCTTTAGAAGATGAGGTATGGGGGAGGTCTTCAGATGACTGTGGCATGTTCTTGAAAGAGACACTGGGGGCCTGGCCTTAACTCAGCGTCACTTCTCAGATGAACAGCTTCACCCTGTCACATGTTCCCATCATGGTGGGCCACCAAGACAATAGGGCTGGAACCTCTAAAACCATGAACCCAGATCAACTCCTTCCCTTTACATATGGATCATCTTTGGAGCTGGCTGTGGTTCTGGGGAGCTAGCCAGCATGGACAGCAAGCACAAATTAACTTTCCAATATGCCACCTGGCAATTATGCACACTGTTGCTCTCCTTTCATTGGCTTCGACCAAAGAATCTATGGCCAGAATATCTGCTACTTGTCTTAATAATTACTACCTAACTTCACCCTGTGGATGTTTAATGAATGCCCGGTCAGTAAACAATTGTGAGCTGGTTCTATCTATGTCTTAAATTTGATTGAGTTGTATATGCTCTTTTTGAACTTCTGCCGCTTCGCAGAGTCTTTACCGTCAGTGTCACGTGATGCTCATCTATTCAGCATATGTGCTGTGCATGTCCTGACATTAGACTTTATGACACTGCTGTAAATCATACAGTATCATATAGCCCTGTTTTATTCCTGTTTTGTAATTAAGGTTCAGAGACATTATTGCTTATTTGACAGTATATATTGGAAAAGTAAGAGCATCAAATTCAAACTCATATTTGTCCGCCCCTAAGGCCTGTGTGTAACTCTCAAGGAAGAGGGGCATGTGCTGTCCTCCCAGGGCTTCCCTTCCTGGCCTTTTAATAGCTTCGGGGTAAGAATAGGTCCAGGAGTGTTTTCTACAATGGCCAAGTAACTGTCCCAGTCCACAGAAAAAGAAGAAATTGGCCCACTTTACTATGAGGACTATGAGGAGGCAGTCCCAAGCATGTGTCAGCTAAGAGCTCCTCTAATACTGAATATTTTTGCACAAAACCTGTGGTTTTGCTGTCAATTGTCCACTGAATCTTTACCGACATCTAACGTTCTGTGTGTGAAATTATAAACTGTTGTTCTTCTTAGCCCCCGGCGCTCCCGCTTCTAAAGCTTTGGAGATTGGGCTTGCTTCAGGCCTGTTGGAGAGCCAGACTTGGGTTGTACACCGCTCAGGCTGATGATCATCTCGCTCCAAAGTAATGACCACTCTGCCCCCTAGTGGCAGGAATGTGTGTCGCTGTCCTTGGTGCTAAACATCAGTCAGCCAAGATTCTCAGACCTTTCTCATTATCCAAGTATCTTCAGGGACGATGCTCCACAGGTGCCTGCAGTCATTCCTCCGGCCTTGGCTTTTTATTCTGGGAGCAGAAGAATTTATTTCATGTAATTTTTATAGTTCTGTTTTTCCTAATACTCATTATTCTTCAAAGTTGAAAACACATGTTCTTTCTATATGCCTTCTCATCTTTTTATATCCTCTTAGATCTTATGCCTGTAGCTTATTGTAATTATCCCAGTAAATACCAGAGATAAATATACTAAAGATGTTGGAGAGAGTTTATTTGTTAAGAGCACTGGCTGCTCTTTTAGAGGATGCAGGTTCAGCTCCCAGCACCCACTGAATGGCTCACAGTCATTTGTAACTCCAGTCCTAAGTGATGTGAGGGCTTTCATAAGCATGGATGCACCTGGTTAACAGATGTGCATGCAGAGAAAACACACATACACATAAATAAAAGTTAATACATTATTGTATCATATATATGTGTATATATGCATATATGTACACACACACACACACACACACACACACACACACACACACACACACACATAAAGTAGACTAGCCCTAAAGTTAGTAGCTAAAAAATACAAACTTTGGAATCAGTTTGAGCCTGTTTGAAGTAGATCTGTCTTGTATGCATGCTGAGCAACACTGAAAAACTTACAAAGCTTTCTGAACCTCAGCTTCCTCGTCACTAAAATGGAAAAGCCACAGTGCAGAACCCAGAGAGCCATGTGGGAATTGAATGGACTGACATTTGTAAGAAGTTCAGCACAGACCGTGGCTCCTGTGGCGCCACAGCACCTGAACTTGTTCTTGTCGTCCAGGTTTTAGTTCTTCTTCGTTTTCATTTTTATTTTTCTTACCTAACACGAGACAGGCTTTGACATTGCGCTTGCAAGAAGTTTAATTATTATAATTAATATTTTGAGGTGGGAAAATCCCTGGAAATATTAAGTGCATAATTTCCCTTCTTTCTCTCATTATTGAATAGGGTGTGCACAGCACAAAATACCAGGGACCATATGATCTCAGCTCTTTCTCCCTAGAGTGATGCCAATTTTGTGTGTGCTCTCATTCATTAAAGAGAGTTGGTTTAAAAAATAGTCTAGCAGAAGCCTGTGCCTCCTGCAAAGCTGCAGCTGCTCTGCCCTGTGAGCCTTGGCGCTTTTTAAAAGGAAGCAGTTATAGGAAACTTTCTCTCCAGAAGTTGAAAAACATTTTTTTCTTGCCTTCTTCTGTCCCAAAAAAGTAAATGAATGTTATGTAACTTGGTATGGCTCTTCTCTCTACCTTAGTTGCTGGAAACATACAGTAAAACCCAGTTCCTGATGGCTGTAATGAGTTCAACTCAGGGCCTGCTGTGCCTGCATCCCAGCCAGCGCCCCCCCCCCCAAGCTGATCTTTATCTGATATTTATCACTGCCTGATTTAATTTTCTTATCTTTGCACTCACAGCCTAGCAAAAACTCATTTCTTTATGAATAAATATAAAAATATATACTAAAAATTAACCACTCTGTCTTGCACCAAGTTTTTCCAGCTGCTATAAAAATTCTAATACAGATAGAGTACATATTGTCGATATATAAATAGACCTTAACATTAATTAACTTTACTCTGTGTAACAAGTTATATTGGGAGAACTATTATTGGAAAATAAGCAGTTAATCTTTATATTGATGTGTCTAAAATCAACCAGGACTAGAAAATTGGGTTAACATGCCTCCCTTGGCCTCTCTCAAGCAGGACATAGCCAGTGGGGGGGGGGGCAGGGGGGTGGTGGTGGAGGGGGAACCAGGAGGGACACGGGAGTGGCGAGGTTAAGATACTGAACCCCGAAAGTGGCCACTCCTTCCTCTCACTAAATGTGTGATTTGGACAAGTCCTGTGATTTTTCTCATGGGGCTTTTTCTTTATTCTTTCATCTGTGAAAAACAGTGGGCACGAGCACTAAATGGAACAAACTTGATGCACAGTGAGGATGCAGGAAATGTGTGCCACAGCACACACAATAATCAGAACCGCCATTGCTGCTGCTGCTGCTGCTGCTGCTGCTGCTGGAACCCTTCTCTAACCCTTCTATGTAAAACTCCATGACAAGCAGAGGAGCACCCAGTTGTTTTCCCTATGAAATATGTGGCTCCGTCATACATAGTATGTGTTATATCCATTTGCCCACTTTCTATTCTTCCTACCTTAATGTAATACGTAGCTAGAGATGGGTGGCATGTTCATTTGTTGTTTCTTTCATTACTCGGCATAGCTAGGACAGTTCCGTGGCGTGTTTGAAGTGCCTAACAAATATCAAATGAATGAATGCACGAGCGAACAAATGAACAAGTGAATGAATGAATGTCTTATCATGCGTGACTGTTTACACTGGTATTCCATAAGAAGTGGGATTTATTCATTAATATAAAAATGAATTTAGATCTGGGGAGTATCCCTCAATGGTGCATCACTTCCACAGCAGTGTGGAAGGCCCTGGGCGCCATCCCCAACACACACACACACACACAAAAAGAAAGATAAGAAGAAGTTAAATGACCACCTAACCCTAGATAATTTGTCATTGACTCATCATTAATATGAGTGCTTTGTCACACTGAAAATACATATGGCAAGTCTTAGAGGTTTTTAGATCTTCCTTTATTAAATTTTAATTAAAATACAATACATCGCCTTCCCTTCTCCCTTTCCTACCTCCAATCCCTCAACCTTCCCACAATCTCTCCCTTGCCCCTCATGTCCACTAAAATTAATGGCCTCTTTTTCTATGGTTACTATGATTACATACATATAAACTCACAAATATATACATACAATTTACTGAGTCTGGGTGTGTGTGTGTGTGTGTGTGTGTGTGTGTGTGTGTGTGTGTGTGTGTGTGATTTTAGGGCAACCAGTTATGTTGGATAGCCAATTATGGGACTCATGACTCATCCCCAGGAGAGACTAATTCTCTTCCAGTAGTCATTAGCTACGTGCAGTTCTATGTCTAGTGGCTGGACCTTGTGAGATTAACCCCTCCTGAGTTAGCATGCCTATTGACATTACCCTTGTTCCCGTCTTATTGAGGCAGACATAGCCTCAGGGCATCATGGGTGGAGCTTTTCTGTCATTTCTAGGAGACATGGTCTCACCTCAGTTTTTCCTTGTTCTCTGGCTCTTATGACTGTTCTTTCAGCTCTTCCACCATGTTTGTTGAGTCTTAGACGCAGGAGGTTTACCGGGGCTAGGCTCACCACAACCAGTTGATTTCTGCACTAAGACTGGTTGCAGTTTGGTTGGTTTTTGGTTTTGTTTTGTTTTGTTTTGTTTTGTTTGCTGTGATCTCCATTTGCTGCAAAGCTTCTCTGGTGTGGAGTGGGAGCTACACTTACCTTTGCATATATAAGAATAAGCATTTAGAATGCAAATAGGAGTTATTCTTGTTTAGTAAAGTAGTGCTTGTAGGTTTTCCTCTAGAATCTGGGATCTCACTGCCCCCAAGGAGGTTGCCAGGTCTCCAGGCCCAGACTTGGTGTCCCCCT
This sequence comes from Acomys minous, assembly GCF_964271855.1. Lineage (NCBI taxonomy): Eukaryota > Metazoa > Chordata > Mammalia > Rodentia > Muridae > Acomys > Acomys minous. Next base: position 48,792,994 of record NC_140500.1, read on the forward strand.
TGTTGAGTGGACTTTAAGTCCACAGCTGTTGGTTACACTAAGATGACCACCACTACTTCAGATTCTCCTTTTTCAAAAGTTTTTAAAAATTACTTAATGTGGCCAAGAGAAGTTCTATCCACACTACAAGCTGATGCCATGTTCTCTGTCATTAGAGAACGTGGAAACCACTGGTATTTGAGAAGCCAGTCCGTGCATCTCGCAATACCCCCACTGAAGGTAAAGCCCACATCTTGGTTCATCATCTAATTTCTTCTGACCTCTTGTAAGTCATCATCAGCTCTTCCCAGAAAAAATCTCCTTCTACCAGGATCACTATTACTCTCCTTGTCTTTACTTTCAGAGTTTATACTGTGTGTGTGTGTGTGTGTGTGTGTGTGTGTGTGTGTGTGTGTGTACCTTGCTGAACGCAGTTTTCAGATGGGCATCTAGTCTTAAATCAGCTGTTTGCCAGTAGCCAAATGACTTATCTCTGTTAGGCCATGTATTTAGCTGCCATGTGGAATCGTGGAGGTTTTTTGAAAACAATGTGTAATGAACCACATGAAATGGCAAGTTAATAAATGCTCAGTAATAATTATGGAGAGGGTTACACTTTGAGGCCTTGGGGTCTTTTAGCTTGCCCACTAGCATAAGTGACAAAAGTATGTCTTTGCTGCATTTCATCAATGCTTCATCTTATTGAAGGTCTTTCTTCATCCCCTACCTCTCTTCAGAAGAAAAGAACAGAGGTTAGAGAGATGACTTGGTGGCTAAAAGCACTGACTTCTACTCCAGAGACCTGAGTTAGATTCCCAGCACAACAATCTATAACTCATGTTGGTGGTGTACAAACATAGGCAGGCAGAACACCAATGTACATAAAATAAATGAAAACTTAAAAAGAAGGCAATGAAGAAGCACGCATCACAGTTATCCTCATCTTCACAAAGCTGGATTTGGGGGCCTGTTTTAAACCTAAGTTGTAAGATAGCATTTTTCAGAATCTTGTTTCAGCTTTGTACTGCAGTGAATATTATGTAAATCAACATTTTTTTTTCCTGAGCTGGCCTCTGAGATAATATTTCTATCTTGCATGCCTGGACTCAAATCCCAGTATATTCTTCAAGTGCTGTCTGTGACATGCAAGAGATACTTCAAAGGGTGAGGAGATCCAGAGCTAGAATGACTGGGCGATGAGTCTCTGTTCCCATGACTGACTCAGTCCCCAAGGGCTGAGCTTCCTGAAGTCATCCATACGTGATGCTCCAGGTGGGTAAGAGGCTCACGAGGCCCTGTTTCTGCAGAACAAGACTTCGGACAGAGGATGAGAACGAGAAGGTCCTCTGCATTTGGAAATCACAAGCTGACAACAAAATCTACATCATCCCTTGTTAAACCTCATACAGATCAGCTTTGAGATCAGAGTGGCAACTATTTGTCTGATAGACCTGATGACCTTGCGTTCTACTCACAAGTCCCACTGACTGGAAGTGCACTCACAAATCAGTCTTGCAACCATGAGTGAATAGTACACTTTGTGGGGTTTTTAAAAAAGATTTGTTTATTTTTATTTTATGTGTAGGAATGAGTGATGAATGTATATATGTGTACCACAGGTGTTGCAGGTACCTGTAGAAGTCAGGAGAGGGTGCTGAGCCACCTGGAACTGGAGTTATAAATCTTTGTTAGCTACTTACTTAATTAGGGTTCTGAGAACTGAACCTGGATCCTCTGTGAGAGCACTTGGTGTGTATTCTTAACCTCTGAGATGTCCCTCCAGCTCTTATTTTGTTTTATGGGTGTAGGTGGTTTTGTTGCTTTGGTTTTGGTTTGCTAATTTGTTTGAGGATTCAGGGTCTTGCATATTTCCTGCTGACCTTGAACTCTCTATATAGTTAAGGATGACCCTGAACTTCTCACCTCCTTGCCTCTATCTCCTGAGTTCTGAGATTATGGTATACACTGCCACGCCTATTTCAGGTGGTGCTGGAGAATCGAACTTGGAGTGTGTGAACACTAGGAAGTACGCTACTAAATGAGCTATGTCCCTAGCACCTAAATATCACATTGAGAAACAAGCACACTAGGCTGGGGATGCAAAGCTCTGGGTTTAATCTCTAGTAAATAGACCAAAGGAAAAGAGAAGAGCAGGGGGCGGGGGAGAGAGAGAGAGAGAGAGAGAGAGAGAGAGAGAGAGAGAGAGAGAGAGAGAGAGAGAGAGAGAGAGAGAATGAATCTTAAAAAAAAAAAAAAAGAATTTTCATTTCTAAGCAGTGACATTTGCGAATGTTCTACCTGATAGCAATGTCAACCAGCAGATCGTCGCAAGTGTCAGACAGAAAAATGCACGTTAATAAAGTCAGCCCTTTATATGTGGATTAGATAGAGTACCTGGGAACCTGTGATTTGTTTGGGGGGCATGCCATTTTATTTTCTCCTGTATCATCATGTAGATAAGAGCAAGATTGAACTCTAGTGGTGAAAGGGCCAAACTACAAGTTATTTCAAAACCCTACAGATGAAATAATAGGCATGGAATGCTGTACCTAAATAGGGAGACTCAGGAGACTGCGAGCCTGGCGGCAGCCGACTCCCTCCTAAAAGAAGACTCTGTTCAAAAGTACGCAGGCTTCGTCCCATATGGTGTGACTGTTATGCTGTGTTCTAGGGCAAATGCCAAATGCTGGTATTTTTATATTTCTTAAAAGTAACCACTGACTATATATGAATCTACAGGGATAGCATTCATGAAGTCATGGGCTGAAAATACATTTTATTAAGAATTCCTTAAATCAAGCTTGACTAGAATTGTGTTAATAAGAAAACAGAGCTGCCTGCATTTCATTCATTCTGCTAGCATGAACTGAAAAAAAAAAAACCCTCTCTACGTGAGACATGACAGGGGTCAGAAAGAGATACTAAGCAAGTGTTCTGCTTTCTTGTGTGAAAGGTATTTTCTTTTGGTGTGTATACAGAGGTGTGGAAAATTGGAATAGGCAGGTTTTTCTGGATTAAAATAGTTTCAAAGACTGCTATGAATAGAACACACCCATGCCTTGGAATTGGGCAGTAAAAATCTTACGCATTCTTGCCCTGAACAAGCTTGCCTTGTGCATGTGTGGCATGCCAGGCTTACACTATAAATGCTTTACATACATGGACTTGCTCTATATATACTTGACATAAACAAGATTGACTCGTTTGGTCTTTACACATTATCATGCTGTGTCGGAGTGCCTTGCCCCTGATGGAAGCTTGGAATCTGAGACTCTATGTAGCTTTAATTTGAGAGGAAGTAGATTTATATTCATAAACTCTATCAGGCCATCAAGATGGTTTGGTTAGTAGAGACACTGGCTGCCAAGCCTGATGACCCCAGCTTGATTCCTGGAACCTACATGGCAGAAGGTGATAATCAACTCCTGCAAGTTATTCTCTGACCTGCACACACACACACACACACACACACACACACACACACACACACACCCCTACAGAAGAGAGAGGGGGGATACACAAATAAGGAAATAAATTTAAAAATTAAGTTAAAATAAATGTAAAAGAAAACCATTATTCAGAGGCAGGGGCCCATTTGTTGTTAGTTGGTGTTTTCTTTTAAACTCCCAGTGGGCTGGCCAGCAACTGATTTGCTTCTGGGGTTGTCACGGAACAACCTTTTCTGAAACATACAAAGTAAACATGGTATTGGGTATATATTAGTAACCCAGCTTTTAAACTCTTGTAATTTATTTATTTTTTAAATGTAAACAGAGGGCTGGGCATATGGAGACCAGGAGTAAACTTCAGGTGGCATTCTTCCGGAGTCACTCACCTTTTTTGAGGTGGGGTCTTTGTTTGGTCTTGAGCTTGCCAAATAACCCCCAATTCCTGAAATGCAAGCACACCAACATTTCCAATTCCAATGGTAAATTTTTATAGTTAGCTTCCCAGTCATCTTTCAAATTCCATGTGCTCATGTGACCTCGCGTGTCTAATAGTTGGCATGTTGGAAAATGTGTTGCAATGCATGACATTCCAACCCATAATTGTCTCTCTTTACTTTTAAGTTTAGTAGTGTGCTTGTTTGCCTGAATGTATCCCAGCTTGCTCATTCATTCACCCATTGAGGGGCATCGTAGTTGCTTCCAGTGTGTGGTGGTTTTAAATGCAACACCTATAAACATCCACACGCTGGCTTTCGTATGGCCATGGGTTTTCTCATCCGTTGGTAAATACCTAGGTACAGATGTTAAGGCTGGCTTAGCAAAGTGGGAAGCTGTACAACTTCCACCACAGTGGCTATCCATTCTGTGTGCACTGCAGGTGTGGATGAGGCTCCTGGATACTCCATATCCCTGCCAGCTGATGATGGGGTTGGAGTTTGGGATCATAGACACCGGAACTCAAGGTAGATAGGCAGAGATATCTCATTTTTAAATTTGTATTTTTCTAATGACCAACAATGATTAACTGGTCATTTTCATGATTTCATGTCTTTCTTGTTGAGGTGTCTATTTAGGTATTTTATACCTTTCTCTCTCTCTCTCTCTCTCTCTCTCTCTCTCTCTCTCTCTCTCTGTGTGTGTGTGTGTGTGTGTGTGTGTGTGTGTGTGTGTTACACACATATGCATGCACATATATATGGTGTTGAGAATCAAACCCAGGGCCTACATATTCTAGACAAGTGTTCTACCAGTGACTTACAGCCCCTAGCTACATCATTATCATTGTCATTGTCATTGTCATTGTCATCATCATCAAGAGAGAGACAGAGAGACACAGAAAGAGACTGTATGTTTTCCATACCAATGGTTGAAAATCAATCCTTTCTTCACTGAAAACCTTCATAGCTTCCCCAGAGATCAGAGAACAGCTAGATACTTTTGTGTCATTTTCACGTCACTGACTTTTGTACCCTTTCCTTTACCAAGAGTCCTAGAGGGGTCCAGTGACTTCTTCTGGCTTTTTTGGCACTGCATGCACATGGTGAGCAGATACACATGTAGGTAGAACACTACATACAGAAAACAATATAAAAGTTTTATTTTTAGACAGGTTTTATTTATGTGGCTCTGACTATGTTGGCCTCTAACTCACAGAGATAGATCCACCTGTCTCTGCCTCCTGAGTGCTGGCACTGTGCTGTGTATGTATGCATCACCACTACCTGGCAATAAAGGATGTTTTTAAAGAAGTATGCTGAATCTGTAGATCAAATTGGGAAGCATTATTCTGTAATAACATGGTTTCTTATACTCCATGACTATAGCACATCTCTCCACTTATTTATATCTTCTTTCGTTTCTTTTGTCATATTATATATGCCAATAATTCACATTTTAATTTCAGATTCCCATTGTTCATTGTTTGACTTTGTACACTTTTTTAACCTGCAATTTTAGTTGTTTCATTAGTTAATTTCTGTTGAGTCTCACCATTTTACAGAAATAATAACATCATCTTCACATGGGAACTTTTTTATTTTCTTCTTCCTTTCCAGTTTTTCTTTGTTTTTTAGACAGCATCTCATTGTATATCCAGGCTGACTTTGGAGTTCTTCCTGAATGCTGTTACAGGGATCTACCAGTATGCATGGTTTCTTTCTTTTTGTATCTCATGCACAGAATTTCTAGCATGATGTTGAATGGTAATGGTCAGAGAGAAGACTTGCCTTGTTTCTTATCTCTCTTACACATGCACACACACACACACACACACACACACACACACACAGAGAGAGAGAGAGAGAGAGAGAGAGAGAGAGAGAGAGAGAGAGAGAGAGAGGGAGAGAGCTCAGAATTCAGATATCATGAAAAAGGATGCTAGCTATGGTCTCTTTGTAGGTATTCTAGATAAATCTGAAAAACCCCTCCATACACTTCATTGGCTGTGATGAGTCAGACTGCGATTTTATTAAGTGCTTATTTAGCATTAACTTATAGGGAATTTGCTCTTTCTTCTTGAGTGTATTGATATAGTAGATTACACTTATTGATTTCTTGACTATTTTACCAACTTTGCATACTTTGAAGAAATTCAGTTAACGGGCATATAGATAATTTTATGCACTGAATTTGTTTCAATAATATTATATTTAAGATATTTGCATTTTTATTCATGAGAAGTACTTGCAGTTTTCTTGTAATATTTTTGGTTATAGGGTAATACTCAACTCAATGTTTCAGAAATGTTTCTCCGCTGGTTGGTTTTCGGGAGACATTATGGAACAGGCTAATTCTACCTTAAATGTTTGATGGAATTCTCCAGTGAGCCCATTAGAGTTTGATTTTCACTTTTAGAAGGCTGTTGAGCATTGATCTGCGTTTTAAGATATAACTATTCTTGCATCTGCGTGCATCATGGAGGCCTGCTTCTGGCTAAGCCAGCAAACTCTCAGGTTGGGGCTCTGCTCATGGTGTTATTTTTGTTTTCCTGCACTGTGCAAGGGATCAAAAGTGACAATGAGTTGGTGGTTTGTGGCTTTCCTTACGGAGTCTTGTGAGGCTTCTTAGTTTTTCTACAGAACACGCTTCCGTTTTCCTGTCTGTCATTCTGTGTTCTGGCTTTGATGAAGTTTGCTCTAATTCCTATTATTTCTTTTCTAGCTATTTCTATTATTTCTTTTTGCTAGCTTTTAATTTTAATTTTCCTGATTCCTTTAGTTTTTAGTAGCAGAACTTTTGAATTAAAGACCTTAATGTGTTCACGTGATTTTAATTTCCTCTTTGCTCAACTCTAATCATCTATGTCGTGGCTGAGTCTGTTTCTTCTTTCTCTCTTGCTTGCTTTGTGTTTTGGGATGCCCTGTGAATTTTGGCGACAAGGGGACCAAGGCACTAGGCAGCTAAAACTGAAGTAAATGGTCCTATGATGTGAGGACTTTTGTTAACTTGGCAGGAAATAGCCTGTGTTTTCCCTACAGATGCAAAAGGCTTTGAGGTTTCCTCAGGTCTTGCTCAGGCGACTCTGACTTTTATCCCTCTCAGACAATCTGTGTCTTGTAGCTGTCTGTAATCCAAGGCCCTTTCAGAGTGATGGTCACTGTGGGTAGGAGCAAACAGTTTATAAAATTTCAGGAAATCCCAGTGCAGCTATGAGCCTGAGTCCAGCTTGGCGTCCATGAGTTTTCTCCTGCTGGGTAGACTGCTCTGTAGAAGCCTCTGGCAACCTTGCACAATAATCTCTTGCCCCCTTCCAGAGTCACAGGGACAGTGTTCTTAGAGCCAAATGTGGTAAGAATAGAATGTTTAAATGGTAAATCCGCAAATCATGGCCAGCAAGATGCGGCTTCTCCCGATTCCTCCTTCTCACACGATCCCCACTCTCATAGTAGTTGGCATACAGGCCCCCACAGTTCTGGAACTTCCCACCGAAAATGCCGCACTCGTTTCGGACTCCAATAGGTCCTTCTCCACTCAAGAAAATCCCAGCTGCTGCATTCCGGCTAAGCATGATCCTCCAGATTTGGGGGTGTCAGCTTTGCAGCTGTGACGCGCTGCTACATCCCAGAAAAAAAAGATGTTTATCATCTGTGTCACTTGCATTTTCTATTTGAGTTACAACAATGAGAATGGTGGGTCCCAGATCCTTCTTTACAAGTATATGCAAAACCAGGAATATGGGCTAACTTTTAAACCAGACCCGATGAGCTTTACGGAACTGGAAGGAACTTCTCAGCATCCAGGATAGAGCCCAAAAGGAGGCCGGCCTGCGACCTCATCTCATCTGTGGCTTTATATAACTTAGTAAACATCTGAAGGCTGGCATGAAGACTGTTGTACCCAGGCTTTGAAGCTCTGTCAGTGCTAATTGCCTGAGGAAGGGATCGTGTTAACCCTTTCCTTTCTGCTACGGAGGTACTGACCCTGATGTTATGCATATGGCTGATGCCCTGGGTCTCTAGCAAATGGCTTCTGTGACTAACTGTCTACAGACAGGACTAAATGCATTTATGTGTCTGTGGTGTTCTAAGATTCTCATTGTCTCATAGGGTAGCTAGCCGCGAGCAGCGCTTTGCCTTTCTTTTCAAAGAGATTCCGGAGCAACCTCAGCAAATCCTCTGGCAGTGATGAACAGCTGATACAGAAACTCTTCTGGATTTTCCCCTGTGCTCAGTGGTGTTCTCCCATGGAGCGAGCATCCATCTTGGATTTTACCCCGCACTAGCTTGTCCTCCACATATTCACAGATCACAAGGTCATTGCCATAGAAAGGAGGATCACATATACGGTGGCCCCATTTATAACAGCAGTCTCAACCGAACACATCACGTGTGGCTCAGCGTGAACGTTGGCTTCCGGAGGGGCATTTGTTACTTACAAATAGCCGCAAGGATCGCGTCACAGGGCAGACAGAAAACCCAGCCTCCCTCCGCGCTGTGTAAAAAGGAAGGACCATCAGCTCCATCACTTACGCTGCTCTCTAAGTTGTCTGGGAGGTTTATGATCATTCATTAGTTATTCTCCACAGCATGCTTGTGAGAAAAGGGGCAGGGGGCATTCTGAGGGAGGAGGGGAGTCCTTGACATAAACACTGTAGCTTTTCTGCCCCTCTCCAGCCTATCCTGCAGGGTTGCCGGGTGGGCTTTGCTATCATCTGACAGGAGAACATGGTTGAAAAGAAATAGAGGGCTTTTTTTGGTTTCTGCTTGTATATGGTAATAGCAATGTCCTTCACAGAAGTAAAGTGTGGCCTCCTAGGATGGAGGGCGCTTTCTGCAGACCTCCGAGAGTTGTGCCTCTAGGTTGGAAAACTGATATTTCTTTCCAGGGCTCTGTTGTTGCTCGATTATCTATAGACAGGTGTCCCCACTGTTGTAACCTCTCTGTGCAGGTGCAAGTAAAAACAGCTGCCCAAGGTGAAGATCAGTCAAGGCATAGGGGATTATTAGGCGAGGGAGGACATTGTAGACTCTCAGAAGCCTTCATCCACAGCTCTCTTTCTGCTGCTTTAGAAAACTGCTCCAGCCTTTTGTTTTACTTTTCTTGCTAAAATGCCATCAACATCCATGAACAGGGGGCTTATTCTGTATGGTGTCTGTGGGTGTCACAAAATTATTCACTGTGCTGAAGGCTGAGCCTGAAAGTGGGGCATTCCAGAGAGCCATGCTGCCTATTTCTAAATGAGGCCTGAGTAGACCTTGGAAATAATGGGTTCTTGGGAGAAGGCCAGAGGCAGAATGCGTTCTAGGAGCTCTGGATTGAATCAAGGGCTTGTATTATAAACAGCATCTGGAATTCTCCAGAATAGAATGCTGTCCATCCCGGTTTGCAGGGTGTTCTTATTCAAAAGCAAATCAGCTCCTCTTGCCTGTGGGTTTTGAAATTTTATCTTAGCACTTCAGCCAGTCCACACATGTTCCCTAAATAAGATGCACAGCCCCCAAGGAGGAGCAGTCTAGGCCGTGGGGCAGACTCTACAGTCATTTGTTCACCATACCAAGTTTCTTCCTAGGTTTTCTGTGCATTCCTTATAATGGGGTATGTCAACAGAAAACACAGTTCCTGCACCAAAGGGCACAAGAGTTCATTTATTCTGAGCTTAATATGAGTGACCACAGCCCAGGGATATGGATTCATATATCACTAAGGGACATGTTAAAATGCTGAAGAAGTTGCAGGAAGTTTCACAGTCACAGACAAAAGCCAAAAGTCAAAGTGTTTATGCAATACCATGAGGGCATTAGGTAAGTGGGTCCCTAGAGTCTGCAAGTCTCAACTATAGGTTTCAGATACTACAACATTTTTAGCTTCAGGGTTGTTAAAGGTAGTGTCTGTTGAGTATTGCATTGGGAAAAACTCACCTAATCCTCGGAAGGATATTAAGACAAACACAGAGCTTGGTAGCAGATGACTAGTAAGGGATCTAAGGATAGCCCAACATAATTTTGGATGCCTATCTGCAACTTTCTTTCTCTCCATAAATAAAATTTGTAGTCAGTCAATCTTCAGTGCAGATATGAGTTCTTCAGAAAATTTCAGTCCACACATAGCAAGTTACTTTCTGCTAAACCTCAGTTTTATTGTCCTTTAAATGGAGCAACGATATTACTTATGGGGATAAAATCATGAAGAAATGTATTTCCTGGGTGCATGGTGTTTAGTTAATATTTGATGCTTTTATGCACCTTCAGCTTTGTTGTTGTTGTTGTTGTTGTATTTTGTGGATTGGCTGTAACAACATCTAATGCTTGTGCTAGCAGGGAGGTGCCTAGTTAGTTCAGATGCTGAATGAGACTAAAAAGTTGGCACTTTGGTCACTCTTTTTACTAGGGAATCTCTCTTATTAATTCCACGTTTCTCTTTTGCAGAAAAGAAATTGTGTTATAAATGACTCCAGGTAGAAGCCCTTCCAGGCATGTTTACATGGGAAAGTGTGGATATTAAGAGGTTCCTGCATGGCTCTCTCTTCTCTCTCTCTCCTCACCCACCTAGCACAGTGCAAAGACAGAGCCATGGTTACCACAGGAAAGGAGTAGGTGTCCTCATAGTCCTCCAGAATTCTGCATCATACAGCATCATACAGCATCATACAGCATTGCTAAATGTTGTTAATTTCTAGAACACAAGTTTGAAGAGAAATTTCTGTTGAACTTCCACATGGTGATTAATTTCTGTACTTCTGAAGTCATTTTAAACAAGCCATATTATTACTACTAACAATGTTTCATGGCAACGTTATGCCCAGTGGACAACAAAAATACTCTCAAGGAAAAAAAAAACAGAGTAAAGACAATATGAAACATGAATGCAGCTTTGTGCATATTAATTTGTTTTCACCTCTAACTTTATGTAAAGATTTCAGTGCTGGGCGGGGACTATTGTATCAGCTTAATTTTTAAAAGCAAATGTTACAGAAACATGAATATCTTATGACTGAATTAGTTGAGATAATGAAACACTTGGTGCCCCCAGATGATGCAGGGTGCTTTGCTGAGACCTTGAAAATATTGTTTTGATGATTAGAAAAGACAAGACTGCTGCAGAAGCTGTTCCTGATTGAACAGACATTCTGCATCCAATTCGGTTCGCAGCTGACTGACTGCGTAGCCCTGAGTACCACTTCACATTGAAGACCATTGCTGCTGTGAATCTGAGATATATAAAATATCACAAAGCCATTTGCTCAAATAGGCCCTTGGCTCTCCGTTATGGGGTCTGTAGTGGTTGCTCAAGTCTATTTCTGGATCCTGCTGTTGTGAAAACATAGGAACTTTACATTAAAGACAACTATTTTCTAAATCACCATACACGTTTGTTAGAATATTGACATTATCTATTTTATATCACAAGTTAGTTTATTCAAATCACTTATTTCTCTATGAAATTGAGATGCTTCCATGGAATTGCATCCATCCATTCCCCTTTGGGATACTGGGGTTCCTTGTCCCAGACTCTGTTGTTGACTTCCAGGTGTCAGTGTCATGGAGACTGATCTTTGCTGATGAGGGAATTCCCTCTTCCTGGTCACTGGCCAGAACAGATGACAAGCCCGCATGCCTCCTAAAAGACTAAACAGGAAAGGGAGCAGCTGGGGATGACAGAGGACTGCTGCAGCACTCATTTGTCCCCTGCACATCTTCAGGACTCACTGGTCTGTTCTTCTACTCTCTTCACTCAATTAGCCCAGAAGGCTGCTCCAGATTCCAGGTGTTTGTGTCTGGGGCATGATTGAGACAAAGATGCATTTTTTTTTCTAAAAATTTGTTTCACGTTTACCATTTATTTTTGTGTGTATGTATACACACATATGTCACAGTGTACATGCAATGGTCAGGGGAAAACTCATAGGCATTAGTTCTCTCCTTCTACCATGTGGGGCCCATGAATAGAACTCAAGTTATCAGGCTTGGTGGCAAGCACATTTACCCACTGAGCCATCCCAACAGGCCTCAGAGATTTTTTTCTTTAAGTTCCCTTCTTATTGTTTTGTCCACAGGGACGATTTATTTTTAAGACAAGGTCTTAATATGTAGTTCAGCCTGGTCTCGAACTCACACTCTTCCTTCCTCACCCTCCTGACTCTATTGCAATGTTATGGATTACCACCAAGCTTGTCTTGAACAAGGAAATTATTTTTTTAAAAAACAAGCAATAATCAACAACAAAAATCCACCAGGGTCTTAATACATAGTCATGGCTACCTGTGAATTCACTGTGTAGACAGCAGTGGCCTTGAAGCCACAGTGAACCGACTGCCTTTGCCCCTTGTACCACAAGAAGTATTTCTTTTCTATAGTCTTAAGTAGCTTCATGTGCAAGACAGACCAATTATTGGCTAAAGATACAGTCTAGGGAATACCCAAATCCAAAATCCTGAATGCTCAAACTCTGAAACTTGAATTCAGTCAATGTCTGAGAAGTGTGAATTCACTCATCAGCAAAGTCTGATGACAGAAGCTGAAAATCTTTAACAAGTTTTTATTATGCTAAAAATTACCCAAAATATGGTTTAAAGTTGCCTTCAGCTATGTGTGTAAAGTACATATGGAACATAAATGAATTTTTCATTATACTTTGGTCTCATCCAGTGACATCTCATTACATATATGTAAATGTGGCAAAATCTGAATTCCAAAATACTTCTGGCCCCAAGCATGTTGGTAAGAGACATGCAGACTGTGCCGCTTTGATTGATATTATAGGTGGAAAACTGTGGCGGGCATGTGGGAAAGTCAGTGCGTCTGTCTGCTCCATGCTCATCAGCAGTGGAGAAGCATGTGCAATGGTGGGTCTGCAGACTTGCCGAGAAACCTCCCTTCTGCCCTTCTCTGCACCCCAGACAGCCCCACGCATTGTCCCGGCATGCTGTCTTTGAGACTGTGTTTTGCTATATTGCTTTATCTCTCAATATGAAAGGATTAGAAAGGATTCCTCTTGGGCTGCGCTCCTCTGGGTTTCTCAAGCATCAGCGTCAATTGGCAAGGCTGATAGAACAGAGCTCTGCCCCTCCCACCCAGAGTGTCATCTGCAGAAACTCGGGTCTAGGAATTCGCATTTTCCATAAGCGTCCAAGTGCTGCTGCTGCTGGTGGTGGTTCCAAGCCACACACTTTGAGAACTATTGCTACAGATGCTTGAGAAAAAGATAAAAGAAGTAGAAGACATGAGAGCAAGACATTCCCAATACTGTCTTACTGTGTCTTTGAGCTGTATCTAGATACCAAATGAGGAAACCTTTAATTTAATGCCAGACTGTCCTTGAACTTATTAAGTAGCCAAGGATAGCTTTGAACTCCTGATCCTCCTGCCTCTACTTTCCAAGGGCTGGTAATACATGTATATGTCACATGCCTGGCTTATGCAATGCTGAGGGTCAATCTCAGGGCTTTATTCATGTTAGGCAAACAAACTACTGACGGGGCTACATCTCCTACCCTCAAGGAAACTCCTACATGGTTTCGTCAAACCACCAGTACTGAGATCCTAGTGCTTTGTGACCTCTTTGGTTGCTGTATTCCTCTGGCCAATTTTTCCTTATCTCACATTTTGTAAATCTATTTTCCATACATATGGAAATAACATAGGGGTTGTCATTACTCAGTTGCAGTCACCATTTACCAAAATTGAATCCATTTAAATGTAAACCTTCCAAAAATCTCAGATGGTCCAGGTTTCCCACTACTATGAGAGCTTTTTGGAACAGGGCATCTTCGGTGCTAAAACAGGAACTTTGGAGACAAGCCTAGCATCAGTAGATCACTTCCAAGCTTAATGAACATGTACTTTTGTGTTAGGATGTGCTGTGCACATATGTAACATTGGGTGTACATGCATGTGTATACACACACACACACACACACACACACACACACACACACACACACTCCCTGGATCAGGAGCCCACTAATTCAGCTACATTGAACCCCTGGGATCCTCCTTTCTCCACTGGAATTATAGTGGCCATGTCTAGTGATTGCATAGGTATTAGGGATCTGAATTCAGGTCTGTGTGCTTACGTGGCAGGCACTTTACTCACTGAGTCACCTCTCCATCGCCACGAGCATTTATTTTTTGTCATCTAGGTAATTTACAAAATTTTCGTCATATCACATCAGTAATACACATCTTTTCATCCTCAAGATTGAATCAGAGCTGGGCGTGGTGGCCCATGCCTGTAATTCCAGCACATGTGAGAACAAGACAGGAGGATTGTTACAACTATGAAGCCAGAAAAAAGATACGCAATGTCTTCCAGGCTAGCCTGAGCTACAGAGTGAAATCCTGACCCAAGAACCAACCAAACAAAAGCATTCAACTGAGCAAGTAAATACAGCCTTATTTCCTACCTTCATGCTATCTCCATGTTAGAAAGTAAAGCCCACTGTGCATCCTTAACCGATCACAGAACCTTTTGAGAAGTAAAAAGGGTTTTCGTGCCACAGACCTGATATCTGGACTAAAGATGATCTCTGACTTTATAGGCTTTCAAAAAGACTCATTTGCAACACTAAATTAACCCAAAATTGGCTGCTAAGACTCACGTGTTTGGGAATAAACAAGTCCATTTATTTCTGAAGCCTTTCCATCTCCTTTCTCTTCAGGGCCATTAATTCCATGAGCTTTTCAAACTGTGATTTGCCAGCAGCTGTGAAAGCGTAGCAAATTAATCATAGATGTATGTTAAGTTGCTTACCTTACCATCCCTGGTCTAGGGGTAGGCTCTTGTGAGTGCAATGGCTGATCGAAGAGTCTTTCCATAGAACCGCCTGGCAATAGGGAGCCATTTTTTGTTCTGCTTGTCGTGATGTTCATAGGTAAGGGATAAAAACCAAGCCCTGATGTGCAGACCTGCATGCAGGCTGCTGAGGGTGGAGCATGGCATGGAAGAGCATGCAAGTGTCAAGGCAGATGCACCCTTCTGTTACCGTGTTCATCTGCAACTCCCTCCGAAGGCCTGCCCATTGACGCCTTGGTCCTTAGTGTGGTGCTGTTACAGATGGCAGGCCCTTTAAGACAGGAGGCACAGGAAGAGGTGGGTTATCACTCAGGCCATGCCCTTGGAAGTGTATCTCTGCTCCCACAGATGTTTATTGCCTCCTGGCCCAAGGTCTAATGGCAATGGCTCTGCCCTATCATATACCTTAAATCCTCAAATCTGTGAGCCACAGCGAACCTTCTCTCTGTAAGATGACAATCTCACGTTTGTTATAGGGGTGGGAAGCTGATCAGTCCACCTTCATTCCCTTGAGTTTTACAAATCCAGAGTTTCAGACATCACATAAACACCAGTACCTTTTCCAGCACCAGTCAGCTTTTCCGTCTTCAGTCCTCAGCATTCCTGATGTCTCAGTGGAGGCCCTGCAGTTTCTCATGTGTAGTTCATGGCTCCATTTTTTTTTCTGTTGTGTTTCCTGGTTACTGCTACTTTTTGCTCATAGGTCTGGGCCTCTGAGATGTGGTTTGCTTCCTATCCATATTAGCTCTCTGTAGTATGGCTAAGGCTGAATTTATAAGTAATATCTGGAGTCTCAACTTAACCCCTGAATGTAGGACTTCCCGCACCTCCACTGAGTTGAGTCAGAACTAAATACCACAAGCCATGTAAATGAGGAATAAACTCGTCCTACAGGTCTAAAGACATGGTGCTGGCATTTGTGGGGGGCCTTCTTCACTACCTCATAATGAGACAGAGGCCATCATAGGATGGGACAAAGTGAATGTGCTAGCTCAGCTCTCCCTTTTCTGATGAGGCCATTAATACCATAATGGGAGGCCCACCCCTAAGGCCACATTTGATCATGATTGCCACCAAAAGTCTTTACTTCTTAAGCATATGACTATAGATATGATGTTTAAATATTAGTTTTAAAGGAGACAAAACCTAGAACATAGCAGATGGTTTTCTTTTTGAATATTCTCCTCACCCTGACCCCAACCCCCACCCACCATCACATCCCCATGCCCATTTGTGAACCATTCAGAGAAAGCTAAAGCAGTCACATGCAGTGCCTCCTTCCAGTCAGTGTTCCGTCAGATCCCTAGTACCAACATTCTCCAGTAAAGAGATAGCCAAACATGGTTTCCACATTCCACAGTGATGATGGTTGGCTTTCTCATGGAGCACTTGATGACCTATTTTGTCTCACTTGGGTGGTCTTTGCTCACTTTACTCTTCTATAAAAGACAGAGTTGCTAAGCAACGAAGGAATCAGAAGGGCCCTGGGGTTGTTTATAAGCACAGTTGGAACAGAGTATGTTCCTGAGCATCCCATGGAAGACTTGATGGAAGATACATGGATCCCTGCACTCCACCCACCATGCACCCAGACGTTTAGCTCTGTGTGGAAGCCTAGAAGAGACAGCCTCCCTAGCTAAATTAATAACAGAAAGCTGTCTGGGATAACTTACAAAGACAGCAAAGTCCTGGGCAAATATAAAGCGAATGTGTGTTATTTTATTCAACCTGTTCATTAGCAAGAGGGGCATAGAATATAAAAACCAGTTGAAAGAAAGAGAAAAGGACAGGTGTTTATGGGTGCTATTAAGATATGATTTCTGGGGGCTGGAGAGATGGCTCAGTGGTTAAGAGCACTGCTGCTCTTCCGAAGGACCAGGGTTCAATTCCCAGCACCCACATGGCATTTTACAACTATCTGTAACTTGAAGATCTGACACCGTCACACCAATGCACATAAATTAAAATTAAATAAAATATTTTTTAAAGATTTCTGGGTTGGCTACAAAATGGGAAAATGACCAAGAGAGCCATGCTGTCGCCTTTCCTGGTGCATTGCTCTACTAGGCATAAATGATTTCCCTTGCTATGTGACAAAACCTGTAAGTTACCCTCTGCCCCCATAGCATTGTAAAGTAGCGTAATGAATGAGAAAGCAAGCATAGTTGCCTTGAAAGAACAGTCCAGACACCTCCTATTTCTAAATTCCAGATGCTTACTGTGGCCAAAACACTCACCCAGATGGGAAAACGAAGGTTCAGGGAGATTCTGTAGCTTCCTCAGAGTCCTGTGGTGGCTTAATATTGACACAGAGGTGAGAACTAGAGACTAATCAGAGGAGAAAGCATCTCCTCTTCCCTGGGCCACATCTTGTCTTCCTGAAGACCCACAGGTACCCTGCAGACAGTGACTACCCGCAAGTAACCATGGCCTCACATGGCCTGTGGACACAGGAGGTTTCCTTATAGAGAGAACAGGATGTATCTGAAAGTTAATGGCCTTGGAATGATACCCAAACAATGACAGAGAGGTCTGGGTGAGCACACAGACCTTGCACCCAGGCCTCCTCATCCTGAAGTAGCAGTATATTTCCGAGGTCCACTTCACACAGCCTCTTGGATGGTGTCCAATCCAAATGGACTCAAGGTGCTCCCAGGAATAGCCTGGTGGTCAACACCTGCTGGAGCGCCTTTCATCCAGACTCACTCTCTGTTCCCTCACCTCTCCTGAGATTCCTTTCCCAGGAAGTTACTGGTATGCAAATCCTTGAGAACAAGCTGGCCTTGGGAGGACCCAGGCTTTTTAGAAATGGTTCAACCCCCACCGTGATGCGTGAAAACAGCCTTTAACTCTGATGGCTTGAGTGAGACACATGTGGTCAGCTGGGCAACGGACAGATGGTGAAGAGAACACAGCTTGTTAGGAAAGATTCTCTTTAGTAAATCTTTTGTCATCAAATTATAAAGTCTTTCTTATTAGGATTTTAGAGCCGGGATGTGTTGCAAGGCTGCCTCTGTGTGGATGTCCAAATCCTTTAATCCTGTGTAAATATTCAGAATATTCATAATTCCAGAAAGGAGACGTTTAATTAACCTTTGATAAGTGCAAATTTCACTCAGAGTTTTAAAACAAATACTTTAAAACTTAAGCTGTGAAAGGTAGTAGAAATCAAAATTTCAAAGGCAATATAAAGATCACAGGGTTTCAGGAGTAGACGGGAGTAATCTTAGAGTCGTAAGAAAGTCGAGAGCAGAAGCGGAGAAAGCAAGTACGGAAATGAAACAGTTATGAGTTCAGAAAGTAAGCCTGCATGGAAATGCTCGGCAAAGGTGAGCCTTAGTGAAGAAATGCAGACAAGATCTAATGAGCTCCCCAACCGTCTCTTGTGAGAGTTAGCCTCGTATGGTAAGTACTGTTCATCTTCAAGTAGGTGCTTTACATACGGCCATTATGCCTGACTCACAGCAGCTCTTACTGTCCAATAATCAAATACAGAAACAAGTTAGGAAATGCCTGCTCTGTTCTCTCTCTGTGTGTGTGTGTGTGTGTGTGTGTGTGTGTGTGTGTGTGCATGTGTGTGTGCGAGTGTGTATGTCTCTGTGTATGTGAGTATGTGTGTGTGTGGGCATGTGTGTAGGTGTGTCATAATAACAACACCCTTTTCTTACAGAGTCACTTAAGAGAGGCTGGAGAAATGAATATATAGTTAAGAGCACTTTCTGAGTTTTTCAGAGGACCGGAGTTCAGTTCCCAGGACCCACATGGGGCAAATCAACTTCAAACTCCAGTTCCAGAGGCTCTTATGCTCTTTTCTGGGCTCTGAGGGCACATGCATGCACAGACAAGCATGCTCACATGCATTTTAAAAATAATGATAATCACTTAAGAAAGAAAATAAATAATGGTGATATTCCTTTAAAGCAATGAATGCTTTAGGAAATATATTCTAATTTTATTATATTTTTAAATATACATTTAAAACTAAGCACACACACACACAGAGACATACACACTGGATTTAGATCAAAATGGTTTTTTGTTTGTTTGTTTTTGTTTTTCAAGACAGGGTTTCTCCATGTTATCTTGGCTGTCCTGCACTCGCTTAGTAGACCAGGCTGACCTTGAACTCACAATAATCCGCCTGCCTCTGCCTCCCGAGTGCTGGGATTAAAGGAAAGTGCACCACGCCCAGCTAAAATGTATTGATTAATATCTTGGACTGTTCACTTATTTTACTATGTGTCTCTTTCCATGTCAGTAAGTATTTATTAAAAAAATAACCTATTATTGGAACTCTTGATATCTCATTCCACGAGTTACATAATTTTCCCTACCATTAGACGATTTTTATACATATAAATATTTGTCATTATAAACAATGCTACAGTGATTATTTTAATCTCTTAGTTGGTTTCTTGTGATGAATTATGATAAGTGGAGTTTTATGAAACACAGGTATGAACATTTTGACACTCTTTGCTAAATTTTTCACTTCCAGATAAAAGGCTGGGCATGGCTTTACTCCTAGCACTTAGGAAGTGGAGGAAGGAGGATTCGAAGTTCAAAGCCATTCTCAGTTACATACAAGTTCCATGCCAGCCTGGATGGCATTAGACATGCTCTCTCTATATGTACATTGTATGTGGATATAGGACTTACATGTTCTTTTAAGCTACCACTTACTTGCATGTTTTAGCCAGACTTCTTTCTATGCATCCCTGGTTGTCCTGGAACCTACTATGTAGACTAATTTCTATATCCACCTGCCTCTGCCTCTGTTTTCTGAGTGCTGACATTAAAGGCAGGTACCAGAACACTGGCTTTAACTTATTATATTAGTATTAAACATTTACTCCTATGATACATTAAAAATGTCAATTTTAAATCTAGAAATACTACTAGTAACCATTGATTTGTTTATTCCATTTGCCTGCTTTACTGTATAATTTTAAGAGGCCTATTGTCTCACAATATTAACCCTTAGTCTGCACTTAGTATGTATTTGTTGAGCATGAATTTCATGGCAATCTGCATGCTAGGCACAGAAGACACAATATCAGAGCTAATGACATGGCTTTTCAGAAAAGTTGCCCACTCTCAAACCTCAAGACCTGAATTCCATCACTAGGAGAGAGGAGGCCAAGGAGAGAGCCAGATGCTGCAGGCTGTCTTTGATCTCCACAGTCACAGGACTGCCTTGCAGGAAACCTTCCCTGGGACAACATCTGCTTCATCCTTTGATTTCTCCTGGTGAATCACAGAAGCACAGAGTGGCCTTGGTGACACCTACCCGAGTCCCAGCAGCCATTGAGGGAGTGTGCAAGAGCAGTCAGAACTCCTCACAGTGGGAAAATTTACCTGAGTTCAAACAGGTTTGAGTGTTCCTGGACCTCTTAAAGTGAGACCTCATTGCTTCAAAGCACTGTGACAAAAAAAAATCGGGAAGATAATTTTAAGAGGGAAAAAAAAAACCTCAAGTACTCAGCCATGGCTGTAACAGTCAATCAAAGAAATAAAATAAATAAATAAATAAATAAATAAATAAATAAATAAATATTACCAAACTTACAAAAGAGCAATACATTGCAACAACTTACAAGAGGAAAGCACCCAAAGTTCATTAGGAAATTACAAAAGTGATAGAATTACTAGCAAAAAACCTTAAAGCAATCATTAAACTATTTTATATATTCAGTAGTAAGTGGAAAACCCAAACAGTTGTGGCCAGAAAAACAGAGAGGACTCAAAGCAAACTTCTAGACAAGGAAACTCAACATCTGGATGAAAGCACACAATATGGGAAGACAGTTACAGATTAAACATGGCGGAAGGAACCTGCTGAACTTGAAGACATGGCATATAGCAGCCCTCCCAAATGTATCACAGGACAGGAACAGTTGTAAAGATTGGAAGGGGAAATCCATGAACTCATGGAGGCTGTAAACAGTCAAATAGAAGGCAAATACGTTTCCCAAAAGAAGAGGAAAGGGAAAAAAAGGGACAGAAAAAGAAAAAAAAAATACCAAATACAACAAAAGAGGAAATTGTAAAGGAAATGAATACCCCTGAGAGAAATTGGGGCAGTAGAAACTAAGATATGCAAAACTGTTTGAGATTCCTTTCCTTTTCTTCATTCTATTAGAATATTCTAGAAAATAGATGATGCTTGACTTACAATGAAATTACATTTCTATAAGACCTTTGTAAGTTGAAAATGAGTCAAAACTGCTAAATTCATCAGTTCTCAAAGCCAAGCAACTTAGAGCACCCTTGCTCATCGTTCTGACCTCATGGCTGGCTGGGAGTTGAGGCTCACTTGTACCACAAAGCATCATAAAAGTACCATCCTGCGTGTCTCTAGCCCAGAGAACACCTTAAAGTGCAGTACGTGGAGAATGGGTTCTCCTGAATGCATATGGCTTTCACACCTCTGTATAACTGAAAAGACTTCAGTGTGGTCATTGTAAATTAAGACCCACTTGCACTCGTATTCAGTGCAGATCTTCCTGAGAGCCCATGGTTGCATGAATGCCTGATTGTGTCAGCATCTTGTGCAGCAGTGGACAGCTGAGTGCTGTTACCAGGACCTGGGTCTGTTTCCCATCTGGCCCTTATGGCCACCCCTCTGCCTCACTCTTAGTGAAGTATCAGAGCATGGCCCTCATGCTTTAGGTTCAATCAGACTCCAGCTGAAACAGAGCCGTGCAGGAGGCAAGCCTATTGGGTTTTGATGAGAGGAAGTTGAGACAATTTTACTGATTGCTTCTATTTTTTTTTCTATCAAAAAGATGATGAGATGGGGAAATTGGAGACTTGATGAAAACAGAGAATATTTGACCTAAGTCCTGTGAAAACTAAGCTCGAATGGACAAAAAGTAAGATGGAAAATAGGATTGTTGGAGAAAATGCCCAAGCTGTTTAAGGTCACTGACCACCAATGTCGGTTGGCCCCAATTTGCACAGGTGTGTGCCACGTAGCTCTGAAATCTGAGCATAGGCAGCATGTGCTGTGAGACAAGTCCAAATGTAGATGGGGTTTTTGCTAGTCAAGTGTAAAAGTGGCAAAGGGCATTGAAAGTACTTGCAAGAGAGTGATTGAAGAGGTGAATGCTAAGATGCATGATGAAGTGTAAGAAAAGATGAAGACAGAAGGAAAATAGAGGGACTGCAGCTCACGTACATAGACCAAGTACTGGATCATTGGAAATATAAAAACAGATAGAAGAAAAGGGTGTTGATGATCTCAAGACAGTAAGGTGGAAAGCCATAGAGGAAGATATCTGCATGTCTGTGTAGGGCACATATACTGGTATTCTGACATTCATGCCCCATATTCACATATTACATACATACATATGTACGTACATACATACATACATACATACATACATGCACACACACAGAGGCACACAAACATGCCTGTATATGTTTGATATGGACAAAATTGTTTTTTAAAATTGTCTCAGATTATACTGGCTAACTCTGTTGATATGGGACCCTCAGGTTTGGAAGGCCAGCTGCACACTAAACCCCACATCTGCCTTTTAATTTTACCTGGTTAGGTCTAAAATGATTCTGGGCTTCAGTGGTGCTGTTTTAGAAAGGAAGTTACTTTCTCCTATCTGCCTCCATATCTTTGTAAATGTCAAGTGAAATAAGATATGAGAAAAGGTGGTATCATTTCTTTGGAGGCAAGCTAGCCAGATGGCTTGTATTTTTCTGTTACATGTATCCATCTCTTAGCAGAAGTCAGGGATCACTTCCCCCACCACCACCTTTTTTTTTTTAAAGCAATCCTGTAAAACATTCTAGTTTACCATATGGTTTCAATTACCTGGAAAGCCCATTGTTTGCCGTTAACGTTGTCATTCTTTCTCCTTAGTAGAGGGAAACTGGGTGCTGAGTGTCAAAACGGAGCTTCTTCTCTAAGGCAGGGAGTCAGCAGTTCAACAGGAAACGAGCATCGAACCTGGCACAGTTCCTTGTAAATGCTCCACACCCAGAGATTTGCTTGAAGACAAGCCAAGTTCATTTTAAAATTCTTCCTGCCCAGAAACAAGCTGCTCTGGATTATGTGCATATTAATCTAAGGGGACAGCTAAGGATCCAGATGTGCAGGTGCCTTGCCTATGCAAATGTGCATGAAAAATTATTTATGTACTTAAATTCTCACAGAATCTCACTGAATCCGATTCTTTGCCAAAAACCATAGCTGAGGATTTACATGTTCTTGGTTCCATTAGGGGAAAAGAACAAAACAAAACAAAACAAAACAACAAAAAACAAAGTAGCAACAACAGAGCAACCACAAGTTTCTTTGAAAGACTCTATGAGTGGTGAGTCTTTGACAATATTCCTGTCAGAAGATACAAGTGAGGGGGTAACAGTTGAGATGTAATCTGAAGAAATTATTTGAATAAAGTTAAATTAAAAAAAAAGAAAATATAAATGAAATGGACAATTTTATTGATAGAAAAAAAAACAATGTTCGTGTCGTATAGAATAATAATAATGAGCATGATGTTCCAAACATAAATTAAGGAAGAACTGATCAGATGAGCTTTGTAAACTGTGTTAGTTTGCTTCTCTGCTTCTGTGATGAAATCAACTTGGGAAAAGAAAGGGATTTTTTTTTTTTTTAATGACAGCCTATCATTGAAGGAAGTCAGTAGAAACCATGGAGGGATGTTGCTTCATGGCTTGCTCTTTATGGCTTGTTCAGCTTTTGTTCTTACACTACCCAGGCCCATCTGCCCACGAGTGGAGCCACCCACTCTGTCCTAGCACTGATTCACGGCACACAGTTGGATGCATCTCATATCCAGGATAACTAACCTCAAAGATGATCACCAGTAGATGGTAGATTCTCCATCCATTCTTTAGTTGATAGGAACATGAGAGAACAGTCTGTTCTCTCTGTGTCTCTGTCTGTGTCTCTCCCTCCCTCCCTCCCTCCCTCCTCCTCCTCCTCCTTCTTCTTCTTTTCTCTCTGTCTCTTTCTCTCTCTCTCTCTCTCTCTGTCTCTCTCTCTCTCTGTCTCTCTGTCTCTCTCTCTCTCTGTCTCTCTCTCTCTCTCTGTCTCTCTTTCTCTGTCTCTCTCTCTCTGTCTCTCTCTGTCTCTCTCTGTCTCTCTCTCTCTCTCTCTCTCTCTCTCTCTCTCTCTCTCTCTCTGTATGTGTGTTGATTTGAAAGAAAATGGCCCCCATAGGCTCATAAGGAGTGGCACTATTAGAAAGTGTGGCCTTGTTAGAGTAGCTGTGGTCTTGTTGGAGGAAGTAGCTCGCTATCTTTCCTGCTGCCTGCAGATACAGATGTAGACCTCTCAGCTCCTTCTCCAGCACCATGTCTGCCTGCACGCTGCCACACTTCCCACCATGACGATAATGGACAGAACCTGTGAACTGTAAGCCAGACCCAGTTAAATGTTTTCCTTTATAAGAGTTGCTGAGGTCATGGTGTCTCTTCAAGCAACAAAACCCTAAGACAATGTGTGTTAAATTAATGTTTTAAAATGTATTCACTTTATATCCCAATTGAAGCTCCCTTCCTTGTTTCCTCCTGGTCCCATCCTCTCTCCCTCCTCCCCCATTCCCCTCCCTTAGTCCTCAGAGAGGGGGAGCTTTTCTTCTGTACCAACTGTCCCCAGCCTATCAAGTCTCATCAGGACTTCCTGTATCCTCTTACTCTGTGGCATGGTGAGGCACCCTCCCAGGGGTAAGTGATCAAAGTACAGGCAACAGTCCATGGCAGAAACAGCCCCTGCTCCCCTTAATAGGAGAGCTACGTGGAGACTTAGCTGCCTATCAGCTACATCTGAGTGGGAGGCATGGATCCTCCCCATGCATGGTCTTTGTTTGGTGCATCAATCTCCGCTGGCCCCTCTGGGCCTAGATTTGTTGGCTCTGTTGGTCTTTTTGTGGAGATCCTGTCCCCTCTGGGTCCTCTATTCGCCCCCTTCCCCCCCTCCCCGACACACACACACACCCAGTCATCCATAGGACTCCCTGCACTCTGCCCAAAGTTTGGCTGTGAGACTCAGCTTCTGCTTCTATCCCATACTGTGTGGAGTCCTTCAGAGGACAGCTATGGTAGGCTCCCATCCTGGTCCCTCTCTTGGACTGTTTCCAGTATCTCTTCTAATTGCTCTTTTGAATGAGAATTAAGCATTCTCTTTAGGGTCCTCCATGACAATGTGTGTTAACCAGTAAAATTGTTGGCTTTTCCCCTCAGAAAAGTGAAAAATAATTAGCTCGTGGGGACAAGCCAGAGTCTTGGTATATCAAGGCATATGCCCCCACTGTTTTACTTGAGAAATGCTAGCATCTGGGCTTTAAGGTGGTGATGCTTCTAAATATAAGAGCTCTGAAAAGACTGCTGAGATACTGCATGTCAAACCAAAGAACTTAAAACCCTGCTATTAGATGTAAAAACACTCTGTTATCTCATTTCTCATCCAGATGTCCATAGAGAAGAGAAAAGAGCTCATGCTCGAAAAGTCCAACTTCTACAACCTTCAGGGACCATGAGTGTTTGAGGGAACTGATGGTTGTTAGGGTCTGGGAGTGAGAGAGGGAGATTCTGAGAGCTGAGATGGAGTATGCTGGACAACGAATAAAACAACAAATATGAAGGTACATTCTCAAGCTTTCAGAGGAGGATGTGAAAATCAAGATGAAATGGAGATTATCTTTTCACTTCATCTCACATTCAGTTGACTGAGCAGGTTCCTCATATTAAAAATTCACTTGTCCCTACATAATCAAGTTCAAATCCTACACTGAACCCCTCCCCCCCCCCCAGTGCCATTCATTACAGCCACAGGATAGTTCTGAGGCAGCACTTATGTAACAAGAGCCTTAACACTTTCACGCATCAGTGAGCCACTTTTGACTCACTGAACTCTTCTTAGAAATTGTGATTATAATGTAGTGTAATTGCAGCCAATAAAGATGAGAAGTTAACAAATGTAAATGATAACGAGCAAATGATCTGAAAACACATTAGTGAAGCGGTCTGCACTCTGTTAAGAAACAGTTGACTGGGATGACTGGGTTTGCTGCCCTGTGCAAACCTCAAAGCGCCTGCATAGTGACATAGAACTGTCATAGCATTGGCAGCTTATGGAGTCCTTACAACAATGTACTTTTCTTATCCCTATATTATTGTGCTATTTACACTTCTGATGTTAGAGTGTTTCCTGCCCCCCCCCTTCCCCTGTTGAGTTTGAAATCTCCCTGTAGGCTCACATGTGTGAACATTTTGTCCCCATCTGGGCACAATATTTGGTAGTAGACCCTTTAGGGGGTGGCTTCTTTATAGAGGAAGTGGGTCACTAGTGGTGAGTCTTTAGGTTTTACAGCCAACCCCACTTCCTATCACTGACTGTGGTTGCAATGTGACCTGCCACCTCTAGCTCCATGCCTTCCTTCCCTGCCGTGGTGGAATGTATTCCCTCAAACTGTAAGCCAAAAAAAAAAAAAAATGAATCCGCTATTCTTTCCTTAATCTGCTTCTCCTCATTTGCTACAACAACAAGTAACTAATATGCCTGTAAGTCACCCTTGGAGAAATGTTATTCTGATGATTTACATTCCTTTCTCTTTGCATATAAGAAAATTAGATCCAGTCAATTAGCCAGCATCTCTAGGCCCCACAGCTGAGGCCACAGATCCAGCAGCATCACCTCCTCAGTGTCATGGCAATGGTACTTCCCACACCTGCAGTCCCTGGATAATAACAAGTCTCCCTGAGTCAGTGGCTCTCAAACATCGGTGAGCACCAGCAGCTTACAGAAGGCTTGGGGGAAAGCTGATTTCTGGGTCCCTACCCCATAGATTCTGATCTGATTTTTTCTAAGACTCAGAAGGATAGGAGTTTATATTTCTGTCGAGTTTCCAGACATCCTAGTGCTTTGAGAAGGACTGTCTCCCCCTGACAGTTCTCCATAGTCAGCTTTCCCAGGCATTTGCATGAGCACACATCACATGGCAGGTCTTAGTAAAAGGGAGGTTCTCCGTGTCTAATAAGTTCCTGCTTACTAGCTAGGCTGCTGGTCCTTGCTCTGCCTCTGGGGAAACCTCCAAAGCATACTACGGATACTGTTAAGCACCATAAGAACTAAAAACAAGCAGTTAGGGCCCAGAAATCATAGAACTCCTTAAAAAAGCAAGTTCCATTTCTAGAGGCTGTGATCTGGCACATGTGAAGCTTCTCTGACAGTTTCAGGAGGAAGAACCTGAAGAACCATTCGGTTCTAGTTTTCTGGTTTGTACAACCATCACTTCAAAATAAATCCTAGGGGTCCCTGGTGTAGTGTCTATCTCATGTGGTCTCCTTTTCTTTATGATGTCAATTGTAGGTCTCTCCAGGGACTTTCATGAAAGGGGAAAGGGTTGGTCCACAGGCATAGTGAGCCTGTAGGGAATGCATGAGGCGAAGGAGAGCTACAAACACAGCCCAGCACCAAGACGTAAACTTATTTTAAACCTTGTGAGTTTTTTTTCCTTTTGTAAGTCAATCGCATGGTTCTGAAATGCAAAGTTGATAGGTGACAAAGTTATATTGCAATGTCAACAGGCTGGGCATGCCTGGTAGGAGATGCCAAGCTCTTTGTATGTTCATTACTGAAATTATTAGGGGGAAACACTAGTTCCAGTAGCCTCCATGGGCCAAGGCTTAGCCACTCATCCAAGTATGCTAGTCAAAGAGACCAGCAATGCTGAAAAGTTGAGAAAAGAAAGTGATTCAGTGTGGCCATTAGGAAGAGAAGTACCTAAAGGCGGGGGGGGGGGGGTCACTCTTAACATTGTACTGGGTACTGGCATGAACTTTTGGGTTAAAAAGAGACAGTGTGCAAAGGGGAAAGAAGCATTTTTAAAAAATTAAGCATTCCTAGTCAAGGTATGGTCTGGTGGATCAGTACCTTAGCTCTGGATCTGTGAGGTGGCCCTGAAGAACATGTCACTGTCATCATTGCTTGATTAGGAGCAATCTGATTTTTTAAAAAATAATTAATTTACTTTACATGTCAATTGCAGTTTCCCCTCCCTCCTTTCCTCCCAGGCCCTCCCTCTAGACTCCCTCCCCTTCCCTCCCCCTCCCTCCCTTTCTCCTCAGAAAAAGAGAGGCTTCCCTTGGATATCAACCCACCTTGGCATATCATGTTACAGTAAGACTAGGTTTGCCTTCTCCTAGTGAGGCTAGGCTAGGCAGTCCAGTAAAGAGAAAGGGACCCAAAGATAACCAATGGAGTCAGAGACAGCCCCTGATCCTGCTGTTAGGGGTCTCACATGAATACCAAGCTGCACAGCTGTTACATATGTGCAGAGAGCCTGGGTCTGTCCCACACATGCTCTCTGGTTGGCCATTCAGTCTCTGTGGACTCCTAGGGGCCCAGGTTAGTTGACTCTGTAGGGTTTTGTTTTGGTGTCCTAGACCTCTCTGGTTCCTTCGATCCTTCTTCCCACTCTTCCACATGATTCCCCAGGCTCCACTTAATGTCAAGCTGAAGTTCTCCACATCTGTTTCCGTCAGTTGCTGGGTAAGGCCTCTCTGATGATGGTTATGATAGGCTCCTGTCTGCAAGCATAGCAGAAAATCATTAATGGTGCCATGGGTGGGCTCTCTCTTGTGGCATGGGTCTCAAGCTGGGTCAGTGATGACTGGGCACACCCTCAGTTTCTGCTCTATCTTTACCCCTACACAACTTGTCGGCAGGAGAAATTGTGGGTTGAAGGTCTTGTGGGTGGGTTGGTGTCGGAGTTCTGCCGTTGGAAGTCTCTTCAGGTTACAGAGATGGCGATTTCAGGCTTCATATCTCCCAAAGATAGGAGTCTTAGCTGGGGTCACCCTCACAGATACCTGGGAGTTTCCATTGTCCTAGGTTTCTAACTTGTCCTAGAGATTTAAGTTCTCTCTCCCAATACTCTCTCTCTCTCTCTCTCTCTCTCTCTCTCTCTCTCTCTCTCTCTCTACTTGATCCTTCTTGTTCCCCTCCCCCCCTTCCCCACCCAGTCCCCTCCCTCCATCCACCATGGATGTCTACTCTATTTGCCATTCTCAATGAGGTTCAAGTGTCATGCCTTGGGCCTTCCTTATTACTTAGCTTCTTTGAGTGGATTGTAATACCATTATCCTGCACTTTATAGCTATTATCCACTTATAAGTGAATATTTACTATATTTGTCTTTCTTGGCCTGGGTTACCTCACTCAGGATGACTTTTACTAGTTTCATCCATTTGCTTGCAAATTTATGATGTCCTTGTTTTTAGTAGCTGTGTATTATTCCATTGTGTAAATGTGCTACAGTTTCTTTATCCATTCTTCAGTAGAGGGGTATCTGGGTTGTTTCCAGTTTCTGCCTATTACAAATAAAGCTGTTATGAACATAGTTGAGCAAATGCCCTTGTTGTATAGTAGAGCATTTTTGGGTATGTGCCCAGAAGTGATATAGCTGAATTTTGAGGTAGTACTATTCCAATTTTTCTGAGAAAGTGCCAGGTTGATTTCCAAAGTGATTATAGAAGTTTACACCCTCACCAGCAATGGAGGAATGCTCCTCTTTCTCCACATCCTCATCAGCATGTGCTGTCACATGAGTTTTTGATCTTGGCCATTCTGATGGGTATAAGATGGAATCTTAGAATCATTTTGATTTGGATTTCCCTGAGGACTATGGATGTTGAACTTTTCTTTAAGTGTTTCTTGGCTATTAGAGATTTATCCCTCTGTTGAGAATTCTTTGTTTAGAATTCTCTGTACCACATTTTTAATTGGGTTATTTGATTTGTGGGTGTTCAGTTTTTGAGTTCTTTATATATTTTGGACATTAGCCCTCTATGGAATGTAGGGTTGGTAAAAATCTTTCCCTATTCTATAGGCTGCTGTTTTGTCCGATTGACAGTATCCTTTGCCTTACAAAAATTTCTCAGTTTCATATGGTCCCATTTATTAATTTATTTATTGATTGTCAATCTTAGGGCCTGAGCTAAGGAACTTTAGAAACTTCAGGAAGTTGTCTCCTGTGCTAATGTGTTCAAGGTTATTCCTCATTTTCTCTTCTGTCAGATTTATTATATCTGATTTTATGTTGAGGTTGATTTACTTGGACTTGAGTTTTGTGCAAGGTGATAGATATGGATCTATTTGCAGTCTTCTAAATGTAGATATCCAGTTAGACAAGCACCGTTTGTTGAAGATGCTTTCTTTCTTCCATTGTATAGTTTTGGCTTCTTTGTCAAAAATCAAGTGTCCATAGATGGGTGGGTTTACATCTGGGTCTTCCATTCAACACCATTGATCAACCTGTGTGTTTTTATGCCAATATCATGCAGTTTTTATTACTATTGCTCTGTAGTTCAACTTGACATCATGGATGATGTTACCTTTAAAACTTCTTTTATTTCAGAGAATTGTTTTATCTATCCTGGGCTTTTGTTTTTTCATATGAAGTTGAGTGTTGCACTTTCAAGGTTGTAATGAATTATGTTGGCATTTTGACAGGGGTTGCATATAATCTGTAGAGAGCAATCTGATTCTTATGAGGTAATTGTTTCTGCTCCAGGATATGGCTCTCTACCAGAGATAATTGTCCTTGTTTGAATGTGGTGTGTTATGCAGGCTCGCCCTGTTCTGTTGCTTGGTAGGATAGTCTAAGTCCTACCTCAAAAGGATATTTTACTGATTAGTCCTATTGTTGCTGGAATTGAATATGACTCAAGAAGAAAGATTAATAAGACAACTACAGAATCAGAAGAAGAGGAGATAAAGCTCCTGAGACCCAGGCCCAGGTTCCCTCCTTCATTTTGAACTAGCACTAAAGTGCCTTGTGATGAAGAAGTACAGATGCATCAACATTTACCATTCAATTTCAGTACAGAAACAAGAAGCAAATGAAGGAGGGCCGCACTCCATGAGTTTCTAAGCCATTCCTTATAACTATAGGTTGTACATAATACACATCATGAGTTAGTAGTACAGACCCTACGTCTTCCCTCTCTTCTACACTTCAATTGCAATTTTGGTGCTGATTTGAAAGAATCACTAGTTTCTTAGGCTAAGCAACAAAGACATCTACTGTTCGCAGATTAAATTTGATTGGATGGCTATTTTGTCCTTTCTTTTTTTTCCCAAAGATTTATTTCCTTTTTATTTGTGCCTCAGCCTCCCAAATGCTATAATTGCAGGTATATAACACCATGCCCAGCTTCAATGAGTGTTCTTTACTTTAGCATAATTTATGCTTTTAACATCCTGTCACTTCCCTCACAGTACTTTGTATTATTTGACCAGCAATACTCCTATGCCTCATTCTTATAGAGATTCTATGTCATGCCCTGTCCTAGCACTGGAAAGTTCTTTGGCATAGGATCCTATTTTCCTTGGCTTGCCATGCATGTAGAGAAGAAGAAAGATCCAGGGTCATTAACAATACTAGTCCCTCTCCTAGTATTCTCATGGAAGGTATAGAAGGCATATAGAAAAGGAGACTAACATGGTTTGGGCCAGGAACGCTTCAAACCTACAAACTGTTTTATCCTGTGGGTAATAGGGAATCATTGCCGGCCTCCAAGAAATATGGGGACTCAATCTGATCTACATTTTAGAAAGGTTACTCTAAGTGGCATGAATGAGAAGAAGAAAGGGAGAGAGGTGGAGAGGGAAGGGAGGAGAGAAGGGAGGATCTGTTTAGAAGATAATACATATCTAAATCACAGAAGAGAGTGAACATATTTTTTGAGATAAGATGATTCAAGCTAGCTACTTACCCAAGATCTGAGTAATTCATGTGCAAATGGTAGCTCCCAGCTACTATCAGTTAGTTTGGGTATCAGCTAATTTTCAGCTTTCTCTGGTCCAGAAAGCAGATTGCCTGAATGTGATTCTAAGTCCCACCATGTTCTAGTGCTGTGTCCCTAGGGAAAGTATTGAATCCCTTTGATCTATATGTCTCTAAAGAACATAAATGAAGCTGTGTGTCAGTTCCTTTGCCCAGCACAAATGGTAGCACTTGCATCATCCAGTAAAGGGGAGCGACTATCATTATTTATTCCCACTTTCTCTGTCATCCAGAGTGGAGACGTTTTTACATTTTTAATAGAAGTGAGGATATAAGTCTCTTCACAAGCACAGGTCACATATGTTGTGTGGTGAAGTCGTTGGTTTTTTGTTTGTTTGTTTGTTTGTTTTGTTGTGTTGTGTTTTCTCTGCTGCTTGTAGGCTTCTCTTCATTGCTTAGATCTCTAGAGGGGAAGTTGTCAGGACCCAGAGCTTGAATCTCTTTTTCATGTTCACCTTCGTACCTGTAATCATATATTTGTACAACTTTAAATGCCACCTGTATTCTTATAACTTTCACATCTCAGTCCTCAGTTCTTTGTCTTACCTCCCTGTGCATTCTGACTTCTGAAATGTCACTCAACTGTGCAATGGAAACACCTGCTTTTTTTTTTTCAAAGTCTACTCCTGTTGCAATCTACCATCTTCCAGTTG
This sequence comes from Acomys minous, assembly GCF_964271855.1. Lineage (NCBI taxonomy): Eukaryota > Metazoa > Chordata > Mammalia > Rodentia > Muridae > Acomys > Acomys minous. The sequence goes on from NC_140500.1 coordinate 48,825,142, forward strand.
AAAGAGATGCATATTTTCTACTTGCTTAGGCCCCACGATGGGCTTGTACTTTCTTTTGCATTCCATATCTAGTCCATAGCAAACTCTCTATCTACTCCTTCCAAACCATTCCTCTTGCCAGCTCCTACCTGCCCTACCCTTAAAAAGCTTCTTTTTTGATGCAATCTTTCCACTTCATATCTTCCTAATTTATTCCCTTGCTTCTGTCTTATCTAGGTGCAAAATATGCCAAACAAGGCAACAACTGTGACTCTTCAAGAAGTCTATCAGGTCAGGCTGGGGATATGGCCCAGTTAGCAAAGTGCTGCTATGTAAGCCGGACGCCAGCAGCCACTGACATGGATTGGTCATCTCAGCGGATCTGATATGTTGCACAGGCACTTCAGTTAGCCACTTGTCTGGGGTTTCTTTGAAATCCAATAGGAAGACAGTTATTTAAGGAAGTGAAGACAGGCAGACACATGGAGCTCACTAGGCTAGGCATCCTAACTTACTTGGAAAGTTTCAGCACAGTGAGAGACCCTGTCTCAAAAGAAACAAGGTAGATTGCAGAGCACCTAAGCCAAGGTTATCTTTTAGCCTCTTTATGCACGCGCGTGCACACACACACCTATCTTCACACAAGCATACACATACATATACATAATCACCCCCTCTCTCTCCCCCCCTCTCCCTCCCTCCCCCCCCCCAATAAAATCATGTCAGGTCATGTCCTTTGCTCTCATCCTGACTCCAAAGCTGTCCCCTGACTAGACCCACTGCTATCATCTGGACCCAATTACCTCTTGCCCACTCATTCACTAACTGCTCCAGTCACATGGCCTCCGTAGATCGCAGAATTTGTCAGCCACGGCCCTATGTGACATGTGACAAAATTTGTCCTTGCATGCCTTTCTGCCAAGAAGTCCCCTCCTTCAGACAATCACATTACCAGTTTCTTCACTTCTCTCTTTGGGACATTCCTTCTTTGGGGAAAGCATTCATAGATGTCTCTGAGATTTGAGCTATGACTACTGTTTCTTATCCCACTTCCTTGCTTTGCACTCATAGCTTGTCTCACCGAGAAAACCCTATCCACACATGTGCACACTCATCTTGCTGGATCTCCCTCAGTCAGAAGGAAGCTGCATGGGGCTGGGGATTATGTCTTGTTCGATGCTGTGACCTCTCCTGGGAGTCATCACAGCGTCTTTACACAAAGTAGTCTTCCAATAGTTACCTGTTAGACGACTGAAACAGTTCAAATCCCCACTCTTGTTAAGTCCCTTCTTGCTCCCTTGTATAGCTGCAGGAAAGAGAGACATCCGCTGCCAGGTGGGAACTGGCTCACTTTCCTGTCCTGGGCACACACTCTGCACTATTGATTTTATATAATTCCAAGCAGTTGGCTGTCAGGTTCCTTCACCAATTGCAGCTCGTCTACTCTACTTCCTGAGTTGTCTTCCTAGTCAAAAATAGCTTTGGATGGAGACTTTCCCAAGCTTCTCCATCTCACCCTCGTCACTGTCCAAATGCAATCTGATTGCGTGGATTAAAGTAATCCACAGAGGGAAGGGGGCCAAGGTAGTACACTTGTAACATGTGTGCTGCATTAAATCATTGGAGAAGTTCCCATAGTTCTGTCTGTAAGGTTCCAGATTTCCAAACCTCTCCTGCTTATGGGTTGCCAACTGGAGTCTGAATTCTTGCAACTACTTTTGAGTGTTGCCACATAAATAGCATTTCTTTGCTTGGTGTGCTCTCTGAAGAATGATTAGGCTTAAGGTGAGTGTTCGCACCATTGCGTCTGGGGCAGTCCTACCTTGTTCTGTTTTTTGCAACTAATCACAGACGCTGACTTACTACTAAATATCGAAACTTGGTGCTCGCCGACTTCATCACTCAGCTTCTTACCTAAAAACTGTTCCTAAGATTTGACCTTTGCCCTGGGTCAAATGTTTTTCCACACAGCTCCTTAGATAACTGTCTTCCTGTTAGATCTCAAAGAAACCCCAGACAAATGGCTTAACTGAAGTGCCTGGGCAACATAGCAAAGCAGATGCTGGCTGTCAGCGTCTCAGCAAGTATCTGTTACAGGGTCATTCTGGGTGGAATGCCCACCCCCTAACCCTAACCTCTTCTACCATAAACTGAGCTGGCTCCTTCCCTCAGCTTCTCTCCCCTATATAACGCAGCCATTTTAACTAGGGCGGTCTCTTGGTCGCTTTGCCTCCTGGTGGTCACTCTTCACTCCCATTCTCCTGGCCTCTCGGTTGCTGGCTCTCCTCTACTAGTTTAGTCTGCTGGCCGTGTTCACTATGGGCCCTTCCAAATGCCTGCGACTATGCTCTCCCTCTTATCTATAATAAACCACCTCCTCCACCCATATCTAGGAATAGTCATGTCATTTTATTTATTTTTTTTTTCATTTACTTTCATTAGCTACTTTTATTATAGATGGGTCTTTGGATTTTATCTTTAAGTTACGTGAATCAAAATTCACTCCGGAGTACAGTCCTGAGCCCATGGCCACAACCAATCTTCTTGGCCCGTAATTCTTGGTAACCAACCACTATTCATGCCTGCTCCATCCTTGGATGCAACACTTCTAGTTCATTCCCCTGTTTCTTTTTTGTCTAGGTACAAAACATGCTCATCAAAGCAACAGCAATGACCCTTTAAAACCTGTGAGGTCATGCTGGGGAGAGTTTTGTCTTTTCAGAATGTCATTTAATAGGACCACGTGGCAAACAAATGGTTTCTTTCACACAGCACAACGCCTTTGAGATGTGGCCAGATTGTTACATATATCAGTGTTGCTCCTTGCTATTGCCTGGTAATAATACTTCATGACGTGAATGCCCCCTAATTATCTATTCCCTCGTCACAGTTCTTTGCAATTTTTGATGCTGACGACTAGAGCTGCTGCAAACTTTCGTAGACTTTGCACAGCTTTGGTAGGAATGTAACTATTTCTCCAGAGGGGGTGACTGGAAGTGGAATTACTGAGTGCCTTTCTCACCGGTTTAACTTTATACGAAACTCTCCATCTCTTTAGCGAAGTGGTTGTACTATTTCACTGGCAATGCGATGGGAGTTCTGAGTGCCCTGCACCACTGGTCAGCACTTGGTGTTGTCAGCGTTGATGTTCGCTGCTTGTGCTGGTAGTTTAATGCCAACTTGACACAAGCTAGAGTCATCTGAGAGGAGAGAGCCTCAGTTGAGGAAATGCCGCCGAAAGTCAGGCTGTAGGCAAGCCTGTAGGGCCTTTTCTTAACTAGTGATTGATGTGTTTACATCCGTGCCTCCCGTGGTGCATCCAGGCACCTATGGAAATAAGTTAATACCGATGCCTTAAATGTGATACTGTTGTAATGGATTTTAATCCTCTTTAAAATAACCCACAGGAAAACAAAGTACAACTAGTGCTAACTGTTAGAAGCTTTAAAAAGCAGTGTGTAAAAGCATAATAAGCCATAAAATTAGACAGCACTTCTCTGTTTTCCAGCCATACATATGTTTCTCATTTACTCAACAAGCTAAAATTAACAAAACCTTCCCTGGATACTTTCTGTTTCAAAGAACAATTCTTTAATTGGTTTTGTACTTCATATTTTGTCTGATAAATCAGACAATATACATGTCTTTACACACTTAAAAAGTCTTGGTGTTGTGTGTGTGCATGTGTGTATGTCAGTTTGCTCACGTAGCAGTTAGAGGACAATTTTGTAGAACTGGTTTATTCCTTCTACCTTTACATCTGAGGCTCAAACAACTTTGTTACAGATCACAGCTACGGAGGCCTTATTAAAATCATGAGCAAGCAGATTAATAGTATATGAATTTTGTTTCCCCATCAATACAGTGAGTTATTTTTGCAGGTGACCACAGAGTAAAGGAAACGTTATCTATTATAAAAATGATAACTGTCAGGTTCGCACAGCAAGCACCTGTTTCTGATGAACCATCTCACTGGCCTGATGCTGTACAGGTTTTTAAAGATTATTATTATCTTATCAATATAGGTTTGATTTTTAAAAGAAGCATCTGTAAGGAGAAGTATTCCTACCTTCATTTGATAAATATTTTAAACCAACAGCTCAGGGTGTGTGTTGTAAAAGGAATCTAATTAGGGTGTAATTTTAATTAGAAACTTGCAATTGCTGATCATATAACAGTGTAGAAAACAAAAGCCAAAGTTGAGATAAATGCAGAAATTTTTTTTCTACCAACTAAAAATACCCACAATCTGGATTCTTTCTCGGTGACTTTTTGGCAACACCACGCTTGTCTGCTGGGATTTTATCCAGCTACAATAATAAAGATTCCATCCAGGCTACCTCTGATACATCTCAGGGCCACTTGTTGACTCCCTGGCCCCTGATATTCCAAGGCTACTTGTTGATTCCCTTAGAAATCCATTGATTATATGCTTTTGTGTAATTGTAGCAATGATCTCAATACAAGTCAAAGAGTGTGGCTGGTTTGTGTCCTATTTCTCAAATTATCATGGTTCTAATAAGGTCATTTGAGAATGTGATACTCTGATATAAAATGTGGATACCATGTACTCTGTCCACAGTAACATCCTCATTTTATTATATCTCAGTACTTGACAAATATCCTCATTTTCATGGAAAAGTCAAGGCCTTGTATGTGGAAGAACACTTTTTGGAGTCAATATCTGTCCTTATGGAGGGAGAGTTTCTGTTTTTCTTTTTCTTTTTAAATTTTAATTTATTATAATTTATTCAGATTACATCCCAGTTATTATCCCCTTGCTTGTATCATCCCATTCCCACCCTCCCTCCCTCTCCTAGGCCTCTGACAGAAGGGGACCTCCTCCTGGACCATATGATCACAGCCTATCAGATTTCATCCAGATAGCCTGCTTCAGGAGGGAGGGAGGGTTTCTAAGCACTCTGAAGCTTTCTTTGCATTTTACCTTCAGAAACTCACTTTGACTTTGTTTTAAATCATTATTTGTACAAAATGAGGTGCTATACACACACATATATCTCCTTTAGATAATAGCTTTTCTCATCTAATCCTCTTCTAGGCTGCTGTCTTGAGCTCTTTCAACATCGCTTCTTATTCCTTTTTAATCCTTCTGTCTTTACCGACCATCATAAACAGAAGAAAATTTCAGAATATAACCCAATTGTGACAAGATGAGTAAACAGGTGGCTGTAAGATCCACAGTGATCGATGTTCACTCTTATGAGTTACAGGAAAATGTTTAAGCTTAGTGCATAGAAAATGTTACAAAGAGAAGTATATGATTTATATATCTTTTTAAAAATAATTTCTTTTGTTTCTACATATGTTCTGATTATGGTATGATATGGAAAAGGTATGAGAAATTTAAATTTCCTTTAGTGAGTTATATCTTAGTATTGTATGTTGAGGCATAGAGTTAATTGGCTGAATATTTTACTCTATAACTGAATATCTAATTTCTAAAACACATATAACTATTTGTAAATAAACATAAGAAATACAGAAAACATACATCTTGTATATTACTCTGCAAGAACCCCAGCTTTTTTAATTCACTCAAACTCCCATGTAAATGTAATATTTTTCAGTCATCATAAAAAAATCAAAATTTTAGAAATATGTTTTAAAATGTGCTTATCACAAACACAATACCATATATTCATCTACAAATATAGGTACCAACCAACTTACAAGTGTATAATCTATGGCCGCCGGCTTTATAAGTCATCTCATTTCCTTCAAGAGGCAGATGAAGGAGATACCTTGTTCTAAGATAGGATGAACCAGACAGCCAGATAGGTGCCTTCCTGCCTCAGACTCTGTACACACAGCAGACCCTCTTTGTTTGTGTGTGTGACTATTTATTTATTGTGGATGGATGCAGGTGGGCACAGAGCCACAGGGCACACCTGTGGGACTCACAGGATAACCTTCACTTCTCTCCTTCTACCAGGTGGAATTTGGAGATCAAACTCAGAATCTCAGGGCTTTTATCTGCTCAGCCATTTTGCAGGCCCACTATCAGATGTTCTGGGCCTGTTGGTTTTAATCCTATGGATATAAATTAGTCTGCTATGAGCAGTGGAGTGGGTCACATAAGCTGGTCAGCAGACTTCCAGAGTGCACTATGTGGCTTGACTAAACACTGGGACGTATGGAAATGGAGATGTCCTGGTCCCTGGTTTGGGAGCTCCCATCCTAGGTTGGTCACTTTCTAACTGACTTAAGAGTTACTCAAGTTATTTCTGCATGCATGACAATAATAATTGCCTAGAGTTTCAGAGGTTAAATAAATTCCTTTTAAGGAGGGATAAGAATATTCAACATGTATTTATCATTGCAATGTTAGCTTCTGTTGCTGTTTTATTGATATCTTCTTAGAATGCCAATATAAAATACCTGGCCTCATTATTAAAATGCCCAAGGTATGGACCAGTGGTTTTCAACCTGTGGGTTGAGACCCCCTTTGGGATTAAATGACGATTTCATGGGCGTCTTCTAAAAACATCAGAAAACACAGATATTTACATTATGATTCATAACAGTAGCAAAATTACAGTTATAAAGCAGCAATAAAAATCATTTTATGGTTAGAGTTCACTGCAACATGAGGAACTGTATGTTTTAAGGGATGGCAGCATTAGGACTGTTGAGAACCCCTGGAGTGGACTGTGAAGGCCTCACTTAGAAATCCGGGTGGCTATCAAACTGAATTTAAACATTTCCAGTATACTTACACTCTGGCAATCCTTAAAATAATTTTGGGTATGATAAAACCAAAAGAGGGGTCATGACTGTCTATTTCTTTGACAATAATACTTTCAGAAGTCTGTGTTTTGTAGCCAAAGCTTCCACTCCTATGAATGTTCTAATCTCGGCCTCAACTATTTCTGCTCTTGGCTCAATAAATTAAGCACGGGAGACTTAAGAGGAAACCTTGAACTTGACCTATAAACCATCCCTGGATCTGGCTGGCACCCAGCTGTGGTGACACCTGTCCTGCTCACCCTGTTTTCCCCCAGTTTATCACTGTGCCTATCTGAGGGGTTGTCTTTTAGGTCATTAAAAACTCCAACCTCTTCTCAAACACCAGCCTGTACTCATGCTGTTGCATGCCTAATGGGCTCTCTTGAGTTCCCCAAACGGTCCCCTCCTTTAGGACTCCTACCTAGAGGAGGTTCTCAGCCCTCTTTTGGCTCCTTCTTGGCACTCATTTCAGCTTGCATTCCAGTGTATTCCCACTGCTTTAGGGAGTGAAGGGGAGCTACATGACAGCCACGTATATTCTGTTTGAAATCATCAGCACATAACACACAGCTTAATGCTTAATACTGTTTGATGAATGAATAAAAAATCAAGTACCTATCTTGAAAACTTCATACCAGTAAAGAGTTTTTAAGCTAGAATTTTTCCAAGCTGACTGAATGGATAAATAATAATTTACACTAACATATTAATGACTTATATGTACCTGAAGTTTAAGATTCTAGGAATGTACTTATTCAAAAGATTTGTTCTAGGCTGGGCAATGGTGGCACACGCCTTTAATCTCAGCACTGTGAATTTGAGGCCAGCCTGGTCTACAAAGTGAGTCCAGGTCAGCCAAGGCTACACAGAGAAACCCTGACTTGAAAATAAATAAATAAATAAACAAATGATTTGTTTTATAAACATGCTTTAACATAAAAAAGAGCAATGATGCACTTTAGCTCACCCTTAAGGGAATAATGACATCTGAATCCAATGCTACCAGGGTCTACAGAATTGACTCAGACAGATAAATAAATTGTCTGGCTCGTAGATTAGTAACACCAAGTCTTAGGTAGTAAGATCCAAAGCTTTCACCTCTCTATATGGCAACATTAATTGTCTTAAATCACAGAAAACATGATCCAAGAATTTTCTTTTTCATTAAAATATCTCTTGATGAACTCTACCACTTTTATTTTATATCTATTAAGAATTTTTTGAGACAGGATTTCACTATAAATCTCAGGGTAAACTCAGATTTAACTATGTAATCCAGGCTGTACTCACACTTACTCTGTAGACCAGGCTGGCCTTGAACTCAGAGATCCACTTGCCTCTGTCTCCCCAGTGCTGGGATTAAAGGCGTGTACCCCCGCCTGGCATTCTCCTCCCCCTTTTTCTCAACCAGAGGTTTCAGAGCTGTTTGGAGGCTGTTCAGTTTCATCCTTGTGTGTGTTTCTGATTAACTTAGTGTATACGTTCTTTTATTTAAAAGAGCTTCTTTCATTTATTCTCTATATTTAGTTACATTTATGTTGAGACAGGGGGAAAATAAAGTTTCAAGAATGGGTACTTGGGGTTAGAGAGATGGGTTAGGAGTTAACATTGTAGGTTGCTCTTAGAAAAGTGTGAGTTTCTTCCCAGCACCCACACCAGGCAGATCATCATTACCTGTAACTCCAGCACCCGCTTCTGGAAACCACAGGTACCTGCACTCATATGCGCACATACTCCCATATAATAATAATAATAATAATAATAATAATAATAATAATAATAATAATAATAATAATAATAATAATAAATATTAAATAAATTAAATAATAAAATTTATTTTTGTTATTATTAATTATTATTATTATTATTATTATTATTATTATTATTATTATTTAATAAAGTCATTTAAGTAAAATGTTGGGCTGGAGAGATAGCTCAGCTGCCAAAGGCTTAGACTCACAACCAAATCTCCAAAAAAAAGTAAAATAATCCCAAGAGGGTAATTTCCTTTCAGTGATTAATATCAGGAAGTTCTCATTATGTCTAGGGATGTGCCAAATGGTAGCCAGCCTATCGTACCAGAACAGTCATCCCTGGCACTGTATCAAACAGAGAAAAGTTAGGAGATGGTGGCATGACGGCCTCTAAGACATCTTTCCAACAAATCATCAAGGACAGGGGTGACAATCATGACAAACAACTTCGTTCAAACTCCATATATTATCCGAAGGCTTGCCATAAATCTGTGTGTGGGTCTATGCACGAACAGCCTGTTCTCACTAGGAACCACAGACTTCATGAGATTTTTTAGTGTTCCCACATTCCCCTCCCTCTCCCAAACATTTCTCTAGCCTTCTGAAACAACACACCCACAAACCCAGTAGCCATGGAAATCCCTTTAGCAGCTTAGCAGTTACTAGAAAAAAAAAAACATAACAGCTTTGAGTTCCTGGACAAAGTACTGTTTAACATGCATGAAATCTCCCTGGAGAAGTTCCATTTGTAAGGCTTGTCTTTAGTTTGGTGATGCAGAGCTTACTCCATGGGAAGAGGTCCATGACTAGGGCATTTTTACAAATATATTTAGCAGCCTTTATTTAGCATTATACTTAGCTGGGATGGCACAAGCAGCTGAGACTAAAAAGAATGTGACAGACACACAATGGAGAAAAACTAGGGAATTAGGTATCCCTAGCTGGATTTGGAAACTTCTGACATCTTCCTAGGAGTCTCAGAGAGCACAGGCATTTTCAAGTCTGTGTGCAGCCTGAGAGAAGACCCTCACCATCGACTGGGCCTGGGGATCCATGCAAGTAGGAGGCAAAGGCTAAGGGAGTTGCAAACTGCCGGCTTCAGCATTTAAGTAAGCCTATGTGATGGCTAAGCTGGCTTGTCAAAATGACTACATCTGCAATCGCTAAAACACAAGCTCCTGAGCACTCCTGTTAGGATTTTCAGGATCGGGCTGGAGAGATGCCTCAGCCGTTAAAGGCTAGGCTCACAACCAAAAATATAAGGATTTTCAGGATCAGATTATTTGAAGGAAGAAGACTCCCCCTAACTGTGGGCGGCACCGTCTGGTGGCAGACCGCATAAAAGGACAGAGACGAAGAAAGCTTTGCTTTGGTCTACCTGTCCCCACTCTCCCTGGCAAGTCCATCTCTCCTGCCATCGTGACATTCCTTTGCCAATATCAGAAGCAACTCTAGGCTTCTAATGAAGACCAGCAGTTCTCCAGTCCTCCTCCAGCAGCCGACTGGGACTGCGGAGATGACCAACCTCATAGACTGAGAAACTCTCAGAGTTTCTGCCTCTCCAGAATAAGACAGCCATTGCTGTACTACCTGCACTGCAGCCTTTAAGCCAATATATTGAATCCCCTTCTGATATTTGTGTTTCTAAAGTCCCAGAACTGATAGGATATATAATAAATAAATAGACAGATGTTAGATTGATAAATGATAGAGGATAGATATATGAGAGAAGGGAGTCAACCTAGAAAGAAACATAGAGAATCTGGCATTATAGTTGAAGGCCTCAGTATCCCTCAGGCACAAGCAAACAATCAATAAAGACCTAGCGGAACTAAAACAACACTGTCAGTCAGTTAGATGAAAACCATATTAGCACACTACTTCATTCAACTACAGAAGAATGCATATTCCAAGACCATATGTGGTAGTCACCAAGGTTGACCATATTCTGTGCCATGAAACATATCTTAATGGTATTTAAAAGATAGAAATTATACCAAAGTCATAGAGCATCTAAAATTTAAAAAGAGGGACCATAGCAAGTGTTGACAAGAAAGTGGAAGGGTTAAAGCCTAATGAATCTCTAGAGGAAGGAGGAAATGGTGTGGTCATACTGAAAAACCATTTTCAGCTTCTCAAAGGTTAAACAGAGCTATATTGAAGTATGGCTTGTGCCCTTAATCACTGAAAACTTTGTCTAGATATAATCTTTATGTAAATATGATACAGAAGAATTACCCACAAAAGCTAAAAAGTAAATATCCTCCATGTGTTGTATAAATAAAATAAGATAAATCCAAGAAAAATGGCACATATACAAAGTGAATCTTTTTAAATTTTATTACTATCATTAGTAGTAGTGGTGGTGGTGGTGGTGGTGGTATTTCATATGTATGGGTGATTTGTCTGCAAGTATGTCAGTGCACTTTGTATGTGCTGGTGACTGGGGAAACAAGAATCGGGCATTGGACCTCCGCACATGAGTCTGATTCAGCACTAGAAACGAACAAACTACTCCATTTACTTAGTGTGGAGGAACTTGAAAACAGTATGCTAAGTGAAAGAAGCCATGGAAGGTCAAGTGTTCTATGATTCCTGTTGTCTGAAATATCCACAACAGACAAGTCAATAAAGACAGAATGTGCATTAGTTATTAGTAGGCACCAGGGGCAAAGGGAGTGGACACTCATGGCGTGAAGTTTGAGAGGGATGAGGAAAAAGTTTCACAGTACATGACTGAATGAGTAAATGTTCCTTTAAAAAAAATCATTCTAGTGGATAGCTCCTAGGCATCCAAATTACCGTACTGTTACCATGTAAAATTCAAGGCTGAGTTTCATTTGATTTTGCCATTATTCTAGTGCAAGCACTGAAGACTGGATTTACCCAGGCACTAAGATTACAAGAATTCACTCCAGACAGTTCATTCCAAACTGTCGGAAAAGGATGTGGAAGGTTTTGTGAACCTAATGTGCCCCTTCAGAACACATGCACTGATGTCCTAAGCACTGGTGCCTTGGAAGGTAGCTGGTTTTTGTACAAAAGAGCGTTAAAGAGTTATTTAAAGGAATAATCCACAGTGACCACTCCTAAGAGTAAATATGGCAAGATGCAGAGAAATGACCATATCAAGACACAGGGAGAAGCAGGCTGTGCTGGCTAGTCTTGTGTCAATTTCATACACAAACTAGAGTTATTTGAAAGTATGGAGCCTCAGTGAAGAAGATGATGCCATAAGATCCAGCTGTAGGTGATTGTTTTAATTAGTGGTTGACGGGGGAAGGCCCAGCCCATTGTGGGTGGTGCCATTCCTGGGCTGGTGGTCCTCAGTTCTATAAGAAAGCAGGCTGAGAAAGGCATGGAAAGCAAGTCAGGAAGCAGCACCCCGCCATGGCCTCCGCATCAGCTCCTGGCTGCAGATTCTGCCCTATTTGACAAATAAACCCTTTCCTTCCCAACTTGCTTTTTGGTCCTGGTGTTATATCAAAGTAATAGAAACCTTAACTGAGACAAAGGCTCCGTGTGTGTGTGTGTGTGTGTGTGTGTGTGTGTGTGTGTGTGTTCGAGTGTAGATCAGAGGACTGCCATGGTAGTTGTTCCTAAAATGTTGTCAACCTTATTTTTTAGACAAAGTTTCTTACTAGAACCTGGGGCTTTCCTATTAGGCCAGACCAGCTGGACAGTGAGACCCAGGGACTCATCACCTGTTTCTGTCTCTTCAATGCTGGGATGACAAGCATGTGACACTATGCCTAGTTTTGTTGTGGTTTGTTTGTTTGCTGTTCTTAAACATGACTTCTGGGGGAATTGAACTAGGGTCTTTCTGTGCCATGTATTTTATTGACTGAGGTAGCTCCCTTACCCTGAGGCTAACTTTTTAAATATATTTATCATTTGCAAATAATAGTGACTATTTTGGACTATTATACAATTTTCCTTTTTAAGAAGCCTTATCCAGAATTCTAAGACTAGATTTTAATCTTAGAAGTCTAGAATCTCTTTGTTGTTGTTGTTGTTATTGTTGTTGTTGTTGTTGTTGTTGTTGTTGTTGTTGAAGACAGGGTTCTTCTGCATTGTCCTGGCTGTCCTACAACTCTCTCTGTAGACCAAGCTGGACTCAAAAGTGGAGATCCACATGCCTCTGCTACCCAAGTGCTGGGATTAAAGGCGTGAGCCACAACTGCTTAGCAAAGTCTAATATCTTATTAGAGGTAATTTTTGAGTATTAAAGGAATATTTAAATCATTAATGAGGACTATATTTCACCAATGATATATTGACGATGTCATTTCTTGTATTTGCCGTTCTGACAAGGTCTCTACTATGCCATGTTCTGAATTATTTTACCATACTGCACCGGTGAATTCTAATGCTGCTTTTTAAGGTGAACTCCTTATTCAGAAGCAACATAGAACTATCAAACACATTTTACTGTCAGTGTGTGTGTGTGTGTGTGTGTTTCAAGGTATATTATATCTCAGAAATAATTAAAGTAGATTTCCATATTTTTGTGTAGTTTTGAATGCTTTTAAATATCAAGAAAGATATTAATCATTTCATCTTAAAGAATTCACTCATAGTACCATTTGAGGCAAGAGTCTTTGGTAACTTCCTTAATTTTTCCTTTTTAACTTTTATTGGAAAATTTATTCCTCTTTCAGTTAATATTTTAAGTGTTTTTTTTTTTCAGAAAAAGTACTCCTTATCTTATCAAGTGTATTCACATGCCTCTCTAGTATCTCTGCAGCTAAATCTGTTTTGTTTTACCAGGTATAATTTTTCCTTACTTAGATTTTCCAGAAGTGTGTCTACTTTCTTTGTAAAGACTCAGTTTTGAAAGCATTCATTTCTCCTGTGATCTCTATTATTTCCTTCAGCCTCGCCATGCATGTTTCATAGGAGCTGTTCTGAACCAACTCTTGAAACACAGTAAGGGTAGCAGTTCTGACAAAAAATATCATACTGGCCACATTGCAAAAATCCACTCTGAGAGAGAGAGGCAGGCACATCTCTGTGAATTCAAGGCCAGCCTGGTCTACAAAGCAAGTCCAGGACAGTCAAGGCTACACAGAGATACCCTGTCTCAAAAAAACAAAAAAATTTAATTTTTAAAGTTGGTTTGTGTGTGACCAGGATGCAAATGATCCTGGTCATGTGGGTGGCTTTCTCAAGTTCATATAAATTCGCACTTCTGCCATAAATCAAGGAAAGGTTCCTATGTCTCCACGTGCTTACTAACAACCATTGGCAGATTTCTAAATGTCGTATTATGAAATGTCACTGTACTGTTAATTTGAATTCTCCAGATCCCCAGTCATCTTAGCAACTTTTTAAATGCTTGTTGGTTTTCTGCCTATGAGTTCCCTGTTTGTACACTTTGTCACTTTCCTATGAAGCTGTTTTCTTCCCAATATGCGAGAATATCCTTAAGGACCTGGAGATCTGATGATTATCTTTTAACTTAGTGTGGATTCAAGGTTATCGGTCACCAATTTGTAAGTTTCGTGCAGCCACACTTTTTGATTTTTCTATTACTACCTGCTCTTGCTCACATGTCACAGAAATACTCCCTTGGTATCTAAGAAAATTATTTAACAGTTTTGTCCTTTCAGGTTTCAGTCTTTGTCCTGTTTTTGAAAAATATTGTATAAAGCAAAGGAAGGGGAAAGTCTAAATCAAGTCATCACACCTATCTATTACCTGTCAATGCTGAAGTGTCTGGTGCCCAGACGGGCTGTGGAGGAGCTGTCTAATCCACCACCTAAGGCGTGCCTGCCAAAAGATTACCAGCTCTGTTCAGTTAAAGGGTTTCTAAATATAGGTAAAAAAATTTTTTTCCTTGACTATGGAGTATATGCCAAAGTATACCAGATTCTCTATATCCCAGAGAAGATTGAGAAATAAGAAAACAAAATCAAATCTTTAATGCCCATTGCTTTCCTATAAGCACCAGGGAGCTGTGCTGAGCTGGTCAGCAGAGCGAGAGCAAGAAACAGATTTGTTTTCTTTTGAGTCAGCTAACATGTAGTTTTATTATCTTTTTTTTTTTTTTAGGTAAAACAAATTCCCAAATTGAAGATCACATTCAAATATGTATGTTCAAACATAATCCAAAACCAGAAATAATTGTTAGGCTGGGACAGATAAGGTGATAGAGCCTTTCTGTTGTTTCCATAGGAAGGGGACAGGGAGAGTGGCTTTGCAAGTTAAGAATCTGCTCATGCAACTTCTGGACATACCTAGGTGTGGGAACAGGCTTAGTTAACAGGAGTTTTTTCTTTTTCTATCTTTATTACATATTTTACAAACTTTATTCTTTTTATTCTTTTTCTTTTTTACATAATACATTTATTTTATTACATATATATATAATAAACTACATACAGCAAGAAGAACCACGAAACAATCAGGAATTATATAAATGTTACATTCATAGTGATTTGGCTATTTGTATTTGGCAGCCTTGAAGAAAACGTCTTTCCTATCTTGGTGAGTCTAAAATTCTGAATGTAAATCAATATCTATCATATCTCATCATTATCAACTTAAAACATCTATCTAGACCTAAAAACATCTTAACCCCTAAGCAACTAAGATTGGTTGTAAGACTAATCTATCTGGTCTTCAACCCCATCAGAGACTTGAGAAGGAATAAAATTAATTATCTGAGTAGACAGAAAGTGCAGGTTAGCAGCTTCCAAAATGAGAAAATGACAGAGACAGTTGGCTACCTCAGCAGTCACCCAAAACTCTCTATAATGTTAGAGCATCATCTTCAGCCTTCTGGTCCCATATATCTAACAGACATATTTGTGAGGCAGGAACTATTGAGGACTTGCCTACTCTGTCTTGGCAGAGTTTGGCCCTTGTCTCTACCTGTATCCAAGCTTGCCCATTTTTAGGCAGAATTCTGTCTGTGGCCAAAACAAGGACATTTTGCCCAGTGGCTGGTTTGCCTCATTTGAAGCCATCTCCATAAGGAAGTTCATTGATGCTCATCATCTTCTTTGAGGTAGCCTTAGGCTTGAAGATAGGGGTTGAAAAGAAAGAAGGGCCAATATAGAAATATATAGGGAAGATAGGACAATTGAATCTACTCCTCAATGTAATTCCTTAATTGTTACTCACAAGGTTATTTTTAATTCACTGGTATAGAATTTTGTATATTGATGCAAAGTAAGTTTAATTTTGATACATTGGTATAGAATTCAAATTTAAGATTATTCTTCACACACATTATATATATTTCTACTCTAATATGAAGTATTGTACCTATACAACTCAACTATAACACAAGGTTTACTTCCAATACTTTGAAAGTGCTATTGCAGGCTGCTTAGAATAATTAAGTAATGCAAGTTAATTGTCAGTTGATCAAATCATGGTCATGTCAATTACTAGGCTACTTTTTTCACAAGGATATACGTCATGGGTGTAACAGATATGATTCTATAGATAGATAAGGTAAAAATAGTTATTCAAAAACCTCAGAGACCTACAGAATATGGCATTTAAAGATATTTTTTATTATTTTAAGGATTCTTTGACAATAAGACAGGTTAATTTCTGGCAACACCCAACCTACCTCAAAGTTAGTAGTAGGAATTTCTTAAGGTTTTTCTGTTCGGCTGGAAAATGTCTCAACAATAAGGCTGCACTTGGCTGACCAAGGCAGGCTCTGTTTTTAACTTCAGCATAATGGTGTGTCACTCTAGCCTCTTAGCTCATGGCTCCTCTAAACTGTCCCTCAGAAGTATTTTTGCCTTGCAATAGCCCTACTTATCATGCCCATGGGGCCACCTACATCCCAGACCCTCACCTGGCCACTAGGATACAGAGGCAGAAAAAATGTAGCACTGTTCCCAATAGTAAACAGTTACTGTAACAGGAAATCTTGCTAAAAGAGTAGATCTCATGTCAAATGGCTTTAGTACAATTGTAAAGAACTTATTTTTTGTGTTAAGGTCTCATATAGCCCAGTCTGTCCTTGAATTCATCACACCACTTCTGCTTTTATGCAGTGTTAGGAGTCATACCCAACCAAGGCTTTGCACATGCTGGGCGAGCACTTTACTGACTATACAACATCACCAGCTCCGATTAAAAAACATTTTAAAGGGATTTATGTCCTTGGGTATTTTCACCTATCAGAATTAAGACCAAACAGGAAGATGGAAGAATATAAACACAGTTCTCACAATGAGCCTGCAACGGGGAAGCCAGAGTTGTGGTTTTCGCTTTCCTAAGTCACTTGACAAGTTATCACAACGAGCAAAATGTAAGCAAATGTCTAACGTCGATGGCTAAAGTCATTAGCATGAGTGCTGTAGAAGACACTGACTACTTTTACATCCCCTGCTTATGCAAATGAGAAAATGCAGCATTTATTCTTCTAGAAGGGAGTGACAGGAAGGGGAACAAACGGATATGAAAGTGATGTGCTTTTTAATGGGTTTTCCTTTGTAAAACCAACACAGAGAGCAGGCTGTTTTCATAAGGCCTTGGTAATGTCCTTCCCTCCTGAAGTCACATCAGTGTTGCAAAGGGCACCTGTGTCGTGCTGGGTTTTTTTTTTTTTTTTTTTTTTTTACACTTACCAGCTCACTCGGAAAGTCAGGGCATTGTACAGAATGCTTTGAGCATGACATCTCCCGAGACAATGCTACAACATGTGCCCGGTTGTTTAACTCCCAGGAGGATTTATTCTCTAAAGGCTGGCATTCTTTAGAAAAAAAATTTAGTCCAAGATGACTAAAGAATATGCAGATAAAACATCACAGCAGCACCTTCTGGAGAAATGAGCTGGAAATGAAGCATGGATTGGCCAGGCTTGGGCTACATATTGATTTACTAGAAGTCTGTCAAACCTGCCCTCTGTGGAGCCCTAAAATACCCTAATTTAACTCCAAAAATCCCTTTGATAAATCTCTCATGGGAAAATTAGATGAAAGCCTGGTCTAGGAGTGATTAAGAGATCTGTGGCGGTTTTATACACCGACACAAAAGCTTGGGAGTTTAGATTTGTACTAATTGTTTTTAACACAGAGTCCTGCAATCTCTGACTCCACTATTGAGAGATGGTAAAAGATATTTAAAAACTGTGCAAGGACTCCTACAACTGTTTGATACACGTTTTACTTCAAACATCTGTAGATGTCTACAGTGTAATGCACACTTACTTACAGGGTTACCATAGCCAATCTCAATATGTAAAACAGCGTTAACACCTGATACTGTGATGTCAGGTGAAGCACAAATATCAAAATATTTGCTTTGACATCTCTTTGCATATAGTTGAACCTTTTCTAATGTGATTATTAAGTTTTACAGATGAAGTGGCCAGGGTCACGGCTGTCTTGTGACATTGCATTATGCATTTTCTATCAGTCTCCTCAATAGTTTTTACACCATGAATAAATTCACTCGGCTCATTAGAAAGCAGCAGTGTCATCCTCAGTAATAACTTTAACTGTTGAGCTCAGTGGGCAAGACAAAATCCACTTGACTACTTTGAAACTTGAGATGTGCGTTTGATACAGATGACATTGGAGTGTCCAAAAGACTTGGAATGATGTCAGTTGTCACATTATGTTATAAGAAAAACTTTGTATTATAAATTTCACTCATTATCAACTTCTCTGAAATTTGAACACTCACTCATAGCTAAGAACACTCATGAGTAAATGTAAAAAATGAATCTACTTTCCTCTGGACGATTCTGCAACAGTTGCATGGTCAAGGAGTCAGAGAATGCAAAGTAGGTGTGTTTGAAGTGGCCACTCGCTCATATTTCATAATTAAGATTTTCCTCCCTGACAAATACTAAAATTGCTGTTAATTATTTTGGACATGATCATCCTTGCTTTCAGACCATCACTTTGTCAAAGTAGGCTATTTTGTCTGGCTTTAGAAATAAATTTAAACAGTTATACATGTAAGGTTATGAAGTAGGTTAACACAAAGTTCTATATTTTGTTATCTATATCTACTTCTGTATAAGATAAAACTTGAAAAAAAGAATCCATTATTGTTTAGAGGTTTGGGACATTACTATGCCAAATTACCAGATAAAGCTCACTGACTTTCAAGTCATACATATAACACTGATAGAGTTCCTCCAGCGTCCCTCTGTTCACTTCCCTTGGATTTGGGCCTCTAAAAATGAAAAATCTAGTTCTTATTTTGAATGCTGCCTATGAGGGAGCTGAGATCAGTGCTGCCCAAAGCAACAGACACAAAAAGGGGGCAGCATTTACCAAAATTATTTTGTAGATCGACGTGTTCACTTTAACACATGGTGACCTCTAAATCTCTCCTGATCCTCAGGCCATTTGAATTCTTTGGTTGGGAGAGACACTTCCACTGTGGTCACATGTTTCAAACTCAAAAGGCAGAATAGGCAGCCTTCTCCACAAGCGAGATTAAGCCACTCCCAGTATTTAGCCATTAGTCTTCTTCCTATGTAGACTTTCTAAAAAAGCAAAATTCTCTGCAAAACAAGAAAAGCACAAGTGTGAGCAACGCTGTCTTTGAATGACATACACGGTTTTAGGGAAAACAGACAACTATTAGGTACACTTGGTTTTTTGTTGTTTTTCTAATTCAGCCTTAGCTCTTAATATTCCTTGTATATTTTAACCTTGGTTTCCCTTCAAAGCTTTCAGTGATTCTCTTTCTGTGGGTTCTTTTTTTCCCCTTCAGTTTTTTTTTTTTTTTTTTTTTTTTTAGTATTTCTTTAAGGGATTAAAATCTTATCCACCATGGTCAGTTATCAAAAGCTTTGAAGCCTTTGTTGTTCCCAGGCCATTTATATTGTAATCTTGTCTCAATTTCAGCTGGCCTCTTTATACTTAAATATTGGAGAGGAAAATGCTTCTTTATTCACTCTCTAGCTACTGACCCCATTTCTCTGCTGATTTCTATGCTTTTCACCCAGTAAGAGGGGTGGGGGCTGGCTGGCGGGGGGTAAGGCATTGCATCACAGTAGTTCTAGAAGGCCGGGTCCTTTCAGGGACTATTGTTTAGTGGAGATGGAATTTCATTCACTCTGAGCTTCCTGTACCCTCTGGTTTCCCCCTCTATGCACAGAATTGGTCTTTCAGGGTCACAGCTTGCCCAATGTAAATAATATGGGTCATCTTGTCCTCACTCTCATAAATTAACTCTTTCAAGAAAATTATATGTAAACCCAATAGGAAATATTTTTAATCAAAATCATAGGGCAGATCTCCAAAACATTTCATTAACCAAAAATACCACGTATGTCCCTAACTACTGGTATACCAATTATCCCTTCCTTCTGGCCAATTTCTATTCTGTTTCTTTTGAAATGTGTTTGGGTCCATAGGGTTCTGCAGAGGCAAGATGTCAAGAGAGATCTGCTGAAGCCAAGGAAGAAAGAAATGCAGAAATGCTAGCGTTTCTTGGGCAACATGCCTTTCATGTTTACTAACTTGGCAGACTAGACATGACTGACTTGCTCAGTTCCTGGCCTCGAAGCCTCCAGCCTCACTCACCAGATCCCTAGATTTTGCTACAGGACGGGGAAATTTTTCGACTCAAATTTAAGGTCTTTTCTCAGGCTCCAACTACTCTTAAATCCCACATGTCCCTGATTTGACCAGTCACCACTTTGAAATCCTTAGTTTAAACTCCTGAGCACTCGAATAAAAGGTCATCTGAAATACTCCTACCTCCATTTCCACCAAACAAATTTGTGCCCACAGCCTCAAGCCCCATCTAAAGTGCATCTAATAGCTCTAATTAAGTAGTGGTTGCAGGGTAGTTCTATTCAAAACTGTTCCCTCTAGCATTGTACCTATTGGTCTTCATAGTAGACAACCTGCCCCCTTTGTGATGATTTATATTGCTAGTCAACTTCGTAGGATCTAGAATTATCCAGGAGACGACTTTCTGGACACGCTAGTGAGGCATTATTGGGATTAGGCTAGCCTCTGGCCAGGCCTGTGAGGGGCTATCTTTTTTTTTTTTTTTTTTTTGGTTTTGGTTTTGGTTTTGGTTTTTCAAGACAGAGTTTCTCTGTGTAGCCTTGGCTGTCCTGGACTCGCTTTGTAGACCAGGCTGGCCTCGAACTTACAGCGATCCGCCTGCCTCTGCCTCCCGAGTGCTGGGATTAAAGGCGTGTGCCACCACCGCCCGGCGGGGTTATCTTAATTAGGTCACTTGAGGCTATGAATAGCCCTCGGCTTGAGGATATACAGAAAGGAGGAAGCTGAAGAACAAGAAGACTTATTGTTCTCAGCTTCCCAGCTGCAGGTAACATGTGACCAACTGCCTCAAGCTTCTGTCACCAGCACTGCACCCACCACCACCACTGCCACTCCATCCCAGCTTTGTTGGACTGTACCCTTGAACCGTGAGCCAAAATAAACCCTTTCTCCTTAATGTAGCTTTTGCCACAGTAACAGGAAAAGTAAATTGGCTCTATTCTTCCATGCCCAAGGATGTACACACCTTATTCTTGGAATGCATGACTTTGCTGTGTTACATGACCAAGGACTTTGCAGAAGCAAGAAAGATGACAGAGCTGATAATATAGAGTAGTAAATTGGATCCTCTGTCAAGGGACCCTCTGAATCATTCATGCAGCAGGAGACACTTGAAAAGATGAGATCTAGGGACAACCAACAAGCTCAGGGCACTTGGGGCCCAGAAGAGAACAGACGCTTGATTTTTGCCCAGGTGTTTTCACCTGCCTGATTTGTAGACACTATACAAAAGCCCTTCCTGAAGAACATCAGGGGACGTTTAAGCCATTGTAATGGAAACTAAGCATGGTAAATAAAGCATGACTTTCATTTCAGCAATCAGGAGGCTGAGGCAGGAAAATCATAAATGTGAGGCTACTCTGAGCTATGTAATGAGATAGTATCTTTAAAATAATAATGGTCATAATAATAAATTGTTAAGATGAATGGAATCTGGTTTAAGCAGTTTGAATGATGAGAAATCTCTTCCCCAATTGGAGATAGAGCGGACAGTCAGCTTCTCTGTACAGTGTTAATGTTATTTTTTTTACAAAACAGTGTTTGCTCCTCAATTTCTCTCTTATCCCAGGTATCACACAAATAATTGAGACTCTGTTATACAATAAACAAGCCTCACCGCATAAAAATTGAGCAGTTATTACTCTATTCTTAACCCTCTAAGCTAATTTGCCTTCCTCCCAGCTTACATCCCAGAGATACTCGCATTTTGTAGCTTTTCTTATTCCAGCTCTCTCTTGTGGTCTCTCCTGGACACCTGCCGTGGCTGCAACCCTTCTTTCTCTTCTGATTCTTCCTCCCTTTGATGGCAGGAAGTCCAGCTTTGTTCTCTCATCTGCTCAGCAATTGGCTATAAGCTGCTTTATTGACATATCAGGGGACAATTGGGGAGCAGAGTTTATACAACATTGAGACAGGAGAATAACAGACCAAGGATTACAACTAGACATGGAGGGGTACAGAAATCAGTGTTTGAATTACACAGTAATCATATGCCTACAGGACAGAGCAGGCAAATGAAGAAAATAATGGGAATCTCAAGAAACCAAGAAGGGGGGATAAAGGGGGTTAATAGTGATAGAAACCATAAAGATAAGGTTCTTTAAATAGGGTGAAAGCAGGAGGGAGGGAGGAATGGGAGGATACAAGTGATGGGATAACAATTGAGTTGTAATCTGAATAAATTAATAAAATTAAAATTAAAAAAATATCACATGTAGTTTTCCAAGGAACTAAAGGCGCATGTATATCTGTCTTGGTCTGTGTCTGTCTGTCTGTCTGTCTGTCTCTGTCTCTGTCTCTGTCTCTTTCTTCTCTTGTCTTCTCTTCTCTTGTCTTGTCTTCTCTTCTCTTCTCTTCTCTTCTCTTCTCTTCTTTGTGTGAGTGTGTGTGTCTGCCTGTCTGCCTGCCTGTCTGTCTGCCTGTCTGTCTCTCTGTGTGTCTTCCTGGTGCTGGTGTTTGGGGAACAGTATATCAAAAGGAATAGCATCAGAACAACTGTGTTGAAAGAGAGTAGAGAAAATTAAAAAGTGCAGTATTTTATTGCAGAAGAAAAAAATGAGAACTGAGACACAGATCAAGATGTACTTTTTCTCCTTCACAAAACAATGGGGCATAGTCAGAGTGATCACCATTTTTGAGGGAAGCAATGATCCAATGAAAAAGAATCAACAGAAGGCACACAGCCTACAGAACTTTTCTTCACAGTGGTCAGTGGAGCCAGAGAACATACTGTCTCCATTATGCACCATTTTGGTTGTGATGCAATATTACTTATATTTTATATTTTATAAGATGATGCAAATAATCTCTTCATCTGCAGTTTGGAAGGAGTTTTTCACTGAAATTTTTTTAAAGCCAAACATTCTTTCAATGATCCCAAATAATGTAAATATTTTTGGAGATAGAGGTTTGCAACACTCCCAACCCCTTCAGTTAGCTTTGAGACCTAACCTCAAGGTGCTCGCTCACATGTTTAACTGTAGCAGAGCTTTCTTAGCTGAGACGTAATTGACACTGGGGCCAGGACAATACTCTTGTCGTAGAGTGTGGTGTAGTAGTGTATCCCCTCTTGGAGGAAGGATGGAAATTCAGACTCAGGAAGCTGCATGACCATAAGGCTCCTCCCCACAGGTACAGAAGCAGTGGCAGTTGCTGGGTGAAGAATCTCTCTAGCCTGGCTGAGCTGGCTGACTGCAATTTTCTGGGGGATTTCTCGAGATGCTGCTCTCTGTTCTCCTTGCCCATGTTGGGGTGGGCTTTCCTGTGACTCGGCTGTCTTTGAGCCTACCTGTAGGTAGCCCCAATAATCTCAGTGGCACACACAGGCGGAGTCATTCCTCTGGTTCATCTTTGGTGCTGTATCTGGAGTGAATAGACATTTGTCTTCCAGGAAAAAGTCATATAGCATAAGTGCGGTCATGGACATCATGGAACATTGAAATAGGGTCACACTTCACCTGCTAGAGGCCAGCAGCATGCTCTCTGTCATTTGTGATGTATCTCTAAGCACTGACAAAAGCCCCCAGGAGCCAAATCTCCCTGATCGAGAATCACCACCTTAAAGCCCTTGACCATCTCAGACTTGACTCTCAGTCACCAGAAAAAGAGCTTTTTGTGTTAGAATGTGTTCTGTTCTTTCTCCTTTGCATGCATGGAGTGTATATGTACGTCACATCCTTCCTTTAGGACTCTGTTTAGCAGTCTGAATTAGCTGGGCACAGCATCCACCTGTATTTCCCCTTTCACAGCTTGACCCAAGCCCCACCCCCACCCCCAATGTAGGGCAGCAGAAACCCATGTCTTCTGTAAATCCTTAAGTCACAGGAGGTCAGGATTTGTTGCTGACCCTTCACTAGCGTGTCTCCATTACCTGGCAGAAGGTGAACACCAAAGAGTTCTGAGTAACAAACACTGGAGCTGTGCAAACATTAGTCAACAACCCCTAGTGTTGCTCCTTTTTTAAAAATGAAAATTACATTTTCTAATGCAGTTATTAAGCAGTGAAAGTTCAAACAAATAACCTTGGGGGAAACCTGGCACTGCACGTGTCAAAAACAAATCACCGCTCCAACTTAATTCTTCCTGTGCTCTTGACCTTCGTGACTCTTCTTAGCTTAATTCATTTTATACTTAAAACCTGTATTTTATCACAGTCTGGCAGTTTTTTTGTTTGTTGTCTGTTAACACAAGAAAGGTCACATCATTAGACAAAGCCCAGTGGCAGGAGAAATACCGTAATTTGCCAATGGGAAACATAAGAAAAGTGACTTCATTTTTTATGTTGTCCCATGCCTTTTACCTTGGGGTCGCTTTTAAATGTTATCATTCAAAATTGAAACTTATGTCTGAAATAAATGCAGCAAAGTACGCAGAAGGAACAAATTACTTAGAACGCCAAGTATAAAGTCACGGTGATTTTATACAAATAAAAATTAGAGCAGTGTTTAAAATATGGTACTTTGGGTTTGAAGAGATACTAAATGAAGCTACTGCATCTTGTCGATAGTTGATGTTGTGTGTTCCTCCCTGGCTTTTAGGAAAATTTATGAGGGGCTGAGAGATGCCTCAGAGGTTGAGTGCTAGCTGTTCTTCCAGAGGTCCCAAGTTCAATTCCCAGCAACCACCTGGTGGCTCACAACCATCTATAATGAGATCTGGTTCCCTCTTCTGACATGCAGGCAGAACACTGTATACTAATAAATAAACAAATTGAGAGAAAGAAAGAAACAAAGAAATTTTATGAGAGAATATGAATGTGAGGTACGTCTATCAAAAGGAGACGAAGGGGTATGTTAGGTGTCACTCTCCATCTCATTTCCTTGGGACAGGGTATCTCACTGAACCTGGAGTTAGTTTGGCAGCCTACAAGCCAGCCTGGGCCAGAGGCAAGGCCCTGCATGCCCCCGCCTACAATGTTTGTCTTGTGTGGGTCTTGCACAGGCAACCACAGTTTCAAGTTCCCAGGTGCACATCAGTGCATCCCAGTGCATCAAATTTTTCTCTTTCTTCTTGTTTTGCTCTGATCCTCCCTGGCCTCTGGATTTTCCCCTTGAACTTCTAGTCCTCCCACCTCCCTCTTCCTGGTGCCGGGACTACAGCACTCACCACCACAGCTGGTTTACACAGTGCTGGGTATTGAACCCAAGGCTTTGTGTATGCTAAGCAAGCACACTATCAACTAAGCCACATCTAGCCCCATTAACTTTATTTTATTTATTCTCTGGCAATTTCATATATGTACATAATACATGTTTACTCCCACGATCTTCTCTTAGGCCTGCACAGTGAACCTCTTCTTCCTGACAAGTTCCCTTCCTGTGTTCATGTCATGTGTGTGAGTGTGTATGTGTGTATGTGTATGTGAGTGTGTATGTGTGTGAATGTATGTGTGTGAGTGTGTATGAGAGTGTGAGTGTGTATGTGTGAATGTATGTGTGTGAGTGTGTGTGTGAGTGTGTATGTGTGAATGTATGTGTGTGAGTGTGTGTGTAAGTGTGTATGTGTGTGAGTGTATATGTGAGTGTGTATGTGTGAATGTATGTGTGTGAGTGTGTGTGTAAGTGTGTATGTGTGTGAATGTATGTGTGTGAGTGTATATGTGAGTGTGTATGTGTGAATGTATGTGTGTGAGTGTGTGTGTATGAGTGTGTATGTGTGAATGTATGTGTGTGAGTGTGTGTATGTGAGTGTGTGTGTAAGTGTGTATGTGTGTGAATGTATGTGTGTGAGTGTGTATGAGAGTGTGAGTGTGTATGTGTGAATGTATGTGTGTGAGTGTGTGTGAGTGTGTATGTGTGAATGTATGTGTGTGAGTGT
Source organism: Acomys minous (assembly GCF_964271855.1). Classification (NCBI taxonomy): domain Eukaryota; kingdom Metazoa; phylum Chordata; class Mammalia; order Rodentia; family Muridae; genus Acomys; species Acomys minous. Next base: position 48,850,946 of record NC_140500.1, read on the forward strand.
GTGTGTAAGTGTGTATGTGTGTGAGTGTATATGTGAGTGTGTATGTGTGAATGTATGTGTGTGAGTGTGTGTGTAAGTGTGTATGTGTGTGAATGTATGTGTGTGAGTGTATATGTGAGTGTGTATGTGTGAATGTATGTGTGTGAGTGTGTGTATGTGAGTGTGTGTGTAAGTGTGTATGTGTGTGAATGTATGTGTGTGAGTGTGTGTGTGTATGTGTGTGAGTGTGTGTGTGAGTGTGACTATGTATGTGTGAATGTATGTGTATGTGTGTGTGAGTATGTAGGCTCCCACTAAGCCTGGTAAGGGTTGCTTATATAAGAATGGGTCTGGAGGAAGGGTGTCTCCCCCCCAGCTTCAGACTGAAAGTTCAGATCAGCAGCCTCTGGTGAAGGCAACACTAGATAATGCCAGGATGAAGTATTTGCAAAGCAAGAGCTTGTATGGCTGCAGAGTGAGTCATGGTTTTCTCTCACAGCTATCAGAGGAACACGTTCAAGTCAAGCAAGAGCTGCCTCGGTCTCTTTTGAGGTCAGCCCACCCCACAAAAGCTTAACAACCTACCATAGCCCTTAATACTTTAATCGCAGCACCCCTCTCACTACACAGTAGGCCAGCCCTACAACAGAGAGGTGCTGGTCTAGCGTGTACAAAGCCCCGGGCACAACAGCAACAAAAATTACATACATACATACATACATACATACATACATACACACATACATACATACCACATATGCACTCCTGAAAAATTCTAAATACATAATTTTTAAAACAACAGGTAAACATTTTCATTGTTTGCTTAGTTTTTGTTTTGTTTCGTTCTTCAAAAAATGTGTTCAACATGTCAGTGAGAGACAATACACAAAATTAAAAAACAGTAAAAATCAGGGCAGATAAAATATATGAAAAGCTAAAGATGGGGGGTGGTTGGCCCTCTCCAGAAGAGCACTTATTTAGCATGTGCAAGGCCTGCTCTGGCCCTGGCTTTAATCCCCAGCAGTGAAAGAAAAGAAAAAGGAAGAAAAAAAAAAAGACCCCGCAGGTCTGACACACACCCTTCCCTAGCACCCGGAAGGCTCCCGCGGCCAGCCTGTTCTATACGAGCAGCTCCAGACCAGCCAGGGCTGCACAGTGAGACACTGCCTGGAAACAAAAGAGAACAAGAACAAAAGTGACAAGTAAATTCAGTATTATCTCCAGTCCTTAAAAATCCAGTGGGTCTGTAGAGATATTATTACACTTTAAGTAGTATACCATATTTACTTCATTAAACTTGAAGAAAAATGAGAAAATTTACATGAAAGCCAATTTATTAATTTCATAGAGATGTGTGATTTTATAAAACATGAAAGTACCACTTGTAAAACATTTCAGTTTTTTTTCTTTTAAAATTGATAAAAAATAACTACTAATAAAAACAATTTAGGGTAAATACTTCACAACTATTAAATCCATGCTCCTATTTATAATGTGATTACTATGTGCTCAGCAACTTTAAAATGTTATACATATTAACTTATCCTTCCAGAGCTCGGCAAGTTTGGTGCTTTTATCCCCATATTACAAACAAAACTGAGACCCTGGCAATTCGTAAGGCATGCCAGAGAGAATGCAAGGCGGTAACATAGGAGAGCTAAGTTCAAATTCAGGGAGGGTTAGTGTTAGCTATGTTTGGTCTGCATGCTTGACTCATGCCTCTCTTAGTTTTAAAAGTTTAATAAATGAAACAGACATTTTTTAAAAAAGTTACCAGAAAAAAAATTTCTCAGTCTAGGTAGAATGATTGCCTGGCATACAGGAGGCCCTGTGTTCAACCTTCCTGGAAAGGGGGATGGGGTGGCAGTGGATGGGGGAGGGGAGGGTGCAGGGTGATAGTCAAAAGGAACAGTAAGCATACTCTCTGTGTTAGTCCGTAGAAGTGAATACTGTGGGGCTGGAGAGATGGCTCAGTGCACTGATGGCTCTCCCAGAGGTTGTGAGTTCAATCCCCAGCAATCACATGATGGGTCACAATCATCTACAATGGGATCTGATGCCCTCTTCTGGCCAGTAGGTGTACATGCAGGCAGAGCACTATATACATAATAAATAAATAAATAAATAAATAAATAAATCTTTTTTAAAAAAATGAAGTCTGTGAAGGATTTAGGGATTTATCATATAGTCAGACATACAGACCAGATGCATATGTTTATATGCTACATTAAAAGAACAAATCAACAAAAAGCAAAAACAAAACAAAACAAAACAAAACAAAACAAAAACCCTGTCATACACTTATGTAATGCATGGTAGCAGATAGTGTAGGAAGCTGCCACGAGAAGTTCCTATGTAAAAAATAAAAAAAAAATTATAGTTGTTCCCTTAGTTTCCTATATATATGTCTCTATATCTTTAAAACACATCTAAGGACTAAAGAAATAACTCAGCAGTTAAGAACACTTGCTGCTTCTGCTGAGGACCCAGGTTCGGTTCCCAGCACCAACATGGCCGCTCACAACCATCTCTAACTGTAGTTTCAGGGGATCTGATACTCTCCTCTGGCTTCCATAGGTAATGCATGAACATGGTACACAGACACACGTGCAGGTAAACACACCCACACACGTAAGATAAGAATATATAAATCTGTGGTAGAAACGAGGACATTCTGACCGGTGGCTGGTTTGCCACATTTGAAGCCATCTCCATAAGGAGGTTCTTTGATGCTCATCATCCTCTTTGAGGAAGGCTGAGTGTTGTCAGGAGTTAACCTGTCTCATTGTCAATCTTTAAAATGATAAAAACATCTTTAAATGTCATATTCTGTATGTCTCTGAGGTTTTTGAAGACCTTATCTATTTTACCTTATCTTTCTATAGAGTCATATCTATCTGTTGCACCTAGGGTGTATATTATTGTGATAAAATAGACTTGTAATTGATATGACCATGTTTGATCAACTAACAATTTACCACAGACAGAATTCTGCCTAAAAAAGGGCAAGCTTGGATACAGGCAGAGTCGATGGCCAACTCTGCCAAGACAGGTTAAGCAAGGCCTCAGTAGTTCCTGTCTCGCAAATATGTCTGTCAGATACATTGGGCCAGAAGGCTGAAGATGATGCTCCAACACTATACAGAGTTTTGGGTGACTGTTCAGATAGCAAACTGTCTCTGTCATCTTCTCATTTGGGAAGCTGCTAACCTGCACTCCCTGAATACTCAGGTAATTGATTTTATTCCTTCTCAAGTCTCTGATAGGGTTGAAGACCAGATAGTTTAGTTTTACAATTAAGCTTAGTTGTTTAGGAGTTAAGATGTTTTAAGTCTAGATAGATGTTTTAAGTTGATAATGATGAGATATGATAGATATTGATTTACATTCAGAATTTTATACTCACCAAGATAGGAAAGATGTTTTCTTCAAGGCTGCCAAATACAAATAACAAAAACACTAAGGATATAACATCTATACAATTCCTGATTGTTTCATGGTTCTTCTTGATGTAGGTAGTTTATGGTATATATGTGTAAAAATATAAATTATATATGTAAAAAATAAAAATATTTAATAAAAAACTTTTTATTAAATAAAAAAGAATAAATAAATCATTTTTAAAATATTGGGGGCTGGATGGACAGCTCAGCAGTTAAGAGTACTTGCTGCTCTTATGGAGGATCTGAGTTCAAATCCCAGCACCCACTTGTTGGGTCACAACCATCTATAACTGCAGTCAGGGATCCAGTGCCCTCTTCTGGCCTCTGTGGGCACAGTGTTCAGACCGTGTAACTAAAACCCCCCATACACATAGAATAAATACGAAAAACCCTTTCCATATACAAGTATCACAATTATAAATCTTCTCTCCATGATCTTTAGCTAAGCACTGTTCAGACTGTGACATCTTGCTTTCTGGCGGTCTGAAAGGCAAACAGCTTCCGTAGAAGTCTTAGTTGGAAATTTGAACTTTGACCTTTTCTGAGGCTCCCCCTATGCCGTTGAACCAGTGGTGCCATCCCCAGGGTGAACCAGCCCCTCTCTACAGCAGGCTCTGCTGTGGTGTTCTGCGGGGCATCCCCTGCAGAAGCATTGCAGCTCACTCACCACGTCCTCAAGGCCGTCATGAGAACAGCCGCGCGGACTGATGTTTCTGCCTGTGCTCATCCTCTCTAGAAGAAGTGAAAACTTATTTCCCTTGAGGATGATTGATTTGTTAATTACCACTTCGACTGTAACTTTAATATTAGATTATTTAAAAGTCGTCTCAGAAGTCTTGCCTGAGTGCTCCAGTGTTTGACTCCTCCATCCACAATCTTCCACCTCCTGCAGCCCGCGTAGCTCACTGAGCTGTGTTAACTCACATTTATCTTTTCTGGTTGGTTCCGAGATGTCTTAGGAGGCGGGGCAATCATTCACAAGTCATCTTATCTTATTTTTTCTTTTCCTACAGAATCTATTCTCATTTTTACCTTCTCGTCTGATTTGGCAGTGATTAACAAGTGCAGGGCACAGCACCCAGCCCAGCTTCTGACTCTCACAGAAATACCTGTGTGTCACCCCAGTACATGCGTGAGCAAGTTTCACTAAAGCAATTTTACTTTTATTCCTCGTTTCCTATCTTTACTTATTTTCTTTTTGAATTTTAGATATTGAGGACAGTATTGTTTGCTTACTTTTGTGCTGTGTGACTTTTCAAGTCCTTTTCCATTTCTGTCTCCCTCTTCGTCAGCTGTGTTTTCTACTGCATTTACTCTCTGGTGTTTTCTGCAAAGGTCTGACTCGTGCCCACAGCCACTGCAGGTCCTATAGGCCTGTCACCCATGCTCTTTCTTGTCTTCTTACCACTTGTCGGACTTCTTCTTTTCTACATCGTATGTGCTTCAGCTGACATGAGGATATAAGTTAATATAATTCTGATTTTTTTTTTGTCTGCTAAAGTAATTTTATCATGCTTTCATTATGTGTAAGTTGTCTGCTTCTTCCTCGGCCTCCATCTCTTCTTCCCGTCTGTCTTTCCGTTGTCAGTGTCCAAGCCTGAAGTTATCATCCTCTGCATGTTAATCTATCAGTGTGGGCCACGTATCCTGGCCACTGATGTGAAACGCTATCATATCGATGGATAGGAGCGGTATTATCAGCCAGTCGCTATGATTGAAAATTTTTGCTTTTAAATCCTTTCTCATCCAATCATTTGCAACTTTTGGTCTCAAGAGAACATCGTGGTTCGGTTTTTAGCATTCATCAGCTTGACATGAGCAGGAGATGAGTTAGTTTACTTCCTATGCTAGGAACCTTCATAGGAACCTTCAAACATGTATGACTCCATATTTGCTGCCCCGCTAAGCTCATGACTGCTCTTTTCTCCCACCTGCCCTGCTGAACTCTTAAGCACCTATCCTCCTAGAAAAAGTGTGGAGTTCAGAATAAACGTGAGTAGTGAGGACATTTACTTTCTCTGCTAACCTCATTCCATTCTACTCTGCAGTGGCTCCCAGGGTGGTGTTCTTTTTTATGGCCTACCTACATGCCATCATTCAAAGTATTTCTATAGTGCCCTTTAAGACAGATTAACTTGCTTTTGAAGGAAATGCAGATATGTCCACCTAGACAGATAGAGCCATCTCTTTCTGAGTTGTATGCACATGTATGTATGTATGGGTCCATGTATGCATAAGTGCAGAAGCCTGAGGTCAACCTCCAATGTTGTCCCATCCACCTCAATTGTGATTTTTTTTTTTTTTTTTTGAGACAGAGTCTTTCATTGGCCTGGAGCTGCCAATATGGGCTAAGCTGGACGGCCAGTGAGCCAGCCTGAGGAATCTGCCTGTTTCTTCCTCAAGAGCTTGGAATACAAACTTGTACCGCCACATGTATGTTTTTTTTTTTTTTATTGTTTGTTTGTTTTTTAATGTTGGTTCTGGGGATTGAACTCAGGTCCTTGTGCTTGTATACCAAGTGCTTCACTAGAACTGTCTCCCAAGCCTGGATAGTCATTTTCTTGACCTCACTTTTTTATACTTACCTGGCAACCATAGGAAATGAAACATGATATTAATAGTGCACAGTCTCCTCCTCTACTATGTCAGGTCACTTTCATCACTATAATAAAATACATAAGTGTGGTGACAGTTTGGAATCTTGCTTTCTTTTTTTAAGAAATCCACAGAAATGTTATAAGAATATGCTTTCATTTTAACCCCAGGTATGGGACATGGGGCTGCTTAAGCTTGTCCACAGCAGCTGACTATGATGTGTCTTGTGCTTTAGTAGCAGGGGAAGTGGGGGTGGGTGGGTGTGATTTTTGGCAGCTGTGACACTTGGAATTCTGGGAAATGCTCCGCGGGTGTATAAATGCTAGGGCCCCAAGAGGTGGGGTGGGTTGCTGGTGGATTGTTGTTGGTTGTTGTTTATTGTTGTTTGTTGTTGGCCATGCCTTGCTAAGTTGTTGTGCACAAAGAAGAAACAAGAAGAAGAAATTAGATATCTTGATGATGAAGATCTTGCCCCTAATCAGCAGGAAGTAGTAATCTAACAAAGTTGCCCCTTTCCAATCCCTGACTTTATTCAGGAATCTTTTTTTTTTCCTCTCTATGCTTTTTTTCTCTAGGGTTAGGGAGTTGAAAGAGTGGGAAAAAGGGGGTGGAGAGGGTGGAAGAAAGAAGAACCCACAAAGTAGCCAAAGACAATTAACTTATAAAGAGAAAATGTCTCCCTTGGCTCACCACAGGCTCTGTTATTCAGCATCAGTTTCAAAGTGTTAGTGTAGGGCAGAACAAAGCCTCTTCTATCGCTGCTAAAGAGAAAGCAAAACAGGACTGTAGTCCCATGCTGTCCCCACAATACCTGACGTCCCGCATGAATCCCAACTTCCTGAAAGCTCTGCCTCCTTCCAGTGGAGCTATCCAAGGAACGCCTGCTTCTTAGGAGTCACATCTGCCAGGTTGATTGCTGTGTATAACCTCAGATTTCAAGGGCAGCAGGTGACTTTGGTAAGACATTGGATTAGGGTGGCAGCTAGCAAGTCTTTGTAAGGTATACACCAGGCTTTATTGTTTTGTTTTTAAACCTGTGCATTGCCCTGAACAGCTGAGCCCCATGGTTGAAAGACTGTCAGACCCCCAGATGGCCCTCTTGAGCTTTATTTTCCCTGGGGAGGCTCTAAGAAAAACATATACCTGTAGCTGGCGAAAGCATGCTGTCCCAGTCCTGCTATAATATTTTATTTATGCTGAGACTGTGGAAGCCTGGTACCTGTCTCACAACCACACCCCCAAGGCTGTCCTTGATGTATTTAATTTTCATAATGAAGTTTAAATCCTGTGTATTTTAGAAGGAATAATTGCTTACTCACAAAGGAATAAGAGTGAAATAGGTACCCAGTCACACAGTAAATGATAGAAGATAATAGAGAAATACTCAAAGTTCTAAGAGGGAAGGACCAGGTCCCTGAGCATTAACAGTCAGGGGAAAATATATATATATATATATATTTTAAATCTTATATATATATATAAGATTTAAAACCAGGAGCTAGGGTGTGGCTCAGTGGCAGAGTACTTGCTTATTAAACCCGAGGTTCTAGGTTCTGTCCTCAGTACACACACACACACACACACACACACACACACACACACACACAGAGAGAGAGAGAGAGAGAGAGAGAGAGAGGGAGGGGGATTTACAATGAAAATATTCTAGGAGGAGAGGAAAGAGGGAAGAGATGGAGAGAGGAAAAGAGGGAGAGAGAGAGGGGGGAAGAAAGGGACAGAGAGGAAGAAAGAGGGGGGAGTGAAGGAGAGGGAGAGAGGAGAGGAAGGGAAAAGAGGGAGAGAGAAGGGTGAAGAGACAGAGGGGGCAGATCTAGGAACAGCATGCCTAGGAAGTGTAATGTCTGAGTGGTGAGAATTAGGAATCTCAAGCTAAGAACACAGAAAATTATATATATATATATATATATTGACACAGGAAAAACTCCCTAGGCTGCCAGTGTTGCACACATTAAGAAATTTCACAACAAATGAACAAGGAAAGGGTTCCAAAAGCTTTCATAAAAAGCCAGGGAGGCCTTTCCCAAAGCTGAGTAAGCCAGGATGACCTGCAGCTTACCAGTCATTGCTGTGGTGATGAGACAATTCAACCAATAAGAGCGCTAGCCTCTTCCACGGGGCATGGGGGTTCAGGTCCTAGCCCCCACACTGCAGGAGCTCACAACCACCTGCAACTCCACACAAACACGCGCAGACATGAAGGTAAAATAAAATTTTATTTTTAAAGCATGAGTTGGTGGCTTTAATATATATTAATAGAGATGAGAGAAGTAGAAGCAAAGAAATATATTTTAATCACGTGTGGGAGCCGGTCTGAGTGTCTAAGTCATCCATGTGTAGCACAAAGTGATTGCAAGACATTAATGTAACTAAGGCATACTGAAAGAAATCGATATTTTGAATATTGCCTATCAGGAAACCCTGGGGTCCAGTTATTAGTGAAGTGCCGTCTGACCTAGTAGGTTTAACTCCCTCCTGGTATCTGGTCCTCTGCCTTTTCTCCCATCTCTATTTTTCTTTATCCTTTTCCTCCACAAGTAAAACATGATAAAATAGAATAGAATAGATAAAATAGAGTAAACAGGTCATTGTTTGAGTGAAGCTAAAATCTAAATTTTCCAGAGATGTTTAATAAGCCTTTAGGAAAAGTCCATGAAACCCCAACACACACATACACAAAAAGAAGTCTGCATCCCACATCTACCCAATGGCTCCTTCTCAGTCGGGGGAGGGTATATCCACCCCAGTGCTCATGGCCCCAAACAAAAGACAATCCATTTCCTAACGAATGGTTGAAGAGTGTAGGGAAGCACAATCCCATGATCTGATGGTGGAGAGAGACCAGTAGGGAGAGGACATGCCATCCCCATCTGTCCATTTTCATCTGCAACTAATCGATTTCACAACTCTTCCGGGTGGGAGATGCCAATGCCCCACAGAAGAATCCTTGCCAAGTGCCAAGTGCTCCTGAGCCCTGAGCCCGGAGATGCATCTTTGAAACAATAGAGAACATAAAGCCAGTGGGGCTTGCATCACATTATTCCTTAGGTAGGAGCGGAAGGTCTCCTGTGAGCTAGGCAGCAGGATCTGTGCTCATCAGCACCTTTGAAAGGCGGTCTCTTCCTTTTCCTGCATCCTTTCCTGGGCCTCTGAGGGCTCAGCTTGTGCAGGGCCTTCCCCCCTCCCTCCCTCCTCAGTTCCTGGATTGGTGGCTTGTGTTAGAGAAACTGCCAACCCTACACTGTCCCTCGGACCTATCCCCTTTCTTTGCTTTCCTGTTTCCACTCTGGCTGCAGCACAGCCCTCCGCACGTGGTTATTTATCCTGTCACTGGAAACTTAGCTCTTCCAAAAGTGAGCTCACTCACTTTACATCCCACGCTGGCTTTCTTGCCAATTGCCCAGGCTCCTTACAATTCCTCATCTAGCATTTGATACACCCATCCAGGACATCTTCCTGTGTCCCCTACTCACTGCAAGGACTCTAACATGTTGGGTTTTTGTCAACAGTTTGAACCTGTGAGTTTAGCAATTCTCCTTCCGTGTGTGTGTGTGTGTGTGTGTGTGTGTGTGTGTGTGTGTGTGTGTGCGCGCGTGTTTTCTCAAACAAGGTGTGACAGATGGCTTTGGTACGACTAGCAGGGTCCAGCGTGACAACACACACTGAAGAATTTTAGCAACTAGAAAGTACCCTGCCAGAAGAAGATGTTGACCAACGGCCCATAATTGGTAAAATAGTTTTCACCTGGTAAGGTACTGCCGCACATGTGATCGATAAACACAGACATTGTGCTGAACAGCAAACCAGACATGTAACAAAGTGCAACTTTTTATTCTTCAGAACTATGAAATATATGAAATATAGGCTTAAGGGAAAACAGTGTCTTCGCATCATGTGTGTGTGTGTGTACACACACTTGTGTCTGTGCACACGTGTGTATGCAGAACAGGTGTCTTCCTTTGTCACACTCTGCCTTATTTTTGAGCCAGAGCCTCTCACTGAACCTAGAGCTTTACCAATTAGGCTAGGCTGGTTGGCCAGTGAGTTCTAGGGATCCTCCTGTCTCTGCTTCCTCAGGGTTAGGATTACAAATTGTGTTGTCACAACCAGCTTTTTACATAGGTGTGGGGATTCGAACTCAAGTCTTCATGTGTGTAGGGCAGATGTTATACCAACTGAGCCATCTCCCATCTCCAAATGTACTTTTCTTGGTACACATATTTTATTATATTTCACATTTATACATGAATATGCATATTTTGTAAGGAATCAGAGGTACTGAAGAACCCTGAACTGGGTATATTGTAGAAATGAAGTTTTTGCATGGATACTTTCATTTTCCATGAAATTGGGAATATGAATGCTCTTAAGCTTCTAATTTTTTTCATTCTAAGTATGATTTTTGTATGTGTGTGTGTGTGTGTGATTCTAGGGACTGAACCCTGGATCTTGCACAAGCAAGGCAAGTGACTTCCCACTAAACTGGATTCTCAGCCCAGATTCTTTTTCAACACGATTTTTCCGCACCACCAAGTCTCAGCCCCTCCCATTGGTAGAGCGCCTACACCCTAGGCAACATTCACCATCTATTCACTCTGCTTTCTCACCTCTGATCTTTAAGGGTTCAGTTCCTTTTGCTCTGCACTTGATTGATTGATTGAATGATTTGATCCAATTCTTGAAATCCCCCAGGAAATACTCCCGCTTTGTGGGTCACCTCCGTTAAATCCTTAACTGCTACCTTCTGACCTCTGAGTTTCCTAAGAAATCTTATGTCACTCTCTACTACTTCCTGGTTGTACTGTGTTTATGAGGCAACTCTTAGCTCAAATTCAACAGAAACTGGCCCTAAGGAAAGTCCCATTGCTAACCTCGAGTGTAGGAGAAGCAAGGAATTCTACCATTTCTGGTTCTCACGGAGGATAGAGAAATACTACACACTGTGCTGTGAGACATCTCTTGCAAAGGCCCAGCAGTCGTCTCTTTGGACCTGGCATCCTACTCTAAGCACAGGTATAGAGGACTTTTCATTGTTAAGCACCTGTGCAGTCATGTTTCAAGAGCTAAACTATGTGACCTCAACTTCATCAGATGATACGTACTAAATGGTAGCCTCCCTGTCAGCAATCGTAACTCTTATGTTAGACTTCTAACCCCAGTATAGTAGTGGGGCTAAATTAGGTCAGGGCCAAGCTTACATGGTGGGATGTATACCTTTAAAAAAGGGAGGGAGGGTATAGCTGAGTCTTGAGGTAGCACTATTCCCAATTTTCTGAGAAACCGCCAGATTGATTTCCAAAGAGGTTGTACAAGTTTGCACTTCCACCAGCAATGGAGGAGTGTTGCCCTTTCTCCACATCTTTGCCAGCACGTGCTGTCACTTGAGTTTTTTATCTTAGCCATTCTGACAGGTATAATGGTGAAGATCTTTTCCCAGTCTGTAGGCTGTCATTTTGTTCTATTGACAGTGTCCTTTGTCTTACAGAAGCTTTTCAGTTTCATGAGGTCTCATTTATTAATTGTTGATCTTAGAGCCTGAGTATTGGTGTTCTGTTCAAGATCTAGCTATACCATTCCTAGGCTTATAACCAAAAGATGCTCCACCAAACAACAAGGACATTTGCTTAACTATGTTCATAGCAGCCTTATTCATAATAGCCAGAATCTGCAAACAACCTAGATGTCCTTCAACTGAAGAACGGATAAAGAAACTGTGGTATATTTACACAATAGAATACAATTCAGCTATTAAAAATCTTGAAATTTGCAGGCAAATGGATGGCACTAGAAATGATCATCCTGAGTGAGGTAACCCAAGCCCAGAAAGACACTCATGGCATATACTCACTTAAGTGGATATTAGCCCAACATCGATGTCCTCTGAGAGTCTCCACTCAGCAAGGGATCAGGACAGACTCTGGGACTTGTTGCTGGACTCCAGGTGAGAGTGGTACCGAAGAATGGGGGCATGCAAGGACCCAGAGGGTCCAGAATCCCCATAAGGAGACCATCAAGGCTGGAGTATCTGGACCCAGGGGGGCTACACAAACTATTGCACCAACCGAGGACAATGCATGCAGTAAACCTAGACTCTGGGTTCAGATCTAGCCAATGGACAGCTCATTCTCCATGGTTGTGGGGAGAGCAGAGACTGTTTCTGACATGAACTCTGGTGCCCCCAATTTGATCACTTCCCCTTGGTGGGAAGGCCTAGTGGTAAACAGGGGAAGAGGAAGCTGGCTACTGGATGAGACCTGATAGGCTATGGTCATATGGTGGGGGAGGAGGTCCCTTCCTGTCAGAGGTCTAGGGGAAGGGAATATGACGGGAGAGGGAGGGAGGGTGGGAATGGGAAGATACAACTGAGGGGATAACAATCAGGATGTAATCTGAATAAATTACTTAAAAAATAGTTTAAAAAAACAAGATCAGAAGGGGCTGTGGTACAGCTCAGTGGTAGAATGCATTCCTGGCATGTTTGATTTCCAGCATGGTGAACTGCAGATCCTATTTTCTGTCCCTACTTTCTACCCCAAGAAGGTCTGAAATGAAGGTAGCCTTCTAATCCTGGACTTGCCAACATACCTGGCTAAAACAAGCCAAAAGGCAAGCCCTTTCCAATACTTAAAAATGAATAAGCAAAAACAGTCTTATTTTTATTTTAGAGACAGAGGTTACAAACCCTGTATAAATTTGTCTTACATACCATCTGTTCAATTTAAATCCTTTCAAAACGCACAGTCCAGAAATGAAAGTGAGAACTGTGTGACTGTGTAACTGTGAAAATTGTTTTCACGCGTGCTTATGGGTGCAACCAGAGCCCAAGCCATTAGAGCTCTCATCAGCATGCACTCTGTATTTGCTGTAACAGATAGACTCAGCCATAAGTGTGTCCAAAAGACAGGGTGCTGTTATGGACAAGGCAACAAAACATCTGAGTACTCACTGCATAAGAGACACTGTGAGAAACGTTCAAATGTCCATTTCCCACAAAACCCTCCTAAGATGGATTACATTAGCCTATCTTATGCATGAGAAAAGGAATCTCAGAAAGGTAAGTGATTTGTCCATAATCACCAAAGACATTGTAATTTGTGTTCATAACACAGCCCAGAAAACAGTTAAACATTACAGAGTTTCCATGTGTTGGTGGTTATTATGGTGGTTTGTACGCCAAACCATAGTTTTGTACGCATTTTTGGAATAGAAAAAGAAGAAAAGGGGTTGGTTAAATCTCTTATTTTTCTAACATACTAGCCAATGGAAAAAGCTTCATATAAATGTAATAATCTCAATGATGACACCGTAATTTCAATTTAAAGAAATTCATGACTGATGAATTTAATTAAATCATATCATATGATTTCAATTTGGTCCTAGAGAACTGAGATCTTGAACTGTGAGAGTTCACATTCACTGAACGGTACGTCAAATAACTCCATGAACATGAAAATGACAAGAAGATTCTTGATAATGAGTAAGAATGTTGACATGTTTTATAGGTTTTTTTTTTTTTACTGCGAAATACATCAGATGTTTATAAGCAGGCATAAAGTATGTAAGAACTTAAAGAATAATTGATTCATTCAACCAGCACAAAAACACAAGGTTATAGAAGGGACTCCTACATTCAGCACTGAGATGGAAAGAAAAGCTACTCAAACTGTAGTCACTTTTCCTGGACCCGCAGAAGTCAGGCTTCCAAGCAGTCATCAGGGAAACTAGCAATGTGGCTCCAGAGGACCACAAATAAAGTACTGGTTCCTCAGTCACCTGGGCAACTAGCACTGTGGCTCCAGAGGACCACAGATAAGGTACTGGTTCCTTAGTCACCTGGGCAACTAGCACTGTGGCTCCAGAGGACCACAGATAAGGTACTGGTTCCTTAGTCACCTGAGCAGCTAGCACTTGGATCCAGAGGACCACAGATAAGGTACTGGCTACATGGTCACCTTGGCAACTAGCACGGTGGCTCCACAGGACCACAGATAAGGTACTGGTTCCTTAGTCACCTGAGCAGCTAGCACTGTGGATCCAGAGGACCACAGATAAGGTTCTGGTTAGTTAGGCCTGAAGTAGATAGAACCGTAAACTGGTAAGAATTCTTAAATGGAAAAAAAAAAGAATTCTTAAATGGATATTTTGGTAGGTTTCAAGAGGTTCACTCAAATGAGCAAATTCCCAGGAACTCCATTCTTATTCTCTGGGGCCCCTACATTTTTGTGCATTTTACCCTCTAGAATCCTGCAAGGGGTCGGGGCTCCTTCTGTCAAAGATCTGAGAAGGAATCTTGCCTAAGAGGCCAGGAGGAATGATTCTGAAACACCAGAGCCTGTTTCCTAGGAACAAATCCTTTCACCGAGCTTGCTAAACACGGACAGAATAGTATTCCTCTCACCCTACTCTCTAATTGGAGAGGGATTCAACGGGTTTGGCAGCAGCCAGGGAACGGAAGGTGGATCAGAGGAAAACAAATCGAAAAACAACACACAGAGGTCCACTAAATAACTGAGATGTAGTCACTTTGAAAACAAACAAAACCTGGGCTTCTGGATCCAGCAAAATCATCCTACCAAGCAAAGGGGAAAAACATATCTGGGGGGGGGAATCCATTATTTGTGGACCTGTCCTCGCACACAATGTCCATTAAAAAGTTATCTGGGCAAACAGATTGATACAGGGCAGAAAGCTATCTACACAGAGAAATGTACCCTCTCTCATAAGGAATATATGAAGGTGAATCTTTTTTTTTATAAAGTTATCTAAAAGGATAGCTATTTGAGGTAGAAATAATAAAAACATACTCAGTAGTTAAAAGCGTATTACAGGTAAATAATCTCAGGAAAACTGACAGCCATGCCAGCAAGGGAAAGGACCAATCAGGAACCCTACTTGTTGGTACCTGTACTACATCTCAAGTGCCATGGCACCAAACAGGACCTTGGATCAGATTAAAAACAAAGACTGGAAATCCAAGGTATCCACTGGGGAGGAAATGTAAGATATAATTGCTTGGCTAAAATGAGAGACAAGGATATAAAATACTCAGTTAAAACTAAAGCAAGTGCAAAAGTAGTGAAAAAGGAACCATGTGGGAAATAGAAATAACAAGCACTAACTACTACTATAAATATAAGTGATCTAAAAACACCAATGTAAACAAAGCCACTTCCAAGGTCCATATGAAGATCCCAGCTGTAAAGGGCCTAGGAGAAATTTATTTTGCATATACTCAGCCAGATTAAGTTAAAGGATGAAAATAAACTAAGCTAAGACAAATTAAATCCACAAGCTTTCTTAATTTTAGTCAGGAAAGACTTCAGAATAAGAACAATTATTTGGAAAAGGCAGATGGGGCAGTAAAAGCCTGTAACCCTAGCACTGCAGAAGATGGAGAGTTCACGGCCAGTCTGAGTTACAGGGCAACAGTCCATATTTAAATCACAAAACCCAAGCCAACACACACACACACACACACACACACACACACACACACACACACACACACACACACACACACATGCATACACCAGCATCAGAAGCGAATGAGGGGTGATTAACACCAATTCCAATGTAAGAAAAATACTATGAACAAGTCCATGCCACACATTTGACAATGTAGATGAAATGGGTGCATCTTTTGAAAGACATAAAACCCATACAAGAAGAAATATACAAATAGAATATTCCCATATATTTTGGAGAAATTCAGGTAACATTCAAAAATTGAGTGTCAGGTCAGTGGTTTCACTTGTAAACTCTACACCAAAGGTAAAAAGTATACCATAATTTTTGATAAGTCTCTTCTAGAAACTTATTTGAGGGACGGAAACCATACTGGTGGCTTATAAGTGTAATAGAATAGAGCAGATGGGGTAAGAAACTGTTCTGCTTGGATGAGAAGTAGATATAAGCTATATTAGGTATTTAACACAGTGGTGGGGGAACAGGACCCAGAAGAAGTGAAAATGCGGAGTGCTTCCATGACCTCCCCCAGCTCAATTGGCCCTGTTTCTGAAACACCAGACCTATCCCTTCTCAGCATGCCCCAAGGCCAAACTGAACTCACTCCTTCCTGTCAACACTTATTTAATACCAACCATATGGCATCAGTCTGAAGGCCAGGAGTAGAGGCTGGAGAAATAGTTCAGTGCTCAAGGGTGCTTGCTGCTCTTTCACTAGGTCCCAGCACCCACACAGGGTGGCTCACAGCCCCTTCTAACGCCAGTTTCAGATCTGATGCTCTCCTCTCCGTAGCACCTGAACAAATGTGTCCTACTAAGACACATGCAGGGAAATAAGCATGCATCTTAAAAGAAAAGAAAAAAAAAAGACTTTAAAAATGGAGTAGTGATTAAGAAAACAAAAACAAAACTTGACTTCATGCTTTGATAAGAGGAAAGATGTATGAAAAATAGACCAGGAAGAAATAGGCAGAAAGACAGGACCTGGAAAATAGAATCAGGACAGTTTCTCTAGCAAGTTGTTATTTAAAAATTTTTTTAAATGTGTTTGTGTGTTCACACATGTACCTCATGCCCCAGGAGCCTAGAACACATGGAAATGGAGTTACAGCTGTAAGCTGTATGAGAGTGCTAGGACTCAAATCCCAATCCTCTGGAAGAGCAGACAGTGCTCCTTAACAACTCAGCCATCTCTCCAGCCCGTTAAGGTGTTATTTTAATCCAGACTGGAAAAGGTAAGTGTGAGACCTTCTCTGATCAAGAACATGGCGAGGCTAAAGGCGCTGACGCTGGAGATACTTGGCCTGAGAAACAACATGATTAGTGTGGCTAGAATGCAGTGGCTTCAAGGAGTTGCAGCGAGGTCCAACAGAGTGCTGGGCAGCAGATAGTGGGAAGAAGCTGAGCTCGGCTCCCACACGGAGGTGAGACGCATTGGCGCGGAGGGCCACTGCCATGACTTCAGAACCACTCAACTATGTGGAGGACACAGATACAAGGGGTCAAGGGTGGTAAGTGGCAACTGCACACAGGCAGACAGGACAGGCTTAGACTAGGGTAACATGGTGAAAAGTGGTACACAGAGTATGGGGACGCTCCAGAGAGCAAGAGGATTTTCTGGGGTGTGATAAGAAGTGGATGTAAGAGAGACATGGCCGGCATGTTGGGCTAGAACAACCAGAATAAAGGAGTTATTGGATTACAGAGCGAGTCCAGACAGCCAGGCTACACAGAGAAGCCCTGTCTCGAAATACAAAACAAAAAGGAGTTATTGGTAATACTAGCTCAGGTTATACCACAGTCAGATGTTTAATATGTTAAAATATTATTTCATTCTACCATGACATGAGATAGTTTGAGATTTTCACTGAATTTTAATTTTGCAAAAGTCATTCTTCAAGTCAGTTTACAACACTGGCAGTTTTCAATCAGAAAAGGTTTTATTACAAGAAACAATGACAGGTAAAAATGCAAAAAATTGTGCAATTACGGCAAAATGTTTAAAAATATCTACACATTTGCCCCATAGGACTACAGTACTTACTACATACCTGAGCACTGAATATTGAATGCCATTTTACACTTCTTTACATGGGACTCTGGTTCCTTACAGACCACAACCACTTTTCCTCATGCACCAATGAAATCAACCTGATGCTTACATATCAACTTTGTAGGATAACAAGAATCAAAGACCGACATAAATAATTTCTTCTTTCCTACAACAGTTACATCTAGCCCAGTTTTCATTGTGTAAAAATTATAGGAAAAGTGCTACGTACATTCTTCAAATGCAGAAACATAGTTAAAGTGGGATTGGCATTTGTTAGATCTTTTAATCCTGTGGTAGCCATTGTGCCTTTTACTTATATTCTCATACTATGAAAATGTACCTTAAATATCTACAAATAAACCCACACATTATCACTAATCTTAATTTCCTAGGACCTTTTCTGAAATCATTTTTAAAAGTGGCAAAATATCCCAGCTATGTAATGTAAACAAATATTCTTCATACAAAATTCAATATATACTCTACTCCCATAACAAATTCTAAACCTTGGCTTTGACACACTAAACGTAGATGATACCCTCAATATGCACTGTTATAACAAAAGGACTCACTGTTGTACAGACCAACAGAATAAATCTAGTGTAGAATGAGCCACAGTGTGTTGTTCTCTGATACATTATACGGTACATGTACATTGCTAACTCAATGTTCTATGTCTTGTTTTCAAGTAATGCATTTTCCTAAACACAGAGATTGTCAAAGTGGCAGGAAATCTTAGATATTCAACAAAGCTTTCAAAAATAAATTACATGGATATCTCTTGTAAAAATTATTTCCCTCTCATTAGCAATGCAAAACTATAATGCAATTAAAATAAATCATAGAAATAACCCTAAGACAAAATGAAGCAAACAAAACAAAACGAACACATAAGACAAACTAGAGGTAAAAAAAAAACACCACCAAAAAACCATTGGTTGACAAAGTTTACAAAGAGGTTAGGAGAAACTACATGTCCGGCTGTGTAGAACACATCCACGCTCATCCTGTGAATGCTGTCCACTTGAACTCCTGCTACAGAGAACTATCTCTACTTGTAGGCCCTTTGCAAAGCAGTCTAGAAAGTTTCTGGAAAAGGAGGTATGTGATGCAAGAGGCAATGCTTTCAATTTGTTTCACAGTATCACCTTACAACTTGTGCAAGATTTGTTTTTGTTTTCAATACAAATCATGCCAGTTTTCAAGAGAATCAAGCTGTTCTGACTGAGGATAGACTCGGACCTTCTGTGTAACAATCTCCATCTGTTATAGGAGGCATAGCAATGAGTATGTTATCGATCTAAATGCCCACCTTAGGTAAAAAAGGAGTTGGTTTGTCCTTCATGTCAATATTCCTAGCTGTGAGCTACTTATCAGTTAAATATGAACAGCGCCGCCTTAGTACCTGTAGTAAAGAAGCCCATGGCTCTGTTCACTCACCCATCCTTCTTTCTGTATCACCTTCAGTGTACAAATATCACTGTTGAGTGCAACAAATAAAGAGAGGCTGGAACTGTAATATGAACCTTATAAGCTATTAAATTATTAGACCACTGCAAGACACTTGTTTCTAGAAAACAGAATTTTAAAATGGCATGAAACTTCACATTATAAGTTAGCTTTCACGATACCAACAATGGCTGGACAGGTAGAGGATGGAAAAGGAAGTTGGGCAACAAAACAGCCCGTGTTAGTGCAAACTTGGAATTGTGAAACTCAATCCAGTTAGGCCAACGGCCATCGGCCATATCCTATCACACAAACAGCAGACCTCGTGGAGTCACAAGGTAAAGTGCCATGGCCATGGAACCAGCATGCTAATCTGGAAGATAAACACAGACTCATAAACCATTTAAACCAACTTAACTACACATGAATTAACTTATACAAGCACCAGTCATCTGCAAATCTGAGCCCTTTCTGGGATTTTAAGAAATGAGACAGTGTTAGCACTTGAAAAAGTTATGGACAGAAAACTGCCACTTTAAAGTTTTAGCTTAACTTAAAGTTACATGAGAAATATGAAACAATCTGACTAAAGTTCATTCCGAGACTGAGTTTTCCTTCAGTCCATGGACGGAGCACATTTAAATCTCGTACACTTGGAAACAGTACACAAAAATATATATGTAAATAGATATAAATAGTTAAGAATGAGGATCTAAGTTAGTGCTTCTCTGTGTTAGAGAGATCACAGCTAAATAAATGATATTGCCTCATATTGTTACCCGTATTTAAAATAAAAGTCATGTTAACCAGTTTGGACGCCTCTACCCAGGAATACTCTAACTGCTTTTTAGGAGTGCATAGTTGTCTTGATTCACCTGGTTTCTCAGCAACTATTTATCACAAAATTCTAGAATGATACTTTTATGTAAGGGGTGGAAAAATGCTGATAATTGCACTTTATTACCTTTCCTTACTGAAATGAAAAAGTCATGAAGGTAAAAGCAAATCCCTCCCCATACCACAATCTTTATGAGCACCCATTTCTGTATACAAAACTCTCTCAGTCTTCTTCAATGTTGACAGCACTTCCTAAACACGCTTCCTTAGTATGAGATGCCAGTGATGTGCTGAGGCCTGCTACTTGTTAGAGAACTTTCTGAAGACACTGAGGATAGAGTTTAGCCACAGCACACTCAAAATGGCGGCCAAGGTCCCACAGCCGATCTGGGGTCTCATACACTTTCATCCACTGGTCAGCAATGTCATCATATTGGTAAAGAGAATTTTTCCTGCTGGTTCTGAAGATGTGTTCTTCAACAGTCACTTGAGTAGCTCGGACAAATAAATGGAGTTTATTTTGGAAAAGTACCAGCTTAAGGTATGGGTTTATAGACTGGTCACATGGAAAGTCCTTTTTACGAGTCCATTTATTTAGCTCAATATCATAGGCTTCTACAGTAAACACACGCTGATGATTTCCACAGGTTCCAGCTATGTAGTAGATGGAGTCTTTGTACACAGCTGCTAAGCCCTGGATTCTAGGCACAGTCATGGGGGTTAAAAATCCCCAGTAGTCTTTTTGAGGCTCATAGAAGAGGAAAAATTCTCCTAAGGGGGGAGGGGGGGGGAGAAAAAAATATATAAGTTTTCATGTTTGGTTGCATCTTTGAGTCTAACTTCTGAAAACTAAGTTTTCCAAATATCTGCCTCCTATCATATACAAAGTAACAGTACTAGTACAGTCCACCTGCACTGGGTTGTATGACCTGGGAGGAGAAAGGCAGGCAACATGCACACATACAACTTAACCATAAAAATCCATGACATCTGTGTGTGCTACTTGATTATGAAATTGTTTACATTTGTGCTTTTGGGTTACTGATGAGTTTACATGATGTTGTTATAAAGCAAAGATGAATTTCAAAACAAATTATGAAACTGATATTGATTCACTAACCATTTAAACTAACAATAAAAGGAGGTGTGTGCTGAGCAGACTGTCAATAGGAAAATGTCTGTAAGAATTAAAGTGCCAATGTTCACAAGATCTTGCTAGTGATATAACATTGTTTTGTTTTTCGAGAAGGTCTCCAGCCTGAGCTCAGGCTGGCCTTAACTTTTAAGATCCTCCTACCTCACCCTCCAGAGAGCTGGAATTACAGGCAGGGGTGGCCATGCCAGCTTAATGGGAACATTGTATGATGTCTTTGTGATAACAATATCAACTCTATGGACAGATTAAATTTATACCACAACAGTTATAAGTAGAACATGTTGAACATTCTTTATCTGAAGTGTCTGAAACTCTAAGTATTTCATATTTTAGAGTATCTGCAGATAGACAGTATATTATCTTGGGGATTACTTCAAGTCAAAACATAAACACTACAATATCTTCAGTCCTGTGTTTACAGACTGTGACCTATTACATAAAGTCAGGAATTTTCCATGTGTAGAGCCACAACAGTGTTCTCAAAAAGTCTCACGTTTCAAAACATTGGCTCTTTACATTAGGGATCTCAACCTGTAAGACATAACCTTCTTCAACAGTTTTAATCAGGTTATAAATGAGGCTTTGTTTAGGTTAGAAATGAATACTGGGTTCTAAGTAAGGCTTCCCTTAAACTCTTCTAAATATGGAATATTCTCATCTATAAAATAAATTACCTACTTAATAACAGTGACATTTCAACTCTAATTTTATTTAAGCCAGCTTTTGCTTACACATTGCCTATCCTTACTGACTCACATGTTACAGTATTCTTGAGAGAGAAAATGGGAGGTGAGACCTTTTACATGTCCCAGTTCTCTACAAACTTCTTATAAAGAACACCTAATCTAACAAACCTCAACTCCTCTGTAATAAACTAAAACCAATGATAGGCAAGTAAAAAAGCTCTCAGGACCACAGATTCTCTTATATAAAATACAACCTCTGGTTAAAAACTATTCATTCTGGTCCTGAAATTCTATTAAGTCACTGCTGTTTTGCTACAATATTTACATATACATTAATATACAGCTCCCCACACTCCAATGAAAAGCCTTAAAATTATCTCTATAAACTTTTTGTCCAGTAACACACAAAGACGAGAGAGAGAGAGAGAGAGAGAGAGAGAGAGAGAGAGAGAGAGAGAGAGATTTCATCACTCATCACACTGAATGAGATATAACCATATTGAGTGAGTTATACACCTGTTCTTATTTTTTGCAAAGATAAGCCCAAATCATGCTGTGCTTTCATTTAACTAAAATCCAGTACCAGACAGTACTATGACTTAATCAATTTTACAGAATTAATAAGCAACTTAAAGCAAACATGTCCAGGCATCTCTGAGAAAATTCAAGTCACAGGTTTAGAGCAAATATTATCTTTTAAAAAATGGGATAGGGTTTAAAAATATTTTGTGTATCTTTATAAAAACCTACATTGTTCCTGATTTATTAGTCATATAAAAATCATTGAATATAATCCATTAAGAAACACAGTAAATGAAAAAGGATTTTAGCATTACTTACACTGCATTCAAAATCCCAGCATATTAAACATTTAATAAAAGTATAGGGGGCAGGGGAGATGGCACAGTGGGTAAAGTGCTAGAATACAAGCACAAGGATCTAAGTTCAGATCCCCAGGGTCCACAAAAAAATAAAACAAAACAAAACAGCAGGGCATGGTGGCACATATGTGACCCCAGCAGAAAGGGGGCAGAGAAAGTCAGGTTCCTGAGGGGCTTGGAGGAAGCCAGTCAAGCCAATTAGTAGGTTCCAAGTTCAATGACAGCCTGTCTCAAAAACAAAAACAACAACAACAACAACAAAAAAAAAAAACCAAAAAACCAGTGGCAATAGAGAGACAGCCAATGTTAATGTCTGGCTTGCATTCATATGCATAGAATTTTTAAAAAAGAAAAAAAAAGAAAAAAAAGAAAAGCTAGGATCTGAATTTCAAGCCTTTGGAATTAAGTTTCATAACTACTGAAACTGTTTGAGAGGGCTAGAAAGTGGGTCAGTGGCTAAGAGCTAAGTGGCTAAGCTGCTCTTTCAGAGGGCTCAGGTTCAAGGCTCAGCTTCCACATGGCAGCTCACAAGCATCTGTAACCCTAGTTCCCTTCTTCTGGCTTTTGCAGTGACTAAGTATGTATATGGTACATAAATATGTTCAGGCAAAATACCCATATACATAAAAGTTAAAACAAACAAACCAGTAGAGCTGGAAATCTAGCTCGGTGTTTAAAAGCATCTGCTGCCCTGCTCTTCCAGAGGACCTGGGTTCAGTTTCCAGCACCCACATGGCAGTTTACAGCTGTCTAAAACTCCAGTTCCAGGCAATCTGACACCATCTTCTGGCTCCCTTGGACACTGCATGCACATAGTGCACAGACATAAGTGCAGGCAAGATGCTCATACATATAAAATAAAAATAAATCTTGGGGGAAAAAGCTCCTTGGTAAATAGTATAGCTATTTCAGTAAATCATTCAGTAAGTTCCATAAAAAAGTAGTTGCCACATCCCTTGATTATGTTATTGAACAAAAAACAGCCAGGTATGATTAACCCTTGTTTATTGTTTAGACTTTTAAAATGCTCTCAAATAATCAATAAGTAATAGCTGAACTATTACTTATTAGATTGTTTTTAAAAATACTTTATAAGAGGACCATTTCAGTAGCTTAAAAATATTTTAAAATTTTAAACATTTTTGGCCTTGAACCTCTAAGAGAGAATGTTTTAACATAGTTTACAGTTAAGAAACCAAAAGTATTAACTACTAGGCAGTGCTACTTGCTTTACTGTTATTAAGTAAGCCATCCTTGGCATGTGACCTTTTCTGAATAGTCATTTGTCACCTACCCTGTAAAACATAGATCTTTTCTTTGTGCTCCACAGCATTATGGAACTCCATCGCGACTGGCATGGCACAAACGGCCGTCCAGCAGTTCTCCCGGCTGTCATAGCACTCCACGGACTTGAGCGAGTTTCTTCCATCACCTTCATAAACACGCCCTCCGATTGCATACATTTTACCACAGCAGTATACGAGTTTACAGCCTATTCTGGCTCGAAGCAAGGATGGCTTGGCTAGCCATCTGTTGGTGGAGTGGTCGTACATCCAGAAGTCATTCTCTGCCTTATGATCGATGGAGACCTCACTGCTGCTTGGCCTGTACCCTCCTGCAATGTAAATGTCATTGTCTGGTGACACGAGAATCCCAACTTCTCTTAGGTCATTTGGTGGTTTGCATAGTTTAAACACTCTCCCTGTGGCTGTATCTAGACAAGGCACTGTTTGCTTCTTTCCTGAGTGTTTGTGTGCAGCATCAAAGCATATGATCATCTCGGAAGCCGTCATTCCAAGCCTCTGTGTACAGCCATTGGTGTGGGATGGGCCCTTTTCCCCACAGCTTTTGACTATGGCCTGTGCAAACTGAGGCGGAATTTTCTCAATGAATGTTTCTTCCATCAGAGGAAAACGTATACATTTGGCAAAAATCTCTGGAAGGTGTCCTTCCCTTTCACTCTGCTCATGCTCAAACCACCGTATAATGCTTTCATAAACATGCTCTTCCCGGTCGACATTCAAATCGTCACTGTCTAGTATGCTTATGAGTTGGTCTTTTGTCAGCTGGAGAAACTCTTGTTCTTTGGTGACACACAGAAACTTTTTACGGATGTACTCTTTTGATCGATCTCCAAGTTCCTGATGACCATAATGATCAGCAAAGATAAAGACCCCAATAGAATTCTGTGGGTCCAAATGACTAATCATATACTTAGCACACTGGTCTTGGATGGAGGGGATTTGGAAGATGCTAGCTGTGGTGAACAAGGCTTGAACATTGGCCTCCGTCAGAATAACTCTAGAGGTATAGGCATAATTCAATACTAAGTCCATTGATTCAGCTTCCACACCGATGATTCGAACTTCTTTCTGGGTACTTTCTGTAAGGCCGCTAGTGAACATGGATCTAAGAAAGAAAAAGTGGTTGATATTTTATATGCACTGCAAATGGAATCTTTCGAAGTTCAACGCTATCCCACAGATAAGTCCTTCTGAAAACCAATCACCTAGTTACTCCCAAAAGCTCTGTTCCTGGGGCCATTCCACCTTGTGGTAGATTGCTTCAGCTGAAATCACCCGGTGAACTAAAGCTGACAGAAGGGCCATGTGGCCTCTTGCAGCAAGCCATGGAGACTCTTTTGGGACGGTGGCCTTGATCACCAGAGAAACTAGGTAATTGTGGCTGCCATGAGCCTGAATAAACAAATTCTGAGGTCACTGTCTTTCAAGTACTTCTACAGCTCCTCCCAGCCCATGCATCCCTAAGTAACATCCCTGCAAGTACTGCCTTAATCTAGCTAGCCTCTTGCCCTGACATTCCTTGACAAATGTACTCTTCTTTGTCCAAAAGACATAAATGCATCAAGTTTTGATCATTTGTGTGGACTTCACTTTCTTACAAAAATCCCTCTGTGCACATAAAATTACTAAGATTCTTATAGGTGTCTCTTATTAACTACATCTTGTGCTAAGTGGGTTCCTCAGTTTCACCCAAGAGCTCACATAAGAAGTGGAGGGAGAGGGCAGGATTCCGTTCTCCTGTGCTAACTATGGGAAAAGGAGAATACTGGTAAGAAAGCAAACCACAAGTGACAAACATCAGATTTGACTGTCCTTGGAGCACCTAGCCAAGCTTCTAGCCTTAAATGAACCTTAAATTGTCACGTCCCAGAAAAAGTTCAAGATACCACCAAGACAGCAAAATTAGGCCTAAGCACCCTGAGCCAGTCTAATGAAATCTTGGATGGTCCAGTAAAAAATGCGTGGGAATCTGTATACACAAAGTCAATTTTCATCTCAGAAAGAGCATGGCATTCTTCAAAGGTACTTATTTTTTACCTACATCTATTAAAAGGCCACTTTACTTACTCTTGGGCACTGAAAATTCTTCCTTAGTAGAGATACTTCATTTTCTCAGTTAATGTTCCTGTATCCTAGATATTTATATCTATACCAAAAATGTATGGTAGGGTTAATATGCCTTGTTCTTTTTTCAAATAGTATATTTATGGAACTTTGTTTCCCAAATACTATGCAAATAAAACACTGGGACTTCTAAGTATTACCCATTTTTAAACATCATTTCCTTTCTTTAAAGTTTCATTCTAAAGAAACTTATGTTGTTGTTTTGAGACAAGGTCTTATTACATAGCCCTGATTGTCCTAGAACTCATTATGTAGACTAGGCTGGCCTTGAACTCACAGCAATGCCACAACCTCTGCCCCAAATGGTAGGATTAAAAGTGTGTGCGAGATCTAGATACTTTAAACTTGTTCAGTTATGCTGTGAAAAATATCCTAAGTGGGAAAGTGGGCAGACACCTTTGAAGGCCCCATCAGATACACGAGGGCCTTTTTTTTTTTTTTTAAGATTTTTGTTCTTTTTATCTGTATCTATGTGTGTGTGTGTGTGTGTAGGATTGTCCACACGTGAGAGCAGATGCCTGCAGAGTTTAGAACTGGAGTTGGAGTCACAGGTGGTTGTGAGTGGCTTGATACAGGTGCTGAGAACTAAATTTGGGTTTTCTGCAAGAGTAATTTAACCACTGAGCCACTCAATACATGAGATTTTAATATGTAGTATAAGAAACCTTGAGGCTACAAAGGCCCAGCTTGGTGTTTAGACTATGTATCTTTTTATTTCAATAATATAAATTTTAGGTTTAATAGTACCATCTGACTAAAAATAAAATGTTCCTATGTTTGAGCTGGTTTTCAATTCAGGTGCTGAAAGATTCACCTATACAGCTACCAATTAACAAGAAAAATACAGCCGGTCATTAGGTAGAGACTGACTCCCAAGGGAGAACAGCACCACATGTCCCTTCATCACGGAGCCACTCCTGCCTGCAGCAGGCTGGGCTGCCACACAGGAGCCCGGCGCCTCGAGGAGCTCCCTCACAGGCTCCTCATGTCTCCAACGCAGTGGGAGTACGTCCTCCCACAAACTTCCAGGTAGTAATCTTTTTCATAATCATTGCATTTTAATTTTGAAAAGGTGCTGAATCAGGAAGGAGCCAGGTCAAGCTTCTAGCTGTCCTAACTCTTTCACCTGAAAGGCAAAGCTTGGAAATTACTAAGTGTGGTTTCTGAGATTCCCACAGCAGGAGAGCCAAGAAACTTTTGTCCGGAAACAAGAACTTAGTTTCTTGGTCTCTACCAACATCCTTACGTGAATGGTGTGTTCAGAAATATTTCCAAGCATTTTTAACTTCTTAGAAACTAAAATCTACTGTAACCATACTCCTTTTGTGTAGGCATTCAAATCCAATTTTAATTATACATGACATTTATATGGTACCATCTAGAGAATAAGCTTTTAATGAAAAAATTTTACTTTGAATTTCAATTTATTTTCTTACTATTCAAAGATAATTTATATAGTTTGGGTTTTTTTTTTAAACAGAACTTTAATGAAGTTCGCTTATTTTTGTTCTTATAGTCTCACATAGTAAAAAGTCCAATTTTAGAATAAAGTCTATCTGCCATTTGAATGACTTAGGAATCACTCACTCGAGGTTTGTTTTGTGTTGTTGTAATAACTGGATAAGGATAAGGACTACTAAGATGACAGAAGACAATGCATATTAAGAAGGCTTCACTCAGACTTTGGTAAGGAGGAATTGTGCCATATGTTCAAACGCACAGTCGGCTAGGAGCAGCGGTTTCCACTGCCAGGCCAAACTTGAGCTATACGTGTTCAATCTTTTTTCTTTTCGGCTTTCTCTCCTATGATAATTAATACTTGGTAGTTCAGTGACCTACCCAGGGCAAGTCTAAATGGCTTTAAGTATCAGGGCTGAAGGAACTAAATTGAACGCAGCATTCTGAAAAAGAGCAACAAGAAGTGAATGCAAGATTACAGGGGGATGTGCCTGATAAGCGCCTCGAGAGATGAAGCAAGAGTGTGGCTGGCAGGAGACTCTCCCTATCACTCATGAACGTCTGAATGATGAAGGGCTTTCAGAAGCGAGCACTTGAAAAAAAAAAACGTATGTTCAGGTAGAAAACTATCTATCCCAATCACCTGCCCTTAGAGTAAGAAATTACACGCACGTTTAAATTTTTCACTTTTCAGTATTTTATGATAAAAGTAAACTAAAAATGAACGTGAAAAAGCATGAAATAGTTCTTGGAACCTTGGAAACTAAGACAGAAACAAACTCTATTTCGTTTACTTTATTTCACTACTTTCTACAAAACTCCATGGCATTAAAACAATCGACTAAGTCCTAATTTACTTGTAAATGAACAGGTTCCTATGTTCTAAACTCTAAACAATGTTATATATTAAAAATATACATATCACATCATGAATATTTAAAAATAAATTCTAGATCTTTCTCTAATAAAACTTGCAATGATCGAAACCCTGTATTTCTACGCTGCCCGATACAGCAGCCCCCAGCCACATGCACAAGCTGTGGACTTCACATGTTTTAGTGTAACTTAGTTACTGAGCTTAAATTTCACATGTGCCTGACAGCATCTATATTAGGAACACTTCTTACACAGGGGTCCACCAACTTAAAACCCTAGAATCTCACAGTTCAAAACGAGGGTTCATTATTAAGACAAGGCCTGTTATCCGCTCTCGGAAAATAAACGCATTATTTGCCTTTATTTATTTGTCCCAACTCTGTATATCAAAACCAAGTGGGCAATACTGGAGGCGAACGGGAGTCTGGTATGGATAAGTAATGTTAAGTTTCTACCGTCGTCATACCTGAAGTAGGGGCTGATTGCCGCAAGAACGTTTCTATGACAGGAAAATGTTTTCCCGTGATCCACTTCCACTACGATGTCTGTCAACTGTCCTTCATCGTACATTGTTTTGAGTTGCTTAAGAATACTGCAAGCATGGAAGGGGTCCATGGTATCGTAGGCTGTGTCTGAAGATGGAATCCCATTCGGTGTCGGGGAAGACTTACTTAAATCTAGGAGAAAAATCGTACAACCACAACAAGTTCGAAGCCAGTTACGGCGTCGTGGGCTTCTCCCCCCACCCAACCCCTCAGCCCCCACCCCTTACACAAACGCCCGCGTCTAAGCAAGAGCTCTGGGAGCCCAGAACCCAACAACGGAGGACAAGTTCCCAGGCCGGCGCGCTCCTCGGGAGCCCGGCGAGCCCGGACCGTCGCGCTCGCGGAGCGCCTGAGGCGAGCCAGCCGAGCCGGCGGCAGCGACAGCAGCGGCGGCGGCATGCTGGGACTCGGCTCCCGGCGGAGCGGGGGGGGGGGGGGGGCTCCCGAGGGCAGCGCGACCGAGGCGACCGCCAGGGCACCCCTCAACCGCCTCGCGGGCGGCCGGTACCCAGACGCCCCATCCCCGCCGGCGCGCCGCCCACCGCCCTCCTCCCCATTCATCCTCGCCTCCGCTCCCGCCGGCTTTCCATCGTCCCCTCCCGCCTTATACGGCGGCCTTCTCGGGTCGCGGCCGGCGGCCGGCGCCCGCGCTCCTGCTTCACGCCACCGACACAGCCGCGGCCGCACCACGCCACCCACCTGCCGACGCGGCCATTTCTCCGAGGGGCCCCGGCTCCGGTTATTTAAAGAGGAAATGTCATTGCGTTTCGCTCGCTCCCGGGTTCCGGCTCTACGAAGAGCCTCCTAGCCAATGAGGATGGCAAACCAAGCCGGCTCCTCCCCGAGCCTCGAAATACCTGGCGCTGATTGGTCAAGATTTGAACACCTGCGCATCGGGAAATGTAGTTTTACTGCCCCCGTTCCCGCGTGCTCCTTTCGGGCAAGAGGCCCAAGGCGGGCGTTCCTATTGGCTAGCTAGGCGGAGGTAGCTCCCCGAGCCCGCCCGCCTGTGCCCGTGAGATGCGCAGCGCCCTCCGGGAAACGTAGTTCTCTGGCTAAGGAGCGCTGTCACTCTGAGGCACGAGGTAAGAAATGCTCTTGTAGTGCAAATTTCCCTGGCTAGGGCCTCTCTCTTAGTCTCGACTCCGTTTTAAAAACAATTTCCTTCATACCTCAAAATCCCTGCCCGTGACTAGATTCCAGTATGAAAACGCACCTCTGCGTGAGGACTATGAAACTCTGAAAAGTTGGAAATGGTCAAGAGGGCTGTTATCCAAAAATGCAAAGAAAATAAGACACTCCACCCAAAAGAAAAATATCAGGAGGCCTCTGATGAGCCACCTGTGACACCCACTTGAAACTGCATCGCCTTAGACACATGCCCTGCTTTTGCACGGCCACTCAGGACCTGAATCCACTTGGCTTGCCCTTATAGCACACCCAGGAAACACCTGTCACGATGGAGAGTACAGGGGCCATAGAGGGAGACTCAGATGATTGATTTCCCCTGGGCTTCTTGACAATGGAGAGGAGTCTCTGACTTTCCTGTGGAGAGATGCTGGCGAGAGGCTGAGCCTGGAGCACCTAGGGACTGTGCTGAAATCCTGGCTCTCTCACACAAGCTCTTCCAAGCCATGAACACACAGTCCTTTACCCTAGCATGTAACAGCCGGCATTCGGTCTACTTCACAGTCTTTGGCAAGAAGGCAGAGATTTTATTGTTGACCTATATTTTTCTTCTTCCATTTTGATGTTCGTTTGTAAGTGTGTTTTTGCATGTGTCGGCGTACATAGTGGGGGAGGGCGGGCCCGCGTTGCTGGTGGCATGCATGTGGAGGCCCGAAACTGATGTTGGAAATCCTACATGGGTGGTTTTCTACCAGCGGGGTCTCTCAATCAAACCCAGAGGCCAGGCGTATGGCTAATCTCTCTAATCAGCTTGCTCTGGAGAGTCTCTGGCTCTAGGTTTGGTTCTGGGGGGATTCGAACACCTGTCCTCACACTTGGCGTGGCAAGCACTTCAATCCCTAAGCCATCTCCACAAGCCCCTTGTTGATCTGTTCTGATTTCCTCATCCCGTTTCTGGCATCTAACGGGATGCTTTAACACATTATAGAAACTTAAATAAAAAACTGAAAATGGATGTAAAACGGAAGTGAGCAAACACTGGGGATAGACCTTTGCATCAGTGAAGAGAGAGGAAGCTTTAGTGGAGAGACAGACTTAGTCCACAGCGGTAACTTTCCTAGATTTAGAAGGATCAAGCAGTTTAGGATTTGTGTGTCTGTTATATAGCTATAAACTAAACCAGTACCAACCCCCAAGGAAGCTGCATCTCCAACTCCAGTTGACCTTAATAAAGGGTCATGAAATTTCATCTATGATTGAAAAGGAGTGGGGATGATTTAAAATAGTTGAGTTTTATTCCCCAAGTGTGCTAGAAATGTAAAGTTCCAAGTGCTATACTGCTGTGTGAATTAATGAGACTGGGTGCTTCCTGAGGCTTGGAGAGTAAGGACGTCACTCGCAGCCCTTGCGTATGAAAACATTGAAGGCGCGCCTACCCCCGCAGCCTTTACCTGATGAATCTGACTTCGTTTGTTGTTACTTCTAACTTTGAATTTGCATTCTTCATGTATTCAGTTTAGTAAAATTGTTTTGCTTACGATATTGAGGGCATTCAGAGAAATGGCATTGATTCTCAGTATAGATTTAGCAAATAAAATACTAGTGGCTGTTTAACTGAAGTTCAAATTTAACCAAGAACTTTTTTGTTTTTTGAAGTTTTTTAGGTTTTTGATAAGCCTTTAATGCACTGATGCTGGGTAGATATTCACCCTGTAAACTATCTTTTCTTTTCTTGTTTTAATTCATTTTTAATTTATATGTTCACTTTCCATCCCGATCATAGCCCTCTCTTCCCCATCCCTCTCTCCTACACTCTTCCCCCATCCTCCCTCCCCCCTTGTCCTCAGAAAAGGGGAGGTGCCCCAGCCCCCCCACCACCACCAGCACACAAATCCCATTAGTGAGGAGCTCCTCCTAATCCACTGAGGCCAGGCCAGGCAGCCCCGTTAGGGTGAGGTGATGGAGAGCAGGCAACAGAGTCCAGGTCATAGGCAGCACCTGCTCAGCTTACCCCAAAACAACGAAGCTTAAAAGATCAACCTGCTCATCAGCTGCATATGTGTAGGGGCCAGGGGCCAGTCCATGATGCTCTTTGGTTGGTGCTTCTGTCTCTGTAAGGCCCCGTGGGTCTACGTTAGTTGACTCTGTTGGCTTTCCTGCAGGGCTCTTGTCCTCTTCAGGCCTTTCTATCCTTCCTAATCATTCTGTCCTTCCTAATCAACAACTCTTTCAATCCTATTAAACCTCTTTAAGAGACACTTGGTTAATTTTCTTTCCTCCTTTCTTTCTTCCTTTCTTCTAACCCAATTTCCTATTTAATGCTGTACTAATTAAGTAATGTACTTGTCCCTATTGCTAAATTAAGTAAAAGAAAGCTTCTTCCTCATTCTTTAATAAACAGACTACAAAGTACAGAAAGTAAATCTAAATTTAAGAAATATAAATGTGTAGTTACAGGCTTGCCGTCCACACGGCACTCTGTCAGTAGACTCCATGGCTGGTCAGGAGGCATGGCCTAGTGGAGATTTGCTATCAGCAAGAAGATTAAGTAGAAAGAGCTCAAAGTTGAAGCAGCAGTTCTGCTAATTCTCAGTGCTCTTTAGGAATACAAAGATTCTGTTTCAGAGTTGATAACAAAATGACCAGAAGCTACTTTTATTTTTAAATGAGATGGCTCTAAGTTCAAATGTGACAAGAACTTTAAAAGCCTATGCGCAGCCGAGGAAGACAGCAGCAAAAGTAACCCAGTTTCCTTACTGTGTTGTCCTTTGAAGCAATTTTTCTACATAGTTATAGTTCAATGTAAAATATATACAGGATGGAAACCGTAAGTGCAAACTGGAATATACAAAGAGGTATACTTAAGTTAGCCTTGGGGCTTTCTTATTGTATATATTACCTCAAAACCAAAAGCAAAAAGAACTGCTTGAGAAACATCTTGACCTTTAAGTTATAGAGAAGATGAGGGAATCATGAAAGCAATAAACGTGATAAATGAGGAAAAGATGCAGTCACCTTTGTGCGTGTATGTGTGTGCCTTAACATTTAGAGAATGGCTTTTTAGCAATTATCAGTTGTGCCCAGGCAACTGTCAATAATGATCCCAGGCAACACAGACGTGATAGCAGTGGATGGAGGAGGAGGAAGAGAAAATAGAACCTCACTTCTGCAAATCGATTCTGCAGCTTTCCAATTTCCTTGGTCAGTGCTGCCGAGGCTGTGAGATTAACCGGCGCTGTGTGAAATGGAAGAGAGTAAGAAGGCACAGTGAGGGCCTCTACCTCTCAGCAAATGACGTCCTTATGCATTTATCTTCTCAGCTACAAGCTACTTGATGTGTCCAGTGTGACATTTTTCTTGCCAAAGTCTTCTGTATTAACAGGATTAATGCCTGGAATGAAGCAACAAAGTGTTTTTTAAAACATAAATTTAATATAATTGCAGATAATAAAAGTGATTTTTCCTAATTCTGGGACTTCTTTTTGTTTGTTTGTTTGCTTGCTTGTTTGTTTTTGTTTTTATTTTGTTTTGTTTTCAAGACAGGGTTTCTCTCTATAGTCCTGGCTGTCCTGACTTGCTTTGTAGACCAGGCTGGTCTCAAACTCACTCTGCCTGGATTAAACTCTGTGTTGCATAATGTTTTCTTTCTTTTAAGTATATAATTCTAAGTGAATATCAGCATTAACTCTACCTGTTGGGTGTTTCTCAACTTAATTATATCATTTATGTAATGGTAATAACTAGAAAACACTAAATTTGATTATAGCAGGGAACACTAAAGTGCATTCATTTGTCCTTTAAGTACTTGAAATTTAGCCTATGCAAGAAGGAAAATGTATATGTGTGAAAGTAGTGGCATGGAGATTTAATTTCTCAAAAAAAAAAAGCCACCACTTTTTTGTTTTACTTTGTTTTGAGACAGGGTCTCGCTATTTGCTCTGGCTGTCCTGGAACTCACAAGAGATCTGCCTACCTCTGCTTCTCAAGTTCTGGGATAAAAGGCGTGCACCACTACTCCAGGTTTCAAAAATATTTTTGCTTCTCACCGCTAGTACATCACTACCTGCATCCTGGGAAGACACTGTGCTACACGGATCATGACACAAGGAAGCGAGGGGAGAAAATCGGGGAAGGAAGGGAATGGAAGGAGAGAAATTCTAATTGAGGACCTTATTGTTTACGGAGGTAAAACACAGTCAAATGGAAATCAAGTAAATCCTGAGAGCTGAGGACACCTGCTATTTAGGTAAGATAAACACTTCTGACAATATGTTAAGGAATGCAGCCTGTTCACTTAAATAGGCGGTGAGCAGGGCATCGAAGCAGTTGTGTTACAGAAACATTTGCCGAAGCAGCAGACACTTTCTTATTTCTCTTAGTTGGACCCCAAAGGTAAAACACTAGCTATGTGCACCTTACTATTGATGAGATTTAATTAAGAACTGAACAAGGAATGAGGACTAATAGCTATAGGTCACCTGCTTTATTTCACTTAAACTAGGGCTCTGGTTCAGTTTTATATGAATGTTGCTATAAACAAAAGATTAATTCTAACAGTGTTTCGTAGTCATGTAACAATCTTTGGTGCCAGATCTTTTGGTTACACCGAAAGGTCCTGCAGACTAGGTGCAGCTTTGGGAATGATATTACAACATTTTCTCCCCATTTAAACATTCCTACTTCTGTGTCAAAAAGAAGATAAACCAGAATCTGCCATGGATGATGATTGTGTAGGTTTGAGAAACTTCCATTAGAAGGATAAGAAAAAAACCAAAATACAGAAAGCGGTCATACTGCTAAACTATTTTGACTTTGTTAGGCAAAACTGATCATTTTAGAGGTATGATGATTTAAGGTTTATTGATGGTAGCTATGATTTACCACGAATAGTTATTAAGTTGACTATGCCCCAAAAATCTACTGTAAAATTGACTTGCTATACTGGCCCCTTGATTCAGTCACACTCAAGCTAATTTTTAGAGCCGAAGTCCTTGTCCTCATGCGAGAAAGAAATTGACGCTCTGCTCTGAAGATTAGCCTATAGCCCACATGAAGCTGGTAGAGATAAACAGCAATTCTTGTTTCTTTCTAACCCCAATTGTGTTCTGATATGTTCTAACCCCGCGATTAACTCAAAAAGCATGAATAGGGGCAGGTAAGCAAGTGGCCATCTTCAGCCTGCAGACACCAGGACAGAAATGTGTGGAGAACAGGCACCAGGTATTTTGAAAAATACACCTTAAACACAGCAGAGAGAACATATTTAAGTATTTATAAGACAAAGCTATTGATATGTCCAAAGTACTTTCAGGAATATTTAGCTTTCGTGTCTGGCGGTTGTGCTGAGGGTTTTGTTTATCCTTAGCTCTAGTGACATTTTCACCCAGAGGCGTCTTTGCTGGGGCAGGTTGGCCTCCTGGTGTTGTCTGATGATTTAGAGCAACATCCTCGGCCTCACCCATTAGGGGCCATGATCACAACCTGCCTCCAGACATTGTGAATGTCCCTGAAGTGGAAAGCTCCTTCCAGCTGACAGCCACTATTTTAAGTGTGTTCCTGCCCCCTGGTCATGGGGTGCTTCCACTTCCTCGAGAGCTCTGTCTCACCATCCATAAATACAGTACTGTATTATTTAAAACGATTTCATTGTTTTCTCTTTTTTTTAATTTTAGATTTATTAACTTTATCTTGTGTGTATGAGTGGTTTTTTTTTTTTTTATACCAGATGTATGTCTGTGTATCACATGCATGCCTGGTGACCAGGGAGGTTAGAAAAAGGGGTCAGATTCCTTAGAACTGGGATTATCAACAGTTGTGAGCCACTATGTGGATACTAGGCCCAAACTCAGGTCCTCTGCAAAAGCAGCAAGAGCTCTTAGGCACCAAACTGCTTCCCCAGCCTCCTTATCTTCTTTCACAATATGCACTGTATAGTTAATACTCGCCTTCGTTTGTAACACATATGACCCCTACATCGTATTGCCTGCTTTATGCATCCTTTTTGCTCCTCCTTGTCCACTCTTGGCTTCTTCCAACTTTAAATACAGTTGTTATGGATTTGCAATCCCTCCTTGTGAGCATAAATATTCTTGTAAAATACTTCTGCGTTTTATGTGCCATGAGAGTTCATACGACAGTGCTGGGCTCTGAATCTAATCCTTCTTTAAACGTTTTTTACCCAGTGCTCTGTTTTTGAGGTTCATTCATATTCTTTGGTTTTTTTTTTTTCCACTTTGCCTTCCCAAAAGTCAGATCACTGACAGTCAATATATATCACTTGAAAATGCCATGCAATTAATTTCGTAGATGGGTATATTGAATGGAAATAGGTAGGTATAATAGACAAAATATTGATTGTTCAAAGACTGTGAATATGTTACTTTATATGACAAACAGGACTTCAAAGATAAAATTAATTGAGGATTTTATGACAAGGAAATCATGCTGAATTAGCTGTGTGGTCCCAGTGTAATTACAAGAGGTGGTAAACACTGACGTATTAAGATGGAGATGTGATCACAGAAATGGAGGTTGGGCTGTGTGCTCTGGAGATGGTGTGAAGGGACAGGAGGGAGGGAATATAGGCGGTCTCTCTAAGCTAGAAAAGGCAGATGTAGCTTCTCTTCTAGAAGCAATGGAAAAGGACAGTCCTGCCATCATGAAGGTTTGGGGACATTTGCCATCACCTGTAGGGTAAGTGTGTCGCTTTAAGCCACTCCGCTAGCAGTAATTAGTTGCAGCTACAGTGGCTCCTAGTGAGCATAGGGCCAGAAACATGACTAAATTTGCTCAAATTCAAAGACTGTCTTCCCACAACAAAGAATTATTCAGTTCCAAATGTTCACAGTAGAACTCTGGTCTGTGGTGGGTTTTGTATCTTTCTGTCTCCGTCTCTCTCTGTGTCTGTCTGTCTGTCTGTCTGTCTGTCTGTCTGTCTGTCTCTCTCTCTCTCTCTCTCTCTCTCTCTCTCTCTCTCTCACACACACACACACACACACACACCTAAATATGCTGAAATGAAAAGTTGTAGTCTATAATCCAGACTACATATCCAAGTGTTCCTGGAAGAAGTCCAAGTCAGGCCTTGGCTGAGCTACTCAAAACACTTAAGCAGAAAAATTCCCAAGTTAAAAAAAAGAAAGAAAGAAAAAGAAAAGAAAGAAACCTGGGCTCTAGTTCAATAAAGGTTTTATATGGAGGGCCTTGGTTTGATTCTAAGCATTGAAAAGAAGAAATAGAAAAAAGAAAGGAAGAAGGAAGGAGTCAAGGAAAGAAGGGAGGGAAAAAAGAGAAGGAGAAAAGGAGACAGGCAAGAGGAAGGCAGGAAGAAAGGAAAGAAGGAAGGAAGGAAGGCAGGAGGAAGGAAGGAAAGGAGGAAGGAAGGAAGGAAAAAAGGAAGAAGGAAGGAAGGAAAAAAGGAGGAAGGAAGGAAGGAAAAAAGGAAGAAGGAAGGAAGGAAAAAAGGAGGAAGGAAGGAAGGAAGGCAGGAGGAAGGAAGGAAGGAAGGAGGAAGGAAGGAAGGAAAGCAGGAAAGCAGGAAGGCAGCCTAAGTGTGCTCTGCCTTCACCCAATGCAGGTTTGGGAAATAGAAATTGTTTCAGCTACTTCATATTCCAAACATTTTTTTCTTTTCCCCCAAAGACTTTGAAGTTCAAATTTAAAACACTGATCTTCAAACAATAGCACAAATATTTCTGCCAATTTGACTAAGCAAAGTTTAGTCTTATAGTAAAATACGTAATATGTCATAATTAGTGACAATGGATAAGAAGCTTTATACGAGGGCTATTATGAAACCTCTTCTTTCCACTAACAACCATCTACCAGGATAGGAGCAGTAGGTTGGGGACATGTGGGGAGATATGGGGAGGGGAGGGAAGGGGAGGGGAGGGGAGGGGAGAACAAACCAAGGGTAGATAACTCCCACCCCAGTGATCTACCTTCTAATACTTCCAGAGCCTTCAAAACTAGCCCTACCATCTGGGGATCAAGACTCGACACATGAACTTTGGGAGAGCACCACTACTAACCTGTAAGAATAAGGTTCATTAAGGGAGCTCCCGACAAGCTTGACTTTAAAGGAAAGCAAGTCTTGGAAATCACTGAGCTACCTAAAGATGCTCATCTATTCATTCTCATATCTTCCTCTATGGCCTATTATCGATGAGAGGCAAAGGGGGTTGATGTAATAGCTTTACATCCAGCCAAACTGATTGGAAAATATGATACGTGCCACATCCAAAAGGCACTTCTTAATGATTTTTCAAAATCCAGATCTGGAGAGAACAGTGCCTTCCCAGCATGGCCAAAAGCCCAGGATATGGAGAAGAAAACAAACAAACAAACAAACAAACAAAACCTGTGAGAGCCAAGGGGAGCATCAGTGTCTACACCAGGGAAACAGAGATCATGGATGTGGAGTTTTAGCATCTCAGTACAGATGGTTCTTTCCTGTTCCCACTAGAAATGTTGAAGAGCTCATAATTTGAGCCTTTCCTACAGGCTGGAATTTCTGCTTTATTGGGTGGAAAGCTGATTGCTAGGAGAAAATGTTGCTTCTTCGTAGTAGTAGGTAGACAAGGGCCTCTTGCTCTTGCTCCCCTGTATTTCCTGAATATAAGATCTTATACAAGCCTCGTTCTGTCTAGGTCTTGGTTTCCTCATGTGGGTAAGAATCCAAATGTGGGAGGAGGCTGAGGGCTGGCTCAGGTGTTCTATAGAAGACTGCAAATTGTGAGGGCATCCCAAGGGCACACGGGTTGGCTTAGTGACAGCATAGAGCATGCGCAGTCTCGGAAATCCTGATTACTAAACCCAGGGTGTAATCTAGGTTCTCTGAGTGACTAAGAATGGGGTGTGAGGGGGCTGCTTGTCATCAGTGTGACGAGAAAGGGGGTGGCTATTTTAGGATTTGGTCACCAGCTTCCAGGACATATTCTTCCTTAACTCCAATGCTAGGGAGCTTGGTTATTCCATCCTCTTTACCAGTTTTCTCTGTTGCCTTGGGCTGGGTGATAGTTCCTTTTTGTTTATTTGTTTGTGTTTGTTTTTGTTGTTGTTTGTTTTGGTTTTCTTGTTTTGAGACTGTGTCTCACTATGTAGCCATGGCTGTCCTGAAACTTGCTCTGTAGACCAGACTGGCCTGGAACTCAGAGATCCAGCTGCCTCTGCCTCCCTAATGTTTGGACTAAAGGCATGTGCCACCCACATCCAGCTAGGATGATAGTGATAATCCAAGTTCTTGATTCTTTTCACCTTCCTTTTGTTGTAATGCATATGTGCATGGATTTGTGAATGGCTTGAGTTCTTTAACAGTCACTGTATGCATTTCTGTAATAAGTATTTAATGGTAAGTGGGGAATCATTCACATATAGAATTTAGGATCTAAGAACTTTGCTCCTGCTTCAACCATTTTTTGGCCTAGACCTCAAAGAAAAATTACTTAATGTGTCTCAACTTTTGTCTTCTTACTTGGAAAAATAGCTTAGAAATATTAATTTTCATGGCTCTTCCAAAGCTGAGGTTTATTAAAACACTTGTAAAAGCTTTGTAAGTGCTAGGAGGTTCTTTTTATTCTTCATGAATGTTCAGCTGCTCTTTGGGACATCATAAGTTATCTTAGTGTTGAGGATTAAATCCAGTAAATAGGTTGTGAGGTGAAGGGCAGCTCAGCCTTTCCACTGACTCAAATGTGTAGGTGTATTCAACTAAGCTTACCCAAAGGCATTCCTGAGGGTTCCACCTCAGCATGGTCGTTTGTGTGCAAAGAAAAAACACTCAATCCAATTTCTGTGTGTTCCGACTGGCAAATCCAGCCACAGCATGCTCTTTGATTGGAGGCTCCTGTCTAAGCCATGACAAGTCTTGATGATTTGATTTAATGCTAGAGAACGTTTCAAACTCATAATAAAGTCATTCCCCTCAAGTCTCATCATCAGAAACATGCCTGGCAGGATGGCCTCCTCCCTTCCTCACTTCCTGTGGTTTAAGAGGCAGTGCTAATGTGTAGATCTCTGAGTAATAACATTTGGATACAGTATGGTTACTCCCCATAACTGGGTGGGAAAGGTGGACCTACCATGAACAGATCTTTCTTTTCACACCATTTGGCCTCTGCTGGTTGCTTGGCAATACTGACTACAGGAAATTCTCACTCCTACTTCCTTAATGAATTTAATTAAATGGAATTCTATCTCTCATGGTAGAAATTTGGCAACCTGTGCCTGAAGAGCCATAAAAATGCCATTCTCTTTGATGGAGAAATTCCATTCTGGGAAATATATCCTAAGAAAATAGTCCAAAATATGGATAAAATTATATGATCCCAAATGGTCATCCCTGCTTGATTTAAAGTAATAAATGAATAGGTAATATGTTTCCATCTACCCCTGGGGGCATAATAAAGTCTGCCATAGTGCATGCATCCCATGGCAATACTATATGAACATTGAATGCTTAATGACAGTGGCTGTGCTGAAATATGAAAATCCTCTTCTGAGGTGAAAAGAATTGAAGAGCTTGTTCCTTGCTCATAACAATAGAAGATTTGGCTAGGAATAAAAGAATAAGGCCAGGTGTGAGCGTGAGCCTTATCAGGAGGACTGTAAGTTCTAGGCCAGCCTAGGTTACAAAAGGAGAGCCTGCACACACACACACACAACTAGAAAAAAAATCATCAGAGTGCTACAATGATGCTATTATCATGTTAGGATCATGAGCTCACAGATGATCTTCAAAAGATTTTCTATTTCCACTTAACAATTGTATATATACATCTATTTATTTTTGATACATATGTTTGCTTATGCTCCGTGTGTATGCATGCTCACACATGTGTGCCACAGTGTTTGTATGGAGGTCATGGGACAACTCCTTCCACCTTGTGAGTTCTGGGGATTGAGCTCAAGTTGTCAGGCTTGATGGCAGGTGTCTTTACTGACTGAGCTACCTTGCTTGACCTGGATATGGTTTATAATTAAAGGTGATGTAAAGGACTGATATCAGTCAAGGTTTTCCTTATGCTCCCTTTTCTTGGTCTACTGTGTACTTTCTACAGATCGGAGCTTGGCAGTATTAGTAAATAAGAGGGGATAAATATAGAACTTGCATACGACCCAGCCACATCACTTCAGCTTCTGGGTATGCACCCAAAGGAGTCTAAGCCAGCTTGCCTCGGAGATTCCTGGGTACCCATGTTTACTCTGAAGCCAATATATAGAGCCTGCCAAGATACTCACCAAGAGATGAATGGATGAAGAAATCTATCTCTGTGTGTCTCTGCTTCTCTCTCCTTTTCTGTGTCTCTCTTTCTTGCCTGCCTCCCTGCCTCCTCTTTTAAATCCCCCACCCCCACCCCCACCCCCACCCCCACCCCCACCCCCACCCCCACACAGGACTTTTGTTTGGTTAATAAAGAACAATGGAATTATGTCATTTGCAGGGAGATGAATGTAACTTGGAATCATTATGCCAAGCAAAATAAGACTCTGGAAGACAAATATGTCACATGTTTTCATTCATATGTGGACTCTAGATTCATGTGTATGATAAGAAAGCAGAGCAAAGCTTTTTGTGAAGAGGATAAGAACCAGCAGGGGGCGGTGACAAGACAAGAGAATAACCAAGGTCCTGGGAGCACAGTGATATATATGTGTGAAAATGTGATAAAGAATCCATTATTTTATATACTTGCTAAAATTAATTAATAATAATAATTAATTTAATACTTTAAAATTATTTGGTATTAAGAAAGGAACCTTTAAACTTGAAAGAAATGATTAAAGAAGGCACCTTGTCTATTCTACAAATAAAATCTGGGAAAGATAATGAGAAAAAGTATCCAAGGTTAAGAGGTCACTCACATTAATATTATTTCATGAATTCTAATGTTCTACTTCACTTCTAGCTTTGAAGAAATAAATGTGTCTTTAAAAGTTAACCTCTTAACTTAGATGACATGTAAGCAATGCTGAGAGCATGTTGACCTGGGCTCTTCAAGTACAGAAGCTGTGTGCTGTAGGACAGGGGTTTCTGAAGTGTGCATCTTTAATCCAATGCGTTCAGCGATGGCCCTCATGCATATGCCTTGATCTCCTTGGATCTCATTCTAAAACGAGGGCTGCATTTCCTCTAATGTTTTCTCCAGCTCTGAGCTATCCATTCAGTCAACACATTTTGTTGGGTTGCCGCTGCGTTCCGACACAGTGTTAGACACTTGTGGAATAAAAACAAAGCAAAATATCAGGACACATTTCCCTACCTCAAAATAAACTTTGAATGTTCTTTTAGGGATGGAGTGGTAGGAACAAGGCAAGGTAAAAAGCCTTTTTTATGAATCTTTCAAAACTGGATGTATGAGGCGGGGCGGGGGGCGGGGGAGGCAGTGTATGTGTGCGTGTATTTCTTTAAGTTCAATAATTAGTCAAAAGGACTATTATCACTCTCATCATTAATGCTGTTAGTTTGTTGAGTAAATGTAAGAAGATGTAGAAAAATTAGTCTGTACCTTTGAGAACCTACAGTCTACGGATCTGAATGAGATCATTAAAAGTTCAAACTTGGGAGGAATGAGGCTGCCCACCAGGTGCCAGAGCCCAAACTTTCATTTAGTGCTGACATAAGACTCAACTGAGACAGCCACTACTCAAACACTGTAACAAGTTCTGCGCTTTAAGTCAGTCTGTAGGCTTAACCACGACCAGAGCTTCCTGTTCTCCGTCACTGAGCCACTCTGTATTCCCAGTCTTTCCATTCATAAAATAGCCAGCACATTGCATTGGCCAGGAATTTGCAAAGCACCTTTCATATATGATTGTGTAATTAAAAAAAAAAGTTTGGGGAATTTAAAGGTTGTTTTCAATAATACAAAATTAATAAAAAGGAAAGAAGTTTTTACAGTTGATGCAGTCCTCTCCTTAGAGATTTGCACCATCGCTCCACGATCAAGTCACCACAGAGTCTTTTCTCCTTTTGCTTTTTGCCAGTGCCCATGGTCTTGCAGTTCCCCCAACCTCCATTCTGTTCTTGAGTTTCTTTCCCTGTTTTCTTGTGGTCTTTCTCTTCTGCTCCTGTGCATAAGTCTTTCAGAAGCTGGCTGTCTTACCACCACGAAATGGGTTCAGAACTCAAATACAAAGATGACATTTAGAGGGGTTTTCATACATGTTGGTTAGTTTCTCCCCCAAAGGTCTGTCTTTCTTTGGTACCATTGCCTTCCTACGATGAAGGACTTCCATTTTCTTCCTCTGAAGTAAGCATGAATTTCCTGGTCTGGATAGTTATGGCATCATCCATGACGGTGGTGACCCTGGAGTAGGAAAGAGGAAAAGCCACTTTGAATTTTAATTCTCACAATGAGACTCTGAACTGGGATATGGACACTGTTAAATAGCTGAGAAACTAAAAATACTGTAAAGGTAACAAAACAGTAACAGGGAACCGGGCGGTGGTGGCGCACACCTTTAATCCCAGCACTTGGGAGGCAGAGGCAAGTGGATCGCTGTAAGTTCGAGGCCAGCCTGGTCTACAAAGCGAGTCCAGGACAGCCAAGGCTACACAGAGAAACCCTGTCTCGAAAAATCAAAACAACAAAACAAAACAAAACAAACAAACAGCAACAGGGTACATCTGCAGAAAGGTAGTGAAGTGTATCATTGAAAAGTACATCATAAGCTGGGTGCGGCGATGCTCGTCTTTAATCCCAGGACTTGGGGAGGCAAAGGTAGGTGGATGGATGTGAGTTCAAGGCCAGCCTGGTTTACAAAACAAGCCTAGGGCATCCAAGGCTACATAGAGAAATCCTGTCTCTGGAAAAAAGAAAGAAAGAAAGAAAGAAAGAAAGAAAGAAAGAAAGAAAGAAAGAAATGGAAAAAAGAAAGAAGGAAATGGAAAAAAGAAAAAGAAAAGTGAAATTACATCACTTAAAAACACAGTTCACTTTCCGTACAGATGAAGTGGGGACTGCAGAGCATGTAGCCATATAGCGTCACACTGCTGCGATGACCTCCATTG
Source organism: Acomys minous (assembly GCF_964271855.1). NCBI lineage: Eukaryota > Metazoa > Chordata > Mammalia > Rodentia > Muridae > Acomys > Acomys minous. The sequence continues at coordinate 48,894,950 of NC_140500.1, forward strand.
GGGCTTTTTAAAAAAAAAATTCAGTTGCTTAGAGGGAAGCAGAATGACAAGTCTTGGGTTGATGTCTCTTTGTAGATTACCTCAGCTGAAGAAAGCTGTACTACTCAGGACCCTATCCCCTGTCCTTTGGACACATAAAAAAATCCAGTGTCTCTGCCTTGACACTAGGCATCCTGTAAGAGCCATCTCAGCTTCAGAGAGCCCTGGGAAATGCTTGGGGCAGGGGAAGTGCAGCCACTGCACCCCCCTGGTCTCCTGTGGACACCTGTTCTATCTAACACTGCTTTAATAAGGTTTTTGAGTGCTCATCTCCAAGAGCCTTCTAGGCACCCAACCCAAGAACTCAGCATGTCCCAAGAATCACAGCTTCAAAACTTGCTCGTCCAGGTGGTTACAAACTGCCTACAATACGTGAAGAGCATCCAGATAATGAAGTACAATCCTTAACAATGAAGGTAAGCCTAGTCTGTAGAAGGAAGCAGCCATGTTTGAAAGTGACCTCTAGTTGAGGGGCAAACAGAGTGACAAACGAGAGAAAGACTTGACAGAATGAGTCAGAGATAGGGCACCGCCAACCCTCACAAGGACAGCAGGAAGGAGAGATGACTTGAGAGGGTAATGAGTGTCTTAAGGGGACGATTTTTATGAAGAACAAGGTAGACACAGGTGAAGACTGAGTGAGCCAGAGAATGGGAAGGAGCCAGAAGATTAGAACAGATTGCCAAAGCTAGTATGTGGCCAAGCAGAGCAATCCAGTCAGAAGCCGAGAGAAGCTGAACCAAATCAATGAGCTTGTAACATTAGGTTGTATGGAGGCTAGAAGCTTCCAGGCCTAGCCTAGGGTTAGTTAGAACAGAGAAAGAAATATTCTGGGCTCAGCCCAAGCTGTGTATTTGTACAGCTTCAGTATGACACTCACCTTGTCTCTCCATCTGAGGAAATAAGAGTGTGCCGGGGTCCGTGTAAGAGAGCTCTAGAACTGCTGGAATTCAGCCCACAGGTTAGCAAACCCATGATGGGTGTGTCTCAGCAAGGCGTAACCCCAAGAAGTACGTGTCCTGAGGACTTCGTGCTCTTATGGAGCTTAGCTCTGCTTGTTACCTTTGTGGTCCTTATAATCCCCTTAATATGTGAATTGTGTGCTATAAAGGGGGCTTCCAGCGCCTCACTGGGCAGTATCATTGGCATATGCAATGACAATGCTTGATCTCTTTCAGGCATTACTGCTGGAGCAGATTAATGATTCAACCACCGACTTTGAAAACAACCTGCAGATGTAGATTGCTGACAGTGACCATTATTCTTAGAAAGAATTTGGAAAAATATATTGTTCGACAAGGTTAGGTAAAGATATTTTTGCTAGTGCCTCTGACGTTAGAAAGTCTTAGGGAAAAATAGATTGGTTAGCAAAGTGAGGTAAAGATGGTTTTTCTATTGGCCCTGATGCAGGAAATCTTAGGGGACAATTGAAGTTAAGAGAAGGTACAATCTTATATTAGTAACACTAGGGACCCTTTGAGGTTGGCAAAGCAAGAACAATGGCCCATAGCAGCATTGGCTGATGTGACTCTTTCAAGCTGGGCTGGTGACTGGGATGACGATTGATTTTCTTATTCTATTTTTCTGCCCTCAGCTTCCTGATATGATTTAATAAAACATATTAATGAGTAGATGAGCACCTTTAGGACTTAAAGTAGAAATGGCTGACTTTTTTTATATAGAAGTTTAGATTTGTGATTCTTTTAAGACCTTTATAAGATTACTTCTTAAGATAATTGATTCCTTTTTTGTAACCGCAAATTGCAGCCTGCCAGTAAAGAACAGCTGGCTGAGAAATTACCTTGCCTGCTTATACTCTGCTAATATGTAACAAGTTGCTTATGTACAAATGTATGTGGGTTTTTAGAAATAACTTGTTAATCATGTTTGTTCCTCACCCATAATACATAAAATATTTGATCATGTGAAAGTATTGTGGAACATGATTTTCTTATGTATATCCATTGTGATCATTTATTTATAGACAGATAAAATGTAAACACATTATGATTTTTGTGCTGCTTGAAAGATTTTTGTTGGGCTATATAAACTGTGAAAATAAAAATAAGAAAAGGGATAAAAATGGATAAGGATAGGATAAAAAGAAAAAGATAATAAAAAGAAAAAGAAGCAGCAGCTTGTTGAAACCTACCTGCTGGATTCTGTTAGTCGTCTAGTGTAAGTGTGTGTGTGTGTGTGTGTGTGTGTGTGTGTGTGTGTGTGTGTGTGGTTTCTTTCCTTTTTTCCCTTTCTTTTATAGATGCTTGCCACCATCAGTGGAAGCTATTGCCCGTAACTATCAGTTCCGGCCTGGAAGGTTGCCCTCAGAGAAAGTCTACAGGGTCACCAGGCAGCCAGCCACAGGGTTCACGTCCCACCTCAGTTTTCTCCAGTTGATATCGAAGCTGGACTTCAATAAAAGTGAAATTTCATTTTGCCTTAGTTTTGTTTGTTTGCTTGTTTGTGGAGATGGTGTTTAATGGAGTCTGGCCTCAAAGTCATGCTGTAGCCATGGATGACCTCAAACTCTTGATCCTCCTGCCTCAACTTCCTAAGTGCTGGCCTAATAGATGTGCATCACTGTGCCTGGCCCTTTGTTTTTAATCTTACAGCAATCTTATGGTATATACTATTTTCCCATTTTGACATAAACTGAGAGAAAGATGGGTTAATATCTTATCAAAGGTAAAAAAAAATCAAACACAGGGTGAGGCTTTGGCTCCATGACAGTTTTACAGCTTGAACTGGTGTTTTAAAAACTCCATGTTAGAGGTTGAAGAATAGGCAAAGTGCCTCTGGTACAACATGAGCCCCAGTATCTGAACCCCGGAATCTGAGCCACAGCGCCCTCAGAAAATCCCAAACATGGTGTGGTAGCCTTACGATCCCAACTCTGAGGAGGCAGAGACAAGAAGAGCCCCGGGACCCACTGGCCAGGCAGCCTAGCCAAACCTTCAAAGGACCTGCCTCGGAAAACCAAGTGGATGACAGACAGCTCAGAATGTCCACTGGCGTCCGTGTGCTCTTATACACAGACATAGAAGCATGCGTGTACATTCACATACCTTACACACTCACAAACCTTTGTGCTATATTATTTCACTGACTAGTATATCGTGGTTTCTTACAGAGGCATAAGTCCTTTCAGCCATCTGTGGTGGTTAATACCTGCAATCCCAGGACTCCAGGCAGAAGCAGAAGGATTGCCATAAGTTTGAGGATAGCCTGGGCTACAAAGTGAACCCTTACCCATAGCCCGGGCTACAAAGTAAACCCTTACCCTAGAAAAAGAGGGAGAGGGAGGGAAAAAGAGAGAGAGCAGCCTTCCCAGTCGATGTTTTAATGGATTGACTTTAGGTGTCACCAGAAGAGTAATCACTAGGCACACAGAAACCGGATGCTCAATTCTGAACTGAGATGAACAGCAAACGTCAGTTCATATTGTATCGAATCATAGGTTTTCAATTCAAAACATATTGAGGTTACATTATATAAGAGACACTGGAGAGAAGATGATCAAGATGCCATCTTTGCATCAAGGTCAGTATGAGGTTTATAAGGACACACACTAACATTCAACACAGCTATAAAGTGACAAACATTAGAGGCGAGATAGGATGGACTATGTCCACAAGCATGAGGAAGGGAAAACACTGGCATTTTAATCGCCAATTTCCTGAAACCCTCTTCTAAACAGTTACTTCCCTCTCCAAATACCTCTTTTTAAATTTTCATTTTATTATTATTAGTGTATGTGCGGGGGACAGAGGACAACACTGGGGAGTGGGTTCTTCCCTTCCACCTCTGTGTGGGCTCTAAGCATTGAACTCAGGCCGTCAGGTTTGTGTGCCAAATGATTTTACCCACAGAGCCATCTCACTAGTTTCCCCCTCCCCCTTTTTCAATTATTCTCATTAACTTCTGGGTAGCTTTGTGGTTGGAGCAATTGTCAAATAAATAAATAAATAAATAAATAAATAAGGCTCCTGTCAAATAAATAAATAAATATATAAATATGTTTTGTTTCCCTGACTTCTCTAGTTTCCCCACAAATATTCCATCCCCCCTGCAGACCCAGATAATCAAGAGAGGTGAACATCCTGAACACACATTTAACGTGTTCGATGAGTCCAAACTCAGCCATCCCAGGGCTGCTGCTCCCTTTCTCCCTTTCTTGTGGTTTGTTCTTGCCAGTCGATTTCCCCGGCTTTATTCAAATCTTAGTCATAATCCAAGAGCTGCATTCAGAACGGTCTCCCTAACACCGAGGCTCGGTGGCAGCATTAGCTGTATTAATGCCGACATGACTAAGAAAGCGAGCCGTTACTGGGACTTCTTTCTGTAAGGCAGTCTTCATTCTGGATTATGCAGAGTTTGCAATGAACCCTAATTTATCAATGTAGAAAGCAAAGTTCGGAGAAAATATTGTAACGTTTCCAAAGTTACTCAGGGAAGGAGTAGTAGTAACGCTGAGACTTGACTCCACGCACCTGCCGCACAAAACCCCGGGCTTCTAATCGCAACAGCACAGGGTCCTGGTCCTCCCCAGGTTAAACTAATACTGTTAAACGGCATGCTGCCGTTGCCACCTAACATTGCATCAAAAGCAAGGCTTTGTACACCAGAGCTGTGGTTCCAGGAGCTAGGTTCGTTCCTTAGTCAGCGTAGGGGGCCATCTTGACATTCCGAGCTACGAGAGCGGACGTGCGGACACAGTAGCTCTAACCCTACAACGCCTAACGTCTGCTGACTTCTTATTTCATTTGTGACAGTAAGCCGTCTCAGTCTCATAAATGACCTCCGGAGAAAAGTCCTCTCGCTACCCTCAACTTTCGCATGGTGAGACGAAGCACAGGGGCTTCACGGCCGTCCTGAATTTCATAGCTGGGAAGTGACGGAGGCAGACGTCAGAAGCACAGAATCTGCTTCTGTGGCGCGAGCTGGGAGGGTTATGCCATAGACGCTGGAGAGAGACAAGAAATTCTGCCGCGTGCAAGGGAAAGCACCAAATTCACCGGTCTAGCAGGAGCTTGGGCAGGACGTGATGAGAGCGGTAACAGTGATGTCACTGAGGACTGGACCCTGTTTCAGAAAACTTTCCTATTTCTTGTCTAGTTTGGGTGGTAATAACCGTAGTTACATTTACTGAGTAGTGACCAGAAGCGGCACAGAACAGTGATCGATGGACCTTCTTCAGTTCTCACAACCCCTTAAGAAAGTTCTAGTGCGCGCTTGAAACTGAGAGCGGGGTTTGGAAGGTTTGCGTGGCACCGAAACCACTCAGATTCCTGCCTCTAAAGAAACTAGGTTTGCGCCCCTGGAAGGCCTGCAATCGCCTCAGAGCCCACGTGCCTCGCCACGTGGACTTCGTGGACTTCGTTCAAGCCTTATGGCAGCTACAGCTGACGCCTGGTCCACCAGCTGCTGCCCCGGAGCAGAGGCCCCACTCTGGAACTCAGTGCATCTTGGGGAAGCAGCATTTGTAAGTAACTCGGCTCCTAGAGACACCCCCCCAAACATTGAACCCCAAAAGTGTGTTTGTCTTACGGAGAGAAGAAGTGGCGAGGTATGGGAAAGGTTTGAACTGGTCTGCTAGACTGAACAACATTGTACAGTAAAGGTTTCTGAACTGTGGGCTTAATCTCGTCAAATAAACTGCAGTTGAGAGGCTGAAAGAGCCATGTTTATGTCATAGCAGTGTTTTTCCTTGATGAAGGGCGCTTTGTTGGAACTTGGTTCAGCCTGCAGGCTCTCCTTGAGGCCAGAGCTGGGGTGAGGTAGGAAAGAACTAGAAGAGGTGAAAGCGGCTGCTTGAGTCGGCCCAGAGCGTCTCCGGCTCTCTGCTGCCACCTAGCGTCGCGCCGCCTGCATGGGATGTCGCTGCGTTTGAGCGTGCGCGCTGCTTGTGAAATGGAAAGGTTTCCTGTCCTGGTTATTTTTCTCTTTCGGAATTTGGCATTGCCTTGCTCTTTTGGGAAATAAAATTTGACACCCTAGCGTGTGGAAAAGTAAAGGCTAAGTTTAGCTGGATCTTACGTCTATCTCCGTGAGTCGGGGTTCTTGGAATGTATTTCAGTTTGCGTAGTGGGTTGTGGACGGCTTAGTGCAGTGTATTCTGTCTTCGTAGAAATCGGTGCTTTCGTTACACCATGAGCACTGCGTCGGATAAAACAGAAGTCTGGAAATTCTGCGGCGTGTTTGAACTATGTTCTTTGGTTTTAGACACGACATTTAGTGATAGGCTATGGGTCTTCTAATGCAAAACAATATACCACGTTGAAGATGGTTGGTATGCTGTTTAGTGGTGGAAAGAAATGTTTCTGAAAGTATTTGATGCTGAAGAGAAAAGTTAAAAATCGCAAATAAATGGTTCTAGAGCTTTGGTCTGAGATGATCCCACAGCAATTTAACAAGGCGACAGCTGTCACGGTTTCAAGAACAATTACTTGCTAACTAGTGAGGAATGGTTAAAATTAGAAGTGATACTTCATTTTCACAACAGGAGAAATACCGTGCTATGGTTTTCCTGTGGACAAGATGTTACTGCCTTAAATTATTATTATAAAAACAATCATTTTTTTTTTTAGCTTCTAAGAACATTTATTAATTAAAACAAAACACTCAGGTTAGGCATGTTGGTTACAGAAACAGGAGACCGCCTGGGGACTCACTGGCCAGCCAGTCTAGGGGAATCAAGACCACACACTGAAAACAAGGTAGAGAGCAACAGAGGAAGGTGCCGGCCCAACCTTTGCCCTCCACTTGCACACGCAGTCACACCCACTCACACACATATCTGTCCTATGAGGTGGTGCTGCTGTACTCTGCTTGGGGGGAAATACTCGTGAAGATAGTCTGGGAACTCTGATGTGGTAGAGATGTGTTCAGGCCTGGGACTCTCTGCCTCGTAAGGTCGAACCACTATAATTTCCCTGGACTCGCCTCTCTCTCTGCCTTCTCTGTCTCTTTCTCTCTATGTCTCTGTCTGTCTGTCTGTCTGTCTGTCTGTCTGTCTGTCTGTCTGTCTGTCTGTCTCTCTCTCTCTCTCTCTCTCTCTCTCTCTCTCTGTGTATGTGTGTGTGTATGTCTCTGTCTCTCTCTCCCCTCTCTCTCCCCTTTCTCTCCTCTCTCTCTCTCTCTCTCTCTCTCTCTCTCTCTCTCTCTCTCTCCCTCTGCATACACATATGTACCTGTGGAGGTCAGAGAATAATGTTGGATATTGTTACTCAGGTCTCATTAACTTTTTTTTTTTTGACAAGGTCTCTCTGCAGAACCTGGGCTTGCAGATTCAGCGAGACTATCTGGCAGTCTTGTAAACCCAGCAAGCCCCAGGACTCCTTCTGCCTCTACTTGTGTGCCAGCACCATGTCTGGCTTCTTATACGGGCACTATTGATCAAATTTAGGTCCTTGGGTGTGCAAAGCACATAGTTAACTGACTGAGCCATCTCCCGACCCTTCCACCCCCTTTTACCTTTTGCTTAGTAAGTAAACATCATTAATTAAAGTAGGTAATAACGAAGCTAGTTGCTGCTTTTATCATTAACAATTATTTTTCTGTTTTATGATCATATCCATAATCTATACTAACTCACTAAAAGCAATAATGGTCACCAAGGATTAGAGTCAGCTACTGACTAAAAATGATGGTGAAAATTAAGATGCTGATGGGGAAATTTGGTGGCTACTCCCTACCTATTGTCAATAGTGGGTCAGGTGGACTCTGTCAAAACGTCAAATCTCTGCCAAAGACGTGACCTAACTCTCATCGGGAGGAAACAGCATACAAGCCTGAGTAGAGAAATCCTCTGCAGAAATAACTGCCCAGAGTCTTCAAACATGCCAATTTCAGAAATGACAAATATTAGAGAGAACAATCTAGCCTGGAAAGGGTCCCGGCGGCAGAACAGTAAAAGTGCATTTGGGCATAGAACATTTACTTTGTGATACTCAATAGTGGACCAGAAAGATTGTTTAAAGAGAAGCCTGCAGATGACGGCAGGCTCAGTTACTTAGTTGTGATTTTAATGGCTAGTTGGCATTCCAGAATATTCTTAATTAAGCTTTTTTGGGGGGGCAATGGAACTATTCTGGAAGAAACTGAAAGGGTGGATAGGATACATACTACTACCATGGGTGTCAAACCCTAAAGGACCTACAGGATGGTGCTGCACAGCTGTAATCCCAGCCATGTGAGGCCACCACAGGAAGATTCCAACCAACATCAGGACACCTGGGCAAAGCAGTGAGTTCTCATAACCAACAAAATATAGGCTTTCATAGCACAAAGGATGAACTTAAGAGATATATATGTATGTGCGTGTATATGAATGTATATACATCATTTACGTGTGTACGTGTGTTTTGAATGAGAATATACCCGCATAAGCTCATGTATGTGAACACTTGCCCCCCCCCCCAGTTAGTGGAGCTGTTCAGGAAGCTCAGGAGATGTGGAGGAAGAATGTCACTAGAGATGGGCTCTGAGAGTTTAAAGACTCAATGCCAGTCCCAGCTTACGCTCTCCGACCTGTGCTTGTGATTCGAGATGTGAGCTCTCAGCTGCCTGCCTCAGCATACTACTTGTTGCCACAACACACACACACACACACACACACACACACACACACACACACACACACCCCATGATGGAATCTTATTCCTCTAGAACCATAAGACCAGATAAACTCTGTCTTCTGTAATTTGCCTTGGCTGTTGTGTTTTATCACAGCAACAGAAAAGTAATCACAATAAATAATTTTGTTTGATTTTTTTAAAAGAAATGGGTATAGTTATCTAGTCCAGGCTGTCCTTGACCTTCTGGGCTCTGGAGCTCTGCCTACCCTAGTAAATAGTTGGGACTGCACCTGTACAACCTGACACCTGCACACAAATTTTCACACACACACACACACACACACACACACACACACACACACACACACACACATACACAAAAGCATTCAGGACTCTACTTCTATTTGAATTTCTTTTTTTTTTTTCATGGTGTAGCCATGATCACCAGTCAGGAGAACAAGTGACAAGACAGCCACAGGCCGAAGCCTTAACTGAGTGTGTTTTCATGATTTCATAATGATAAAGAATTCTTCACTTGAAGGAATTAAAGCTCTCAGATATTGCCAAAATAACCCCCCTCCCCACATTTCCCCTGGCAAAACTCTGCTGCCTAGAGTATATGGACTGGGCTGCCCAGTTCATGGAAGTCCTCACTGCCTTCAGCCCCTGCAGTGGCCCCTGCTTCACCACTCCAGCTCTGTCCTAAAGCCTGGTGAAAAGCAGGTTTACAGTGATTTAAGACCTTAGTTGTTGTTTCAAAGGTGTTTTAAAGAATAAAGAATAAGTAATTGTCAAGTTATCATTGAATATTGGGACACTTGTATGAATCCTAAAGTATAATACACAAATCACCTGGAGATAGAGTCCTTTGCACTGGGCAGCAAAACTTCCCAAGCACTTCATTTGCTTCCAATAGCCAGATGAAAGAAGGAAACATGGTTACATGCTGTGCGCAAACACCTCCCCTTCCTGGTCCATGCACCCATACATAGGCCACACCCTTAGGGCCACTCCTCCGTCTGGTCTGAAGATTCTGATACAGACCTGAAATGGTACCTTAAACCTCTCAAGTTTCCTCATCACGGATTTAGAGGAAAGGGAAGCAGGCTATCTGGATGAGACCTGCTAGGCTGTGGTCATATGGAGGGGGAGAAGGTCCTCTTGTGTCAGAGGTCTAACGGAGGGGAAGAGGGAGGAAGAGGGAGGGATGGTAGGAACAGGAAGATACAAGTGTATGGATAACATTCAGGATATAATCTGACTAAATTATAATAAATAAAATGTTTTTAAAAATTAAAGCAAGCCATTTATTGCATTTCCTCCATCCTTGCTTCCTTCCTTTCCTTCCTTCCTTCTCTTTTTGTTGTGGCTGCTGCTGAGGTTAGAGGTGCGTGCTACCACACTTAGCAGTTTTCTTCCTTAATATCACAAGAGACCGTGGGTAGAGTCTCTTCCTCATTGGTACTGAGGCTATAAGCAACATCCTGAAGCCTCCTTCCAGGGTGAATTGCAGCCAATCAGGTCTCCAGGGCTTAAATGAGCACCAGTAGCCATGGCTGTGCAAGGAGTATGGTTGTCATTGTTCATAGCATCACCTGTAACTCAACCCGTCTATTAGATATATTTAGAGTACACTTAAACCTTAAAGTTCAATATGTGTAAAGCACTCTAATGAAGATTAAAACTTTTAGTTTAGCCCACAGCCCTAATAAGCCAAGATTTGTTCTTCTAATGCCTTGACTGCATTATCCCTGTTCAAATTTAAATTGATTGCTTTTACCTAGGTAATTTTAATTCCGTAAACTTGTTTTTTTTTTCATACCTTTGAGGAAGTAGCTCAGTGTGTGTGTATGTGTGTGTGCGTGCGTGTGTGTGTGCGCGCGCGCGTGTGTGTGTGTGTGTGTGTGTGTGTGTGTGTGTGTGTGTGTGCATGTGTGTGTTTAGCTTTGCCTTCTGTGGGCTTTGTTGGTTTGAATATAACAGCTAGTTGTCCCTAAGGCAATGAAAACATTTTTTTTAATGTTTTTCCTCCTACAGAAATTGGATGAACAGCGAGAATAGACCAGGAACTTGATAACAAAATCCAATATGCACATATTCTCAATAAGATAACTTTTTCATTAACTAAGGAAATTATTTTAGCTTTTGCTTTCATATAATTTTACTAGTGAATATCTTTTAAACTCAATGGGGGAAAGTTTTCCACTGCCAAATTGTGTTAGTCTGTTCTACGTGGTCAAGTTGAATACTTCCTGCAGTCAGTTTCCTGTGGTCCATTTCAATACTTCCTGCCAAGCCTTTCCCAAGCAACAGCCCCGTTAATCCTGAAACGCAGTCTCTCCACAGAGGTGTCAAAGGCCCTCCTTGCTGAAGTAAGGGGCACAGTAGGGTCAGCTGGCTAACATCTAGGTAGGACTTGATTTCAGATCTGCTCTGGTTCCACAGCTTGAGTGTTTTCTATTCTCCATCTTGCACATGAGAACTATGCTTTTATGTTAATATAATCCTCTCTGTGTCTGCCACTGGACCAGAGACTCAATGAGCGAAGGGGTCAAACAAGCCTCTCTGACTGCACCCTGAGCAAGAAGGATGTAGGAAGTAAGTGGCCAGACTGATGAAACTATGACCTAAAATGTAAATTATCATCAAAACTTATTTACCTTCCTGCATAGTGAAACATTTGTTTTTAGGCTGTAGAAGTTTGGTGATCTTAGTGGCAGTATTAGATGTATGAATGCCATTTAAAAGCATCATTTTCTTTGAAGAGTCTTTTCTTTTAAAAGCTAGCATGATAAAGTATGTTTTGAAGCCTCCTTTTCTAAAGATTTCAAAGAAGGTATTTTAAACATCATTAAGCAAGCTACTAGTAAAACTTTACAATGACATGTCTTCTTAAACTACAACCTCAAGAACACTGTGGGACTTTATTTTCGTTTTCAGGCTCCCAAAAGAAACAAGTCCTGGGTTCAGTCTTGGAATGAAGACCGTGTCTGTAGAAGGTTACTCGCTGCCTCAATGCCTCAATAGCTGTATTTTAAAGTCAGTTCGCATAGCCCAGAGCCTTAGAGTCAGGCCCGCGCTTCTGATACAAAGGCTCCCAAGCTCTTTGTCTAAAGCACATTCACATCTTCTTTCATATATTTGAGGCTCATTCATTTTATGGTAATAAGCTTGGGGATTTAGTGTCTCACTGAAAATATGCCTGTTTTGGCCCAAGGTTACTTCTAAGAAGAAAAGTCTTAAAATGAACTGATTAAATAAATATTTGCAAGATTAAAATGATCCTCGTGGACTCTATTAAGAACAAAGTAGGTTTCCCAGTGATTACTGTGAAGGTCTTTAATAAACAGATCACATTTTAAAGGCATTTTTCTCTGCCTACTGGCTCATTACCCATAAGCTTCTGAAACTCTTAAATCACTTTTAAATAAAAAAGTTTCTATTTCATGTTCATCAATAGGAAGTAAAGCGTACTTATTTTTCAACATCATGTTTGTAATAATTATCATTTTAGTGTAGCTTCACGTGAACTAACTTCTTGGGGTTGTAGTATTTTATACAAATGTACACAGACAAAACCAAGAATTTTGGCTTACATTATATCAAGGAGAATAAATGAATTTTGCTCCACTTCTCAGAAAGGGGTCATTGGGTTCTTTCTCAAGTGAGAAGTTCCCTAATGGTGTGTGCTTTATATTATTGATATAAAGACATATAAATGTTACTCCTTCACTTTTAATGCTACAATATTATAATAATTGTATACAGTATACAATATCATAATACATTATGCTATACAATATTAACTATACAATACTGAACAATCACAACTTTGGACCTCTATTGCCCTTTCTGCTAACTTTTATTAATCTGAGTCACTATCAACACTGTCCCAAAAATTTCTGATAGAGCCAACTGTCAGTTTCCAGTTACATCTGTTTTTCTAGAGATGACATACAATTGTTTGTTCTTGTGATTGAATAAAACCTCCTGTGTGGATATATACCACATTCTCTTTATCTGCTTCTCTGAAGATGTTCAGGAGACTTGTAACTTAGCTATGTGGGTAGTACTGCAGTAAACATTGGTGGGTAAGCTTCTCTGTGATGTGACTTTTATCTTTTAGGTAAATGCCCAGCAGCGGTATAGTTGGGTCTTACAGGAATTCAGTTTTCTACATTTGACATGAAAGTAGAAGTGCAGTTGGCTAAGGCAATGAAAGGAACTACTAGGATGGAGCAGGAAACAGAAAGGAGGGTTGGGGAACATGGCCAAGGTGCATGCTACACATGTGTGAAAATGTCCTTATGAACCCGTTAGTATGTGTAATTAATACATGCCAATGAAATAATGATGATGTAGGATTTCTAGAACCTTAGAGTGTTTGAGATGTCGCCTTTGATCTTAAATGGTAATATGATTTTTAGTCTTTTTTTTCCTCACAAATCTCTCATTGCTATACCTTGTTCTTTTCCTTGTTTATGCACAAAAGTAAGCCATCAATGCTGCTAAGCCTTTTTTATCTTAATTAAGGAAATCTTGTCTTCTGGTTTCATTTCGGAAAACTTAGCTTCTGTCTCCTGCAGAACTATATGGCATGATACACTTTCTAAACATAATATTGGCATTAAGTATTGGTTTTCTCTAAAACCTTAGCAAATATTTCATTCCCAGAATCAGGAGCATATGATTTTCTATTGTCTATCAGATTTAGAATTATGATTAGAAAGTTTCCTACCAGATAAAGCATAAATTTCCTCATTCCAAACACATTCAAAGATGGTAGTTAGATAATCACTAGATCAAGATTTCGCCTTTTAATTCCTTTTTTGTTTTATTTATTTGCCCAATATTGGTAGAACATCTTATACTTACCAGACTTTATCCAAGAGCTAACAATCAAAAATGAATAATTTATCTCTGCTTCTGGCTTACAAGTAAACTAACAAAAAACCCTGCAATCGGTAATCATGAATTGACTCCTGCAGGTATTGAGAAAGCCATGAGGCAGAATTTCTGCACGAGTGTCAAAAATTCTATGGGATCCAAAAGAAAGAAAGGACGAAATCTTATTGCCTTATATATAGACAGATTCAGAGAGAGTGGGAACCCAGGCATTTTTTTAAGTAAACAGGGTCCTGGGGTAAGCATTCAAGTTGGGAGACCATCAGTGGTAGCCATTTAGCTATGGCGATCTGACCCCATCAGAAAGTCCAGGTCTGTTCTCCTGCCAACACTTACAGGCTCTTAAGCATTAGTTAAGCTACTCAGTGTGCTTGAGTCCCAAGCTCTTCCTAGTCTGTGCAGATTAACTGAGAAATATGCAGAACTCTGGGAAGAGTAATATACATGTTCTAGGCATGCATTAATATTAGTTTCTCCCGTTAACTTGCGTGTTCAAGAGTACGGACTTTGGGAGCCATGGTTGTGTGCAGTGGTGACCTGAGATACAGTGTATCCCCACCGTGCCATCACTTTGATTCTTCTACTTATGCACCTTACTATGCTTCCCTTTATAGCCATGCTCACTAAAAGAACACGACACATTTATTCTTTGGGGAGGGGTATTATTTTCTTTTTAAGATAGAGTCTTGTGTAGCCCATGATAGCCTCAAACTTGCTATGTAAGTGAAGATAACCTTGACCTCCTGCCTCTGCCTCCTGCTATTACAGGCGTATATTACTACACCTGTTTTATGTGGTGCTGGGTATTAGGATCAGGACTTTACTCATGTTAGGCAAGCGCTCTACCAAATAAAGCCCCAGCCCTATATTTACTCTTTGTGTCCAGCAAAGCACCCAGCAGGAAAAATATGGCATACCAGAACTGTTAGTTCAATGCTGGGTCAGTATGTGTGTGGGTAGGCTGGAAAGACACCATGTGGAACAGTACAGTCCTGGAGCTCTTAGCACCTTAAGAATCACCAGAGGAAAAGACATACTTTTAAAAAACTCTCTGGGTGTTCTTTTTATGGCCCGATATAGGAAGAGTCACATGTTATCCTAAATCATCTTTAAGGACTGCCTCATCTCCTCTCCCAGAAGTTGAAGACCACATTGCTCTAACCGTTTCATTTGCTTGCGATAGGGCTCTTCATCAGGCGTCTGGGCCTTGTGTGTCATGGCCACATTAGTTTTCACTCTGCATTTAGTTGAGACAAGCCTATGATGAATAATGGTTTAAAATAATGGCTAAGTAATACACTCCAAGTATCACTGCTTGGATCCGTGATTTAAGAAGATCGAGTGTGAAATAACTTGGCACTTTAATGAAATAAGGTAGAAGAAGAAAATGAGCCAGTGACTGCCCTCCTTTTTTCTGATATTCCCAGAGTCGTCTTATTCTAAGTCTTATACAGGGGTTTATATACCTCCAATATCTACCAATTGACCTCTCGTGGTCTCTGAATCCTGGTAACTCTTTTCTCTCAACTCTTACAAGGCAATTTGCCCTTTTGAACTGCTTTTACCTTGTTTTCTTTTATTTTTTCTTTCTCTTCCCTGGATGACTTAATTTTTAAGGTCTTATTTTCAGTTTTATCTTTATTGATCTTCTTCTTTATTGATCTTGTCTTTCATTAAATGTAATGGATTTGGGAATGATAAAGATAATTAAGTGTTGAAAACACCGCCATTGATTTAATGCTGGAAGACAAATAGGACAGGAGCAGGGAGTTTGGCTGGATTTCAACTCCTCATCTCCACTCGTGCCACTGAGTAAAATAGTCATGATGAAATTTAAATACCTCTATGAATAGAAATACAATCCCAAGTAAGAATAAAAATAACAGTAAGATGACCATGGGTGGATTCCTGCTTATGGGATGGAATTACACTCCTGTGATATTCACACCAGTGTGAACCCTGTCTATACCCATGAGTCCAAGTACAAAATTATTGTTTTGTGTGTGTGTGTGTGTGTGTGTGTGTGTGTGTGTGTGTGTGTGCATGCCTGTCGCTTGAGTGCCCATGCTCATTTGCGTGCCCGTGCTTGCTTGCATGCATGATGTGCTTTGTGAGTACGGTGTTTATGTATGTATGTATGTATGTACGGTCTCATGTATGGGGACATGTGAGTATTTGGGTGTGTGGTGCGTGCGTATGCGTGTGTATGTGTGTGCGTGCGTGTGTGTTTGGGCCTGAGTTGAGATGAGAGAACTTTCCCAGTCCTTCCCTACTTTATTCATTTGGAACAGAGACTCACTTAAAGCCATGGTCACTGTTTGGCTAGCCTACCTGGATAGCTGGCTCTGGGGACTTCCTGTCTCTGGCTTTCATTAGAGGCATTACAAACAAGTTACCACATCCACCAGGCTTTTATGTGGGATCTGGGGATTTAGTTAGACTTGCTGAGCCACCTCTCCTGCCTCAAGTACTGATTTTAGTAGTAAATCTCTTGAGAAGGGAAGCATTTGTATGTAATCAGATATCTGGAGAAAATATTCTAGCAATATTTTAATTTTACATTTTACAATAAACCAACTTACTTTTATGTACTTTTTAAGCAAACCTGTATTTAAAATTCTTGTTTCTACGGTCTATTTGATTGTTTAAGTTGAAGATGTGAAAATCACCCAAAGATATTTCTGCAAGAGTGTATGCAGTAAAATTCTTTGTAAGAAGAAAGAATAAGAAACAACCTACCTGACCATTGGTATAACAGTGATCATCAGTCGTAATTCAAACAAAAAACAAAAACAAATCTATGCAACATATCAAATGTGTTGTGTTGTCATATAAAGATCTCTAAGATTCATTTAATGGATAAAGAGGAAAAAGGAGGAATGCCCATTGTGTTCCAGGGAAAGTGTGTGCAACCAGGCGGCCATACTGAGCCATTGGAAACTGTTTGGCTTTCCATTACTTGAAGGGGTTACTTTGTTATTGAGCAGAGAATCACGAGCAAGTGTTTTTATTCTTCAAAGTAAATCAGATAGCTCTTCCCTTTCCCCTCGTTCTCATTTTGAACAGTCTAGAATAAACAATTAGGTGGGACAGAGCAAGATAGGTATTGCACCATGGTGTTGCCTGATAGAGTGCGTGAGACCATGTAGTGGAAGAACCCACTCACTGGGTGTGAGGGGGCATGGGGATGCAGCAGGGTGCGGAGGGCATCCTTGCATAGCCAGCCACCATCAGAGCCCATGCAGAAGAAAAGCATTTGCTCTCCTATGTGTGGCCTACCTTTCAACCTTTTGTTTTGTGTGTTTCAATTGGAGCATAAGTGAAAGAGAAGACAATAGAAAGGGCATTTTTAGGGCGGGTAGTAGATGATAGGTAAGATGAACGTAGAGAAGTAGAGTTCTGTGGAAAGGAAGGCGGAAGCAGGGAAGGGCAGAGAGTACAGAGGAAATCAGGGCCGAGGAAAGGGCAGGGCAGGGCATGGAGCATAGCGGAAACCAGGGGCCGAGGGAAGGGCCAAACCAAAGGAAAGGTGTGTGACATACCATACAGAAGCTTACTATTTCACAACCCAGTTTTAAAAATAACTGGAGAGATTATTAGAATACAAGTGAAATGAAAGAAGGAATGCAACGTTTCAGGTTAAAGGCTTAAGTCATGTGGTGGTGAAGGATGGGTAGAGGAATAGGGGGTTAAAAAAAACTACGGATATATAAAGGAGCCTTACAGAAACTCACAAAGTAGTAAGCCAACTGCAAAATAAAATTTTGAGAGAGAGAGAGAGAGAGAGAGAGAGAGAGAGAGAGAGAGAGAGTTAGAGAGAGAGAGAGAGAGAGTTCAAACAGAATTACCTGTATGGATGGACAATGTCACTCACAGACTCTATGTGTTATTAAATGAAAACCATACTGCAAGGCCTGGAATCCCTTTCTATTGGGGACCATGCAGGAGGAACAGCAAAGCAGCTCTAGAACTCATGGAATGCGGCCCACCAGTTAGCAAACCCACGATGGGCGTGTCTTGGCGAGGCGTAACCCCGAGAACTGCGTGTCCTGAGGACTTCTTTTATGTTATGGAGCATAGCTCTGCTTTGTTAACCTGCAGTCCTCATAAACCTCCTAATATATGAGTGTGTGAGTACTATAAGGGGCCTTCCAGTGCCTCACTGGGGAGTGTCACTGGCATATACAATAACAATGCTTGATTTCTCTCAGGCAGTTGCTGCTGGAGCAGATGAATGATTCAACCTCCATCCTTGAAAAGAACCTACAGGTGTAGATTGCCAGCAGTGACCACTGCCCCTAGAAAGAATTTAGAAAAGTAGATTGCTTAGCAAAGTTAGGCAAAGATGTTTTTGCTGTTGGCTGTGATGCAGAAAATCTTGGGGAACAATTTGAAATCAAGAAAAAGTACACTATTAAGAGTAAAACTAGGGACGTCTTGGGGTTGGTGAGCAAAGACAATACCCCAATTAGCACTGGCTGACGTGACTCACTGAAGCTGGACTTCAAGGTGACTAATTTCTTATACTTATTTTTGCCCTCAGCTTCCTGATATGATTTAATAGAAATTATTAGTGAGTAGATGAGCACATTTAGGACTCAAAGTAGAAATGGTTGGTTATATATATATATATATATAGAGAGAGAGAGAGAGAGAGAGAGAGAAATTTAGATTTGTGATTCTTTTAAGATTTTTATAAGATTGCTTTTTAAGATAATTGATTCTTTCTTTGTAACCTCAAATTGCAGCCTTCCAGTAAAGACAAGCTGGCTGAGAATTTACCTTGCTTTCTTACACTCTGTTAATATATAAAGTTGCTTAGTTACAAATGTATGTGGGTTCTTGGAAATAACTTGTTTTTCATGTCTGTTTCTCACCCACAATATATAAAACATTTGATCATATGACGGTATTGAGGACATTTTTTACGTATACTCATTGTAATCATTCGCTTACAGAAAAATAGAATATGATTTTTATACTGCTTGAAACATCTTGCTGGGATATATAAGTGGTGGGAAAAAAATAAAGTTGTTGGAACTCACTCTTCAGAGTTTGTTCCATCCACCAAATGTATATGTGTGTGTGTGTGTGTGTGTGTGTGTGTGTGTGTGTGTGTGTGTGTGTGTACATATTCATATGTACAATAACTGGTTGGTTTGGAACTCTCTCTTCATAGTTTGTCCCATCCACCAAATGTACATACTGTATCTTTCAGACTGTGAGACTCACCTAACCATAAGACACACCCAGAGTTTAGAGAATTAAAGCAAGAAAAAAATATTCTGAACCAAATTAGTACTAGTATAATAAAATATTTATTAAAATATAACAAAATATGGTACTATTGCAATGTTAACAGGAGGAAAGACTCATCATCACTAGGGCCAGAATTTAGGGAGCTCAGTTGCTGACAATCACTTGCATCACTTTCTTTGCTATCTTCATATATGATATTATCTTCAGTTCCATCTAAGGCATTGCTAATGCCACATGTTTTTTTGAATGACCATACAAAGATTTCCTCCTTCACTGACTGCCATGATGTTTTAACCCATTCACAACCTTGAGTGATAATGGGCCTCTTCATTTGTCCTGTTGGAGTCAGATCATGATTCCCAGCAGCCATCCATTTGTTCCATTCTTCTCTCATAAAGACTTTAAAGGGTTTGTTGATTGAAACATTGAGAGGTTGCAACTGGCTGGTAAGACACACACACACACACACACACACACACACACACACACACACACACACACACACTGCTGCTGCTGCCCAGGAATTAGAGTTAGATGAGTCTTCATCTCTTTAAATCTATTTTTTGTTGTTTCGCTAATATGTGCTCTCAACTGATCAAGCACTAATAATGCAGATTTTTTTTTCCAGAAGCCCTCCAGGACATTTGGACCACACTTTTTCAATGCCTCTATCTTCTCACATAAGCAGAACGAAACAATTCTATCTTCTCCCATATGCCTGGGAGACTTTTTGCATAGCAATGTGTCCCTGCTGGAGTCAAGGAGGGACAAATGATAGCTAGAGCTTCCTTATTGCAGCACATTTTGCTGTACTCTCCCTGCCCCACTCCCTGCAGCAAGCCAACATGTACCTGCTTACCTGGCAGGCTAAGATCTGCTTTCCGCTCAGATCAGTGCAACAGGGTCGGGTTGGGAGTGGAGACCAAGCCCTGTAAGAAGCGGTTTCAGGGATACCACCCACGCCTTTTCCTGTTCCCGTGGCTACACTGAACCCTACACACCGTTGCTCGGCTGGCACCCTGAAGACATCTTTGTTGATGCCCAATGGATAGCAATCTGACCATAAGACACACCTTAATCCCCCCCCCCAACTTTTAGGGGGGAAAAGTGCATCTTATGGTCCAAAAATTATGGTATGTATATGTGAGCATATGGACGATGGCTGGTTGGGTTGGAACTCACGCTTTGTCATTTGATCCATCCACCTAGATGTGTGTATTCGTGTATGTATGTGTGTAAGGTTGTCCATTTTCATCCACCCAATAAGTGAATGTATGTATGTATGTTTGTTTGTGTGTGTATGTGTGTGTAAGTATGTATGTATGTATATGTGTATGTATGTGAATATGTAAAGTAAGAGAAACTTAATAGAAGAAGCTTATTGCAACTGCTGGGATCTGTTTTACCTCATCATCAAGTATGTGTGTGTATGTTTCTTTTCTCTCCTTTACCTTTCTTTTTTAGATGCTTAGCCACTATCAGTGGAAAGCCCCCCTCTAGGAGCGACCAGCCCTAGCCCCTGCTTGCCACCACCAATGGAAGCCCCTGCTAAGAGCTGTCAGCCCTAATCCTTGCTTACATAGTAGGGTTAAGCCCCTGCCAGGAAGCTATCAGCACTGGCCTGCCACCAGCAATTTAATTCTGACCCCTCAATCCGCCATTGCCAGTAACAATCAGTTCCAGGCTGGAAAGTTGTCCTTAGAGAAAGTCACTGGCCAACCACTGGATCTATGCCCTGCTTCAGTTTCCCCAGTGATATTGATGCTGGACTTCGATATCCCTTGATATTCTGGCACCTGAACAGCTGGATCTTGATACTTTTCTATGAGCTATTAGTTGGGGAGTCCCCAGGGGTCTCCAAAACAATGCAGGCTGCTTCCATTATCCTTGGTTACCCTCCATCACTACATAGTAAGATCCTATTGTTGAAGACACTGTACTCTGTTCCTGCAAGACATAGAGAAACCAATCACAAACTTGTTACCTGGGCAACCCTTATAGTACCAAAAGGTGCTATGCAGACTGCTCAGGGGAAAAAGCACACCTGTGCTTTTACCCAGCTCTGGACCTTGCGTGCTGCCATACTAACTTGCCAAGGAAAATATGCCAATCAGTGCAACTGTTATGGGATAATTGTTTTCTGATTGGATTTGAGGCCTGATCAAAGGAGAGAACTTCATGCCTGATACTGTAATCCTGCATGGCTGGGGAAGTCATAGGCCCTTGAATGGAACCTGCAATTCCTATTTTGATAAATGATCATGCTATCAAAGCTCCTTCTAAATATTTATGTTTACACACCAATTGACCTTGTCTGTTCCCAGCCTTCATCAGAGAAGCTTTTCTTTGCAGTGGGTAGCAATCAATGCAGGAACTGAGAATTGTTCATCATGCTGAGAATGAGTGAGTGAGTGATGGGCTCTAAATAGGGCATCTACATCAACTCCAACCCTCCCCCTCCCCCTCCTGGGCTGAGGAAACACTGTGGAAGAGGAGGCTGAAGGAAGGTAGAGCTGGAGGGTGGGAAGGAGTGTGTGAAGTGCTGCCTTCTGGACCTGACACGGCTAGTGCATTTATGAACTCGCAGCAGCCATGGTTACCTGCACAAGACCTATACAAGAACAAGCCATCCAAGGCTCCTTGTAAATGGGGTAGATGATCTCCAAGCCCCACTCCTTAGTCAGGAGTTACTGGAAGTTGATAGTTGCTGGTAGAGCGAGAATCAGTTTTCTTCGAGGATGCAGCCAGTAATATGGTTCCCATGAATCAGTGGAAGGGCCCACACCCATGCAAATATGAACATCACTAATTAGACTTAGTGAGTTAGAAAAAAAAAGAAAAGATGTTGGGAGGCAGGGCCTGAGGAGAATATGAAGGGGGATAAATGTGATCATATTGTTGTATACATGTATGAAATTCTCAAGAACAAAAAATGAAAAGTTATTTGTACTGTGCTTAAAACTTTTTATGGTTGAGATTGTTCCCCAATAAAAATAAAGTGGATAATGTATAGTTGCTCAAAATACATCATTTTTAAAGCTTTGTTATTTTGTTAAGCTCATTTTGTATAATCTATGCAAGTTTAAAAAGTAAGTAAAATTATGTTATCTTAGTTATATTAACTAAATCTAAAATATATACTAAATTCTGGTATCTAAATATATATATAACATATAAATAATTAAGTACTACAAATAAACTATTATAATTTGGCTTTAAGACAATATATGATACATTTAGTTATTTGTGGGAGATGTTTCATATGTACAGTTTTCTTCTAGATACATCTAACAATTTTTATGTTCTTTTTTATTGATAATATTCATATTACATCTCAATTGTCAAAAATTTTTATTGAGTGAGTTCTAATATGAAGTGGGTCAGCATTGAATACACCTCCAGATACAATACTGTCTTTTTGTGAAGTTTCACAGTAGCTTCTTGCCCAATCAAATCTGCAAAGACTCCTATTTGGTCTTTCTCCATTTATGTATGTGTTTAGCATACCCTACCTGTGTCCTGATTGTATAGGATTAAATAGACCCAGGGAAAATAATCCCTTGCCTCAGCTACACGTGAGACCAGATAGAATATTTCCATCTCAGTACATTATCGGGCAGCTTTAGAATAGAACTGTCTGAGATACAGTCTCTGTTCTAGAAGTGAACATAGTCACTCTCAAAGACGTCAGCGAAA
The DNA here is from genome assembly GCF_964271855.1 of Acomys minous. Classification (NCBI taxonomy): domain Eukaryota; kingdom Metazoa; phylum Chordata; class Mammalia; order Rodentia; family Muridae; genus Acomys; species Acomys minous. The sequence continues at coordinate 48,917,425 of NC_140500.1, forward strand.
GGGTTGCCTTGATGTGAAATAAACAAAAACAGGTTACGTTTTCCAGCACCACATAAAGATCACTCCACACTCTCAACTGCTAAAGAGTGTCAGAGTCTTTGCATTAGTGGCTGGCAGCTGCAGAATGAGTGCTGAGCAGAAGAGTAGCGCACCGTATTGCTTTGCCTCTGGACAGCTTTTCATTCACTGTCAGTGCATCGTTTTGAAACCCTGGTTAGTGCAGTTTTGGTGTAACAGTAGTTAGAGCTTGCAAAACTCTTCTTTTATATAGTCGTGAATTAAACTATTTCTAATTAGTACACAATTGGCCACTTTCATCACTATTAATTTCAAAAGGTAGCTGACTGAAAAATGAGAGGTGAGTTGGAAGAAACAATAACCAACATGTCGGTCTTATGTGAGTCTTAGAATGGAATCAGATTGCATGGTGGTTTGAGTGAGAATGGCCCCATAGGCTCATATATATTTGATTACTTGGTCTCCAGTTAGTAGAACTGTTTGGTGGGGGTGGGGGGGTGGGGGGGTGTCACTGGAGACAGGCTTCAAGGTTTCAAAAGACTCATGCCCTTTCAAGCCACGCTCTCTCTGCTTCCTACTTCCTGATCAAGATGTGAGCGCTCAGCTGTTCCTGCCACCACCATGCCCTGGCCCTGCCATAATGGACTCTAACCTCTGAAACCATAAGCCTCACATTAAATACTTTCTTTTGTGAGTTGCCTTGGTCATGATGTTTTATCACAGCAGTAGAAAAGTATCTAAGAGATACTGTGTAAGTTTTGTTTCATAGGGATTAGTTTACAAGAACCCAAAGTGCTCTCTAGAACAAAACAGAGCTAGAGAAATAGCCCAACTCTAGATCAGTGTAGAGCTAAAGTAATGTGGCATGCTAGACTACACTTCTTTACAAAGAGCCAGACTGCCAACGCGCGCCAGGGCAGGGGCTCCCCCTATAGGTTCCATCCAGGTACTGGTGGACATTACAGAGGGAGGAAGCCCCATTCAGGTCTCAAGTGCTGCTCTGTGACTGACCCAATCCTCCTTTCAACAGTAAGTCAAAAAAAAAAAAAAAAAAAAAGCCAGCTTCAGTTGGAGGTATTTGTACCCCTGTAGAATTATCTGCAACATCAGTGAAGAAGAGGCTTATTTTAAAGTGAAATTCATAAAATAATAAAAACCAGACTGAAAATACGATATTTGAAATGTCTAATGGGGTCTAGAAATGTTGCTCAGCGGTAGAGTGCTTTCCTAGCATGTGTGGGGCCCTGGGTTCAGTCTCCAGTAGAGAAAATATTTAAGTGCACAGTTTATGCCATTTGCTTAACATTGTGATTGGAAAGTAAATTTTATTTACATTAAATATGTGCATGTATTTATGCACATATGCAATTAGGGAGTAATTTCACATGCTCACTCATCAAAAGGATGACTCTTAAACCAACCCAGGATCATTTCCTTATTCTCAATTTCCTTAAGATGTTTTTTACAGCTTGACACCCTTTAGAGTCTTAATCACTTGAAGTCTTTACTATCATAACATCTTTCATCAGACATTTGCACATATTTAAAATTTTAAAGTAAAGTAAAGTACCAAGTGTGATGATTCACACCTTCAATCTCAGCATTCAGGAAACAGAAGCAGGTAGATGTCTGTGAGTTCAAGGCCACCCTGGTTCACATGGTAAATTCTAGACCAGCTAAGACTGCATAGAGAGACCCTGTCTCAAAAAATATATATTCTTATTAACTTTATCGATTTTTACTTCTATAAGGAAAGGAGATTTGATGACACAGGAATGTCACCTTTTACTGTGGCAGCCTTTAAAATGTTGATTTCCTGGGAGCAATTGAAATTGGCAATTCTCTCTGGCAAAATATTTGTCTGCAGGCTCTCCCGTTAGCAGTGTTTATCAGCTGCATGATAATGAGTCAATTTCTATGTAAATATAATCAGAATTTGATGGTGGTAAGGAAAACTGTGAGATTAAATGATTTTTGTGGCCCCTTGATTAACATACTTTATGAAACCATTACCACACATGCCTACTGTTGTACATTTGAAAGCAACTTAGATTTAAGTCTAAGCGTGTGTGTGTGTGTGTGTGTGTGTGTATGTGTGTGTGTGTCTGTGTTCATCTGGAGGTTGATATTGAATGTCCTCCTTGTTTTTCCACCATATTTTTGAGACAGTGACTATCTCTAAAACTGGGGTACACTGTCTGCTAGGCTGGCTAGCTAGTGAGCCCAGGGACCCCCCTGTCTCCACATCTTTGTAACTTGGATACAGTTATATACAGCACACTGCTATGTCTTCAAAGCCAAAGATGACCTTGAATTCCTGATCCTTGTGCCCCTACAGCCTGAGCACTGGGATTACAGGTATGCGCCACCCCACCAGGTTTATACAGTGCCAAAGATCAAGCCTGTGAGGTCACACATGCCAGGCAAACACTCTGTCAACTGAGCTCTGTCTCCAGCACATCCAGATTATATGTGGGTGATAGGCGTCCATGGGCAGGTACCAATGCTCCTGCAACAAGCGCTTTGCTGAGTAAGCCATCTCCCCAGCCCCTGAAGTCTTCTTTGTTTGTTTGTTTGATTGATTTTTGTTTTTGAGACAGGGTTGCTCTGTGTAGCCTTGGCTGTCCTGTAGTCACTTCGTAGACCAGGTTGGCCTCGAACTCACAGCAATCTGCCTGCCTCTGCCTTCCAAGTGCTGGGATTAAAGGTGTGCACCAGCACGCCTGGCTCTCTTGAAGTCTTCCTAAAGAAGTGTTGCCTTTTCCCTTTTGAAAAAAACACATGCATATTCTCCCACCTCAAGAAACTTTAGATATTGCATGTTTTTTACGTTTTTAAGAATTTATTTGTACTTAATGTGGTGAGTGTTTTATCAGCATGTATAGACATGTACCATGTACTTGCAGTACCTGCAGAGACCAGAAGATGGTGCATATCCCATGGAACTAGAGTTACAGACCTTTGTGACTCACCATGTGGATGCTGGAAACTAAACCTGGATCTTCTGTAAAAGCATCTAGCTACTGAGCCAATCACAGCTTAGAGACATGGTGTTTGATGCTCAGCATTCAACCCTTATTTAAGTATCAACCACATTTCAAGGATGCTGCTGGCATGATTACACTACCCAGCCAGTGAGCAAGAAAGTCTATGAATATCATGGATTGTGAGAGGAATCTGAATTGAGAGAGGAAGGTAGCGATGGAAAGATACACTGCTATTTTAGTTGGGCATACGAAGAGGGGAGGGAATTCTTTTGCCGTAGTGTTTGTGGAATATTCTGAACTGGTAGCTGCTGAGGCTTGACTGATCAAAAGGAGCCACCTGGCTCCAGAAGATAGAATGAGCCACCCAGACACAGGCACAGGCAGGTGCGAAGGGCAGAGGAGGGAACGGACATGAATGCCCAAGGCATGTGAAGAACAAGGGAGCTTGAGCAATGTTCAGCACTTACTGTGTTAGTGGATTTAGCAAATAGCAACAAACACGCCAAGAATATTGTGTTTCAGATAAACAACCAAAAATATTACTATATTTATGTTGCATACAATATTAGGCGTTTTGTACCTTGTCTGGAAACCCCCTTACTGTCTTTACTTTTGAACCTGTAATGCATTTTACTGAAGAGGATGTTTCTGGCTACTGACCTATGACAGGAGGTAGAAGCTGAACTGGGTGGGAGGAGCTGGAGGGATGGCTCAGCAGTTCAGAGCACTAACTGTTCTTGCAGAGGTCCCGAGGTTTAATTTCTAGCACCCACATGCCGGTTCACAGCCCTCTGCAGCTCCAGTTCCACAGGGAGAGAGATCTGACCTCTTCTGGCCTCCTCAGGAGCAGATGCATGTGATACACAGACATCCATGTAGGAAAAACACATAAAAATAAAAATAATAAAAATGACTAATTTGCCTCATATTTATGGTTTGGATTTTTCCCTCTAAGTTCCTGTAGTAGGGCTTTACAGAGTTTTAATTGGTCATATGCTTTAATCTTCTGTGTCCTGTAGAAACGCTACACCTTACATAGAGAGTAGCCAGAGTCATTGAGAGTGAGACAGGAGTGAGGGACCAACGAGTGGCAATGAGATTAAGGTTACATTGAACTCTTTTTGTCGTTGATTACTGTTGGCCTGGTTGACACCGCTACATAAGTAGAATTAGCATCACGTTTGAGCCCCCACATTGTAGCAACACACAGATAAGTAGATAAACACATGCATGGCCAAAACTTACTTGAACTGATCATGAAGTCCACATAATATTTTTTAATAAATATTATCTTTTCTTTTTTTTAAAAAAAGATTTATTTATTATGTATACAGTATGCATCAGATCACATTATAGATGGTTGCGAGCCACCATGCGGTTGCTGGGAATTGAACTCAGGACCTCTGGAAGAGCAGTCAGTGCCCTTAACTGCTGAGCCATCTCTCCAGCCCCAATAAATATTTTCTTTAAAGATTTATTTATTATGTCTACAATGTTCTACCTGCATGTGTGCCTGCCTGGCAGAAGAGGGCACAAGATCTTATTACAGATGGTTGTGAGCCACCATGTGGTTGCTGGGAATTGAACTCAGGACCTCTGGAAGAGTAGCCAGTGCTCTTAACCTCTGAATCATCTCTTCAGTCCCAATAGTACTTTTTTTAAAAACTATTATTTTTTGAGAATTTCATACATGAGCATTTTGTTACATGATTTCCATTCTACCTCCTCCCTCCTTCCAACTTCTCTTTAATCTCAACTCATTTCTGCTTCCTCTTCCTCTTCCTCCTCCTCCTCTTGCTCCTCCTCCTCCTTCTCCTCTTCTTCTTCCTCTTCTTCTTCCTCCACTTCTTCCTCCTCTTCTTCCTCTTCTTCTTCTTCAGTTATTATTGTTACACATACATAAAGAACAACCTTTGAGTCCATTTAGTGCTCCTCATATGTAAATGTATTTAGGGCTGAAACATTGGAGTTGGATGACTTATCTGGGGGAATCACGCCCCCCTCCCCAGAAAAGGCTGCTTATCCTCCTTTTGGTAGCCGTTCAATACCTATAGCTCTTTATCTAGGGGAGATTTTCCCAATCCGTGATGTTGTCATTGTTAGGTGACCATATTATTGAGATTTCATGAAGACAACTTCCTGTCATATATAAAAGAAACCTTCTGATAGCAGATGTGCTGGTTCTCTGGCTCTTACAATATTTTTAATTGCTTTTAGATTTGTTTATTTTTGTGTGTATAAGTATTTTGACTGTATCTATGTGTGTATATCACATGTATGCAGTATCTATGGAGACCAACATAAGGCATCAGATCCCGTAGTACTGAAGTTACAGATGCTTGTGAACCATCGTATGTTTACTTGGAACCAATCCCAGGTCCTCTGCAAGAGCATCGCGTGATCTTAACCACTGCGTCATCTCTCTTCAGTCCCTGGCTCTTACAATCTTTCTGCCTCCTCTTCCATGATGCCCCCTGAGCCTTAAGTGTAAGGCTTGTGTTGTGAAATCCATAACACATAGAATAACTATCCAAATAGTATGTTGTTTTAACTTAGCTCAGCAGGAAGACCAGGAATTCAAGGCCACTGGGCTACATGGTAACACTGTGTTGAAAATAAGAGAGAAAGCTGGAGTTGTAGCTCAGTTACTAGAGGGACTTCTTGGCATACACAAAGGCCTTGGTAAGATCCAAACACTGCCTACAACTGGGCATGGTGGTGCATGTCCATAACCTCAGTGTTCAGGAGGGAAAAGCAGGAAGATCCGAAGTTCAAGAACATTCTTTCTGAGACAAACCTGGACTACATGAGATTCTGTCTCAAAACAAGGAGGAGGGACGTGAGGAGGAGGAAGGAAGGACGACCAAACAAAACCAGAGCTTAATCAAATGTCCACTAATTCCTATACATCTTTTCTGTGTGTATATTTTACTAACCTGTTTCCTCTTTTGGAACCCAACAGTGACAGGGACCCTTGAAGTGTTTGTAGGACTTGAGCATTGGACCCATATTACCCTTGGTTGGCATGCCAGTAGGCTGCCCACTTCCTCATCCCACGTTCTTAGTCACTATTTCCGCAACATGTCTCTGCATTGTTAAATAAGCAATGATGTGTACGACCTCCATGAATATTGTTTTCCCAGTTGTATGCAGTGTTTGGATCTTACCAAGGTTTTTGGGCATGCCAGGAAATCCCTCTAGTAATTGAGCTACAACTCCAGCCTTCTTATTTTCAACAACCCAGTGTTACTATGTAGCCCAGTGGCCTTGAATTTGTGGTCTTCCTGTCTGAGCCAATCACGTTCTTTGTTTTAAGCCAAGCTAAAACAACATACTATTTGGGCAGTATGTTTTGTACACAACCAGACATCCTACAATTCCTAAACCCTAAATGAGTGCTTTACATTAACAGGTATACGTGAATATATGTTTATATGTGTCTGTCTACAACACCACTTTTCCTCTTTTTCTCTTTTAAAACATATTTGTGTGGATTGGGTGCAAGGTTAGCAGTATGTTTTAAGTAATATCAGCATATTTAAAAAAAATAACATGTTTACAGTTTCTAATTGTATCATGAAAACTAAGTTCTATGGATGGTTGAGTTAGGTCAGGGATAAAGTGTTCACTGGTCCTGTATGTGAGGACTGGGCTTTTGATCTCCAAAACCCATGTAATGGCCAGCTAGACATGGCATCTGGCTCTGGAATCCCAGTGAGAGAGTGGTCGAGACAGGCATTCTCCAGAGCAAAATGGATAGCTAGGCTAGCTAAAAGTGCTTGCTCCAGGTTTAGTGAGAGATCTTATGATAGAAAGTAATTGAGGAGGAAACTCAAAGTCAACCTCGGTCCTCCATATGTTCACACACATGAACCTGCGCCCACACATACTCAAGCCCACATAAATATATGTACCCTGGAGGAGTACAGGAGAACAGTGGTACAGAGGTACCAGCTCACAATTCTGAGGCAAGTGCGTCTGTGTTCATCTAGAGCCGTGGTTCTCAACCTTCCTAATGATGTGACCCTTTAAATACAGTTCCTCATGTTGTGGTGAACCCCTCAACCATAAAAACTCTTTGGGGGCCTTTTTGAAACAGAGTTTCTCTGTGTAGCTTTGGCTATCCTGAACTCACTTTGTACACTAAACTGGCCTTGAATACATAGAGATCTGCCTGCCTCTGCCTCCCTTAGTGCTGGGATTACAGGCGTGTGTGCCACCATATCTGGCCCATAATATTAATTTTGTTACTATACCATGCTTGTGATTTTGCTATGGTTATGAATAGTAAAGCAAATATTTTTGGAGATAGGGATTTGTCAAAGGGGTCACAACCCACAGGTTGAGAACCACTCATCTAGATCCTTCTACAAGTATAAAGAGTCTTGGAGGAATGCCTATCATGTCCCTGTGCCTGTTGGATAGGATCTTCTGGAAATGTGCCTACCCACATATCTAGCCATCACCTCTTTGAGAGGTTAAAGGCTCTTCTTATTTCACTGCCCAGTGATTACAGCTGTGTTTCGTATTGAATTCTTAATTCTGAGCTGTTTTCATGCAGCCCCTAATACCTCTAGTGCAAAACAGAAGAGATTTCTGAGGTCTGGTAGTGAGCAATTGAGATGGTGACATACTGCCCATTAGCATACAGCAATAGACAAAGCCCATAGCACTGAAAATAATATGTATGGTTCTATGTCTATTAGAGGTCTTTGAGTGTGACTGTAAATTTGACATTTGATCTCATCAACTTGAATGGCAGAAATACCATCTAGTACTACTTTGCAGTGAGCTGTGGTCTTCTCTCAATTGGTTTCTCATAAATATTGAAAAGCACCTTATAAATATTGAAAGGTCAGAAGGATAATAGGAATACTGTCATAGTCTTTACTTCAAACATCAAAGGGCTACAAAGCTCATGAGAGCACAATTTAACACAAGAGAAACAACTAGTATTTAGCATAAGATAATGTAAATTGTCATTAAATCTCCTACTTAAGGGTACAGCTGCAGGAGCACACATGATGGGGTGTGGGGACTGGACAGATGACTCAGTTGGTAAAGTATTTGCCATGTAACGGGCTCCCAGACCTTAGTACAACTGATGCCATGATAGAAACAGCATGTAGGTAGCAACACCTGCCAAACAGGAGCAAAGACCTAGCCCATCTGCCAAAATGAGGACAGAGGCCAAGTCCACTGGGAAAGTCCCCAAGTGAAAAGTTCCTGTGTGTACTAACCCTGAACTTTCTTCCTGTAGCTCTGCTTCTTGCTAACTGAAATGTGCCAACCAGGATATGGTTTTTATGCATAAAAGGCTAAGAATTCTAAGGCTGGGGCTGCATGATTTTGGCAAGTTACCCATGCAGCCACCAGCCATCAATAAAGATATTCTGTTCAACTCTATGAGTGTCCACATGGCAGTCTCCAGTGGTCTTACCTTGAAACAGCTATACAAACATGGCAACCTGAGTTTGGATCTGCATCAACCATGTGAAAAATGTCAGGTGTGGTGGCGCACGCCTATAATCCAGGTATTTGGGAGGTAGAGACAAGGAGATCCCTAGGCTCACTGGCCAGTCAGTGTATTCCAGCCAGCTTCAGGGCCAGGGAATGACTCAAATAATGTGGAGCAGAAAGCCAGATAGGTGATAGATAGATAGATAGATAGATAGATAGATAGATAGATAGATAGATAGATGGCATGGTGGGTCACAACCATCTGCAACCCCAATTCCAGGGCATCTGATGCCCAATTCTGACCTGCAAAGGCACCAGGCATGCAGGTGATACATAAACATACACGCAGCCATGTGTATGCATGCCCATATACACAAAATAAAATATCGTTTTTATAAAGAGGATGAGATGAATGCTCATACTCAGCTTGCTTTTTCTGTGTTTAGAGGGGTGGGAGAGTAAGGTATTCACTTTTTAATTTGTTGAACTGGTCTCAAGCAACCCTGCCTGTCTCCATCCCTCAACCCACTCCAAGAGAGACCAAAACCCCCACTTTCCCCTTTTTATTAAGTGCAGTGCCCTTGGAATGGTGCTGCCCCCATTTAGGGTGGGTGGTCCCGTATCAACTAACCCAGCCTAGAGCCTCCCTCACAAGCCTGCCTAGAGGTTTGTTTCTAAGGTGATTCAAAATCCCATCAGGACGGCAATCAAGACTTACTATCATATGTGATAGCAAAATGCCATGTGTGCCCATAAAGCTTTCACACAGATAAATGATTCAGAGAAGAACACTGCCTTACCTAACCACAGCTGGGGTTGATTGCAAAGCTCACGGTCTCTTTCCTGTACAATGTCCTTCAAAACCAGAAACTAGAAGAACATGATAGATACGGTGAATACTGAGAAAAGGCGTGAACTTGGCAGAGTCACGGAGGTCTTTCTGGAGGAGATGGTGTTCTAGAGATGGAGAATGTACTAGCTGATATCTGCTACTTAATAACACACTCGATACCTAGAGCTAATTAGAGCATTTTCCACCAGCTGCAGTGTATTCTTGACGTGGCAGAGGTGCAAACCTATGTTGTGTTGTGTCTGCACACCTGAGGCTACATAGAATGTTTATGAAGAGGTGACATTTCCAGCAAAGTTTATTTGTCCCGAGGGATGTCTGTTGCCCGAGGTCTCTTCTCTCCTAACAGAGTAGCAAGGAATGATCGAGGCTCACAGCCCTCTACGTTCTGCCACAGAAACAAAGTTAGGGCACCGGAGGGAGCAGGTTCATCTGTTTTTCCTCAGCCAACCACACCCCAACTGATAGAAATCAATTTCTTTGCAGCAAGTTTGAGATCAGACATGTGAGCCTTTATATATGAAAGGCAAGCCACAGAATCCCTAGCCTGAATAATTCGTGGTGTTTGCCATGGATCCTTTAAACCTTTCTGTTAACTCGAAAATTAGCTCTTTTTTTTTTCCCTCTTCTTTTCTCCCTTAATCAAAGGTTATTTTGAGTGGATTTTGAACCATCCCTCAAGCTGTCCCATTCAGCTGTTTGATTCAGTATGATGTTCAGCATTTGGAAGCAGGCTGCGGCTGTTCTTTGGCTGTTACGTGACTCTGTGCTTTAGTAAATGAGGGTAGGTTGAAAGCCTAGAAGGCTATTTTCTAATTTCTCAGAAGTCTCTTTACCACCTAATTTTCTTCTCATCAAATGTTATTTACCGACTGGCTCCAATCAAACGCGTTGGTATTGTGGCTTGCCGTGATTGTGGCAGATGATAAATGTCAGTGTTGGGGAGGGTGAAAGTTCCAAGGCTCACATTTAATAACACTGTTTGTTTGGAACTGGCTCTGCTTCCATCACATCGAGTCTCGCAGGGGCAAGACCTTACTTTACCACCTTGATAAGATCCCCGGGGCCCGTGTCCATCTCCTTCGGATTTCCTATGTGTGCAAGAGATGAAAAGATTTTGAAGATCTAAGAAACAAAGCAATCTATTATTTATCTTGAAAAATCATACCATATTTTGTTTTATAGTCACAGTAGGCATGTTAATGTGCAGTCTATCAAAGACATAGGAACAAAGATGTTAAATTAATATGTCATGTCGAGCCTGCTGGGAAAAGAAATCATTCTACCTTAGAAGGTAAGAAGATTAAAGTGAACTGTCACTGAGGGCAACCGTGTGGGGGAGACAAACCGAGGTAGCCCTTTCTACATCACAGTAACTATTGCATAGCACACCAATCATTCTTGCTTTCAGTGTGTGCTCAGATGGAGTTCAGAACCCTTTCCATCAGGAAGTCACTGCCAATCTTGAGATGACATGTCGCGAGTCACAACTTGAATATAAAATATCCCTGCAAAAGGCATATACCTCAGCTGATGCTGCTGTTCTGGGAAGTTCTGGAAACTTTAAGCAGTGGGACTATTCAGAAGTCGTAGGCCACTGGAGGATTGACAGAAGATTGCACCTTGTCCCTGACTTCTTACTGCTCTCACTTCCTGTCTACCATGAGGCAAACAGGCCCTGCCACACACCCCTGCGGAGCCCCAGAAACATGGAACCAAGTCTAAACACCTTGAAAACCACGAATCAACATAAACCTTTTCATCTTTTTTGCATTTTGTTCCCAGTGATAAGAATGCCACTGGGAGTGAACTAACTCACTATTAGAGATGTTAGTCATCTTTTCGCGGTATGTAAAAAGGCAGGTACAATTCTTCCAGCTCAGCGGGTCGCCAGAGAGGCATTCTCTTTTAAGCACTTTATCAAAAGAATCTAATGTTATCTCAGCCTTGGTCATATGTCACAACCATGATATAACCTTGAAGTTAGTTTTCATGACAGCTCAAGGCTATTCTCATTAACTACAGATTGCTTGCCTTATCAGCTAGCTTACACCATTGATAGCTATTTGACAGCAGGATACCCTGCCATAAAACTTTTGGCCAAGACTGCTAGATGCTGGCGCTATCCTGATAGAGAGCCTGACACAGACGCATCCCAAACGTGAACCCTCCAAATCCTCTATACCTGGCCACCTGACACTGGAGGCAGAGTTGGTTGTGAGCTACTGGGTGGGTACTGGGAATCAAACATGGGTCCCTTGGAATAACAACTCTTAGCTGCTGATAGACTTTCTCAAATTCTTGATTTGGTTACAGGTGCAACATGACCATCTATCTGCTCATGCTCTTGCCACTGTGTCACTACAATGGACTCTGCTCCCAAACTGTCAGCCAGAATAAACACTTCCCTGAGTTGCTCTTTTCAGGCATTTTTGTCCCAGCACCAAGAGAAGTAACTGATACAATGAGACTAAGTAAGTCTTTAGAAGAGGGAGCTTGACTTACCATATATTTCACATGGCTATTTCAGTGCCTTGCATAAAGGATACTGCTCTGGAAGAACGGCTTATGTGGTCCAGATTTTGGGATGCTTAATTTTGATTGTTATACTTGATTAGGTTCATAATCACCTGGGAGACCAGGAGGAGATGAGGGAGGGGCCTATGATCAGGAAGTAAAGTGAATAACTTTTTAAATGAATTTAAATGAGAAAGGAAGGAAGGAAAGAAGGAAAGAAAGAAAGAAAGAAAGAAAGAAAGAAAGAAAGAGAAAAAGAAAGAAAGAAAGAGAAAAAGAAAGAAAGAAAGAAGAAAGAAAGAAAGAAAGAAATAAGTTCCTATTGTGATGGTATTTGGAGGCAGGACCTTTGTGAGGTGGTTGGGTCAAGAAGGTGAGCACAGCCCTTGTGAATGGCATTGGTACCCTTATAAAAGAGCCCCCAGAGATCTCTTGGGCCTTCTTTACCAGTGAGGCACAGCTAGAAGGTAGCACCTATGAACCAGGAAGCAGGGCCTTGCTAGATTCAAGTTTATAAACATTGATCCTAGACATGGCAGGCTTCAGAACTGAGATAAACACAGCTACCCAGTCTATAGCACTCTGTTGTAGCAGCTGGGGCAGAATAAAACGCACCATTAGAAAGTTTGCGCTGGCTTCTTAGACCCTTTCATTTCAGGTCACCTCTTTACATTATCCCATGCATTGCCCATAACTATTAGCCCATGCATTGCCCATGACTATTAGCACATGCATTGCCCATGACTATTAGCACATGCATTGCCCATGACCATTAGCACATGGGTCGCCATGATTTCAATTTCCTCTTCTCAAAATATGGGTCCCATACCTCTCTCATCTTCTATCTGAAAAGCCCTCTTGCTTTAATCTATACATTGCTGCATCTTCTCCATGACCCTTGAAACCCAGCTCAGCGCTGTTTCTTCATCTGTGGAGCCATCCTTGAATCCTCTAGCCCCAAATAATCTGTAAGTGCATCGAATCTTTAGTCTTCTCTTTTCTTTCTACTTCCTGAGATCTGTAAGCTGAGCATGGTTAAAAGAGGAGGGTACTTGGGGTCACATGGTTGTGGCAATTTTGATAGTATGAGGGATAACCCCCATAGGCTCTTGTATTGGAGCCCTTGGTCCTCAGTTCATGTCACTATTTGGGAATGTTATGGTGTCCACCCCACTCTCTCCCTCCTGCCCAGCTTCCTGTATGTGGCTGACAGTGTGATCCCTCACTTCCTGTCTGCCGACATGCATTCTGTGCCCCTTGCCATGCCTTCCCTACTACCATGACAGTCACTGATCCTCGGGAACTGCTGGCCAGAGTAATTCCTCAGTTGTTTTTTGACAGGCTATTTCCCCACAACAACAGAAGAGTGACTAACAATTCTGTCTGGAGCTCAGACGACACTGCTCACTGGGGTGGCATTTGATCTCATGAGGAGAGGTGGAAACAGAAGCTTGACTAGAGTGAGGCAGACAGGAAAGAGAATAAGGACGCTGAGGAGAAATGAGGTGCACCATGGGTAAAGCTAAAAGAGGATGTGGGGGTGGAAGATTTGGCTCAACTGTTAAAAATCATTTGTTGCAAAAAGCGAAAGAACTGAGTCTCATTCCCAGAATCCAGAGTGGAAAAAGAGAATTGGCTCCTAAAAGTTGTCCTCTGACTTTCACATACACACCATGGCTTATAGACATACACACATGTAAACACACACACACACACGCGCACGCACACGCACACGCACACGCACACACACACACACACACACAGTTAAGAAATACGTACAAAGGACATGGACTCTCAAGAGACTGAAAAGCGGCTCTTTGTGAGGTAAACCACAAACCTGGAGCTGCTAGAAAAGATCTGAACAAAAGTGACATTGACTCTGTCACCTGATTTCTGGATGGGTGGTCACCTGATGACCTTAAGGTATAAGAACGTGAACACCCTTCTGTTCTGTTGTCCTACAGTAGCATTTGATCTTAGGTCAGAGCTGCTGTTCATCCTTAAGCCCAGAGTGATGAAGGAGCAAGGGTTGGCTCTAAGGAGTCCTCACTACTGGGGCTTTCTGGGGTTTTGTACGCACAAGTGAATATTTCTTAATGGAACTGCTCTGAAGCTTCTTAAAGGAACTCATCAAGGCCACGTGGAGGACAATTAGTATAGGGGCGTGAGATCCCTTTAAGTCTTCTCCGTTCATGCTAGGCTTCTTGTGGCTGTAAGTGAGCATGTTCCAGACTTTTCAGGAGAGGACTTGGTTAAGTAATATGCCTGACATGTGTAAGGTACATTTAAGGCAAGTTGGTGACTCCAAGTGGCTTCAAAAACTCAGATGCTGTAAGTTGAAAGACAACACAGGAAGACACTCTGTTCTGAGGTTAAATGTTTGATCAGCAAGTGCCAGGTTTGTAATGAGTTCACTGAGTGAGTCATCTGCTCAGACAGCCCGTGGAAGTCTTCACAGTACACATCCTAATTTGAACACTTAATTGTTTACCCTCCTAACATCTCTGAAATAATTGTCTGTAGAAGCATGAAGATTGACGTCAGTAAGAAATGCCAAAATAGACTTAGGTCTGCAGATCTCCAATGTGTTCTAAGGAAGGTCACGGTGGCCTTCTCCTTCAGTAGCTACCAAAAGCCCACTGACAAAGATCCAAGAAATAGATACAAAGCCCTAAGAGGTATGTAGTGGGGGTGTGGACAGTGGACATTCACGAGATGCTGGTTGGCTAGTGTTGAGGAGGCCTAGATGTCAGCAGCAGTGGAAACCTGTGTGGAAGTGGGGCTAAGAGGACTGGGGAGATGCTCAGTTGCAAGCATGAAGATCTGAGTTCATCCCCCAGAACTCACGTGTGAAAGTCACATGTCGTAACACAGTCTTATAATCCCTGGGGAGACAGGGACCAGTCAGCTCTTGCAGCTCACTGGCCAGCCAGCTCGGCCTAATCAAAGAGCCCCAGGTTCTAGTGGGAGACAGTGTCCTTGTTTCCTTTCTATTGCTGTGATATAACAATACCACCAAATGCAATGTAGGGAGAAAAGGGTTTATTTCATTTTATAACTTTCCGGTCACACTCCATCACTGAGGGAAGTGAGGGCAGGAACTCAAGGCAGGAACTGGGAGGCAGGAACTGAAGCCGAGGACATGATGGAACAATGCTTACTGATTTGATCCTCATGGCTTGCTCAGCCTTCTTTCTTATACAGTGCAGGACCAACTGCCAAGGGATAGAACTACCCACAGTAGTTCCAAATCAATCATTAATGAAGAAAATGCTCCATAGACTTGCCTACAGGCCAGTCTCATAGGGGCATTTTTTTTTCAATTGAAGGTCCCTCTTACCAGATAATCCCAGCTTATATCAATGTGACAAACAACTAACCAATACAATGTCTCAAAAAATAGGCCAGAAGGCTCCTGAGTTTGTCCTCTGATTTCCACACACATGCACTCCCATATACATGAACACATTCATGTATGCAAAGTACAAATCAACCCAAAATAAGATACTACTTCATACCAATCAGGATAGCTGGAATCAAAAAACAGAAAATAATAGATATCGGCAAAAAATGTGTGAAAAATAATAATAGTTTTTGTGCATTGTTGAAGAGAATGTCAAATGGCCCACAGATACTTGAGAAAATAGGACAACATCTCATCAGAAGATTAGCTCCACCTCTGTCCAATAACAGATTAACAAAATGCAGGTGTGGAATAATATATAGATCTCAATGGAGAGAAATTCTGATGTGTGAGTCAACACTGATGAATTGTGAGGACATAATGCTAAGTCACAAAAGGTAAACCCTGCTGAAGTCTACTTACGTGATATGCCTATGCAGTCAGAATTATGACATCATTAAGTAGAGAGGAGGTTAGCCATGTCTGGGGTCTTTAGCAGGATGACTTATTTTCATTAATGAGGATAGATTTGGGTCTTGCAAGGTCAAACGATGCTTCTGCATTGCTTGTAGACAGAAGCAGCAGGGGTGTGTCTAAGACTATAAACTATAAACCTAAAAATGGTTTCTGTGGTTATTCTTGTCTCTTGTCTGAAGTGGTAAGGACCATGACCAACTGAAACCTAGGCAGGAAATGGTTTATTTCAGCTAATACTTCCAGGTCACAGTCCATCATGCAGGAAAGTGAGGACAGGAACTCAAGGCAGGAATTCAAAGAAGAATGCACGGAGGAACACTGTTTACTGGCTTACTCCCTCTGGCCTATGCTTAGCCAGATTTCTTATACAACCCAGGACCACCTGCCTAGGAGCGGCACAAGTCACAGGCGTACCATCAATAGTCAAGACAATTCCCCACAGGTAGGGCTGATGGCAATGCGATCTGGGCAAGCCTTCTGTTGAGATACCCTCTTCCCAGATGACTTTGGGCTGTGTAAGGTTAGGACAGTGATGAATTTCATATTAATATAATATTTTTCTTCCAGTATAAATACTTTCAAGGGGCTGAAGAGATAGCTCAGCAGCTAAGAGCACTGGCTGCTCTTCCAGAGGACCCAGATTCACTCTCAGCACCCACATGGAAGCTCACAACTGTCTGTAACTCCAGTTCCACAGGATCCAACACCCTCATACAAACAAACATGCAGACGAAACACCAGTGCACATGAAATAAAAATAAATAAAGCATTTTTAAAAATAAAAATAATGTTTTCAGGGGCTGGAAAGATGACTCAGTGTGGTGTTTAAGATTACTCTTCTGGAGAACCGGGGTTTTGTTCCTAGCACCCACATTGAATGGCTCAAAAACTAGCTGTAACTCCAGCTCCAAGGAATCCAATGCCCCCTTTGGCCTCCATGGACACCCACACATATACATAAATGAAAGTAAATCTTAAAATATATTTCAGAGGTGATATAAAAAGTCACTTGTATCAATTTAGATTTGTGGGAGAAGTGATGGAGACACAGAGCAGTTGGTTCTCTAGGGACAGAGATGGCCCTGCTGTGTGCCCATGCTGCTGGTGTGTGGGCTGGGAGTAGGCTTGTCAGAGGAGGAAGCGGTGAGTTTACACGTCTAACAAACAGTCCAGGCTAGACCTCTGTGCTTAACGTGCCATCAACCTGTAGGCTGGGAAACAAAGGATGGGGTGGGGTGGTGCCCTTCTGCAGCGCAGAGAACTCTGTTTCTGTCCTCAGTGGTTTTCCTCCCTGAGACCTTCTAATGCTATTTAGAAAGAACTGAAAATAGGTGGCAGACAAGCAAAGGGACTTGATATACCTACACACACTTTATTTTTGCCAATATACTATTTAATCTCTGACTAGTGACCTATTTATTTATTCTACACTTATTTATTTATCCATTCAATACTCTATCTGAATATAGAGCCTGTATGCCAGAAGAAGGCATCAGATCCCATTATGGATGGTTGTGAGCCACCATGTGTCTGCTGGGAATTGAACTCAGGAGCTCTCAAAGAGTAGCCAGTGCTCTTAACGACTGAACCATCTTTCCAGCCTATTTATTTATTTGTTTATTTACTTACTTACTTACTTATGTTGGTTTTTTGAGACAGGGTCTCTCTGTGTAGCCTTAGCTATCCTGAACTCACTTTATAGACCAGGCTGGCCTCAATTCACTTCTGTCCCCCTGCCTCAGCTTCCCAAATGCTAGGATTAAAGGTGTTTGCCACCATGTCCTGCACTTAATTGATTTTTGCAGGAGCTTTTCAAACTTTTAGTTTTTAAATTAGAATATAATTACATCATCTTTCCTTCCTTTTCTTCCCTTCAATCCCTCCCATGTACTCTCTGGCTGTTGTTGTGGTTCATAGGCACTTCAGATGGGTAGCACCATTGGGCGCTTCCCTTCCACAGGGACTTGCATCTCGCCTTCGGGTACTATGTGAGCGAGTCATCAGGGAGGGAACTTTCAGGTGAGACCCAGCTCAGGTTCTCCAGGTCTTGTATCTGAAGTGCATGGCATCTTTAGCAACAGGGACTTTCCTTCAACCTCTGGGAAGCAACACAGGGTAAGAGCAATAGCCCGTATTGTTTTAGGGAGTCTCTTAGACAACTCTGACCAACAGCTCACAGGGGGATTTCTCATGCCTGGTTTGGGGATTTTCGTTAGACTATTTCTTCATGCTCTGACTCTTACTTTTGCCTTTCCGTCAAGCTGTAAATGACGAGGAACACTAGGCAGGCAAAGCTGGCTTTTCTATCCCATGTTGGACTCTCAGGTTCGTCTCGGATCAGCGATGCAGTTTTCACACTGCCTCCTTTAGTGCCTGGAGTGTACCGAGGTATGACCAAGAAAGGCACTAGACTTAAACCTGGGCAAACCGAAAGAACTCCATCACTCAGTAACAATTTCACCGCCTCCCTGTTGCCTTTGAGAAGTGCTCCACCCATGCCTATTGCCTCTGCTGCATAACCACTCAGGAAAAACGTGTGTGTGTGTGTGTGTGTGTGTGTGTGTGTGTGTGTGTGTGTGTGTGTGTGTATGCTAGATAGGGTTTTTAAAATATATTTTATTTATTTATTCATATTACATCTCAATTGTTATCCCATCCCTTGTATCCTCCCATTCTTCCCTCCCTCCCATTTTCCCCTTACTCCCCTCCCCTATGACTGTGACTGGGGGGGGGACCTCCTCCCCCTGTATTTACTCATAGGGTATCAAGTCTCTGCTTGGTAACCTGCTATCCTTCCTCTGAGTGCCACCAGGCCTCCCCATCCAGGGGACGTGGTCAAATATGGGGTACTAGAGTTCATATGAAATAGAGTTTTTTATTGGCCTGGAACTGACTATGTGGGCTAGGTTACACTGATTTACCTGTCTCAGCTGTATCCCTGTATCGCAGTTATATTCCTATCCCCCCAAAAAACTTTTTGTTGTTGTTCTAGAAGAAGATATAGCACTGTTAAGACACACCAAGTTCCCCTCCTTCCTCCCAGAGTCGCAGGCTGTCACTGGTATTTGTTAAATTGGCTTGTAACATTGGTTAAATCTTTGTATATAGCATTTATCTCTGCAGGTAGATAGCACTTTTCCCCTTTAAAATCATAGCTCTCTGTCCATACTGAATGCTATAAATGATATGTTTGTAGAGCCGATAGGATGTCATTAACTGTTTCAGGACAGTTAGGAACCATTCAAAAATGGAAGCACTGTTCAGTCCTCTTAAGTATATCCTAAAGGACTTTCATAGCTTTGGTTTCTACTCTGGGCAGTTAGGGAAAGTCTTCCCAAAAGTGGGACCATGAAATTGCAACCTCTTCTCAGGCTTCCATAAACACCTTAGGTGTGGGGAGCCACTTGCGTATGAGAAGACGCCATTGCTCAGTGGAGGATCTCAGTGGACACTGGTCATCTGTTTTCTCACTTCTCACTAACTCTGTGCCCAGGGTCTTCATTTAAAGAGTAGCTCTGATGTTATTTGTGAAATTGGGAGCTCTCACATAGTGAAAGCTCTTCATGAAATATGGATTGCTGTGACCATCTTGTGACTGTGAGCAGAGGCGATTCCTGTTATGACAAACTTGGTGTTGGGAACGTTGTTTGGAGAAAACAGATCTAACCATTTGGAAATTCCTATATTGTTTACATTTATATCATGTTTATTAATTTGGTTGTCTGTGTGTGCTGTGGTGGGAGGGGGGAGCGCGCGCGTGTCTGTGAGCCATGGTGAGTGTGAAGTCAGGAAGTTGATGCTCTTTGCTCTATGGTGCCTTTTTCACTATTCAGATCATCAGACAGGTGACAAGTATTTTTACCCACTGAGCCATCTCTGCAGCCCTGGGAAGCCCAGTCTTAATTTGACCTATTTGGCAGTTACCTGTGATGTGTCATTTGGAGGGAGAAAAAGGTTCTAGGGAGAGCTAATGCCACCACCAAAAATAAATTTCCTAACTGCTTATTGATGCCTTAAATAGGATATTTTCTTCCTAGTTAAACAAAACTAAAAAAAAAATTGCAACTACCCCTAAGAAAAGTAATCCAGCCACACTGTGGGTAGGACCAATTTAGAGTTAAAATATCATGGAGAGCATAACCACTTCATGCGGATCCTAGACCAGGCTGTTCTAAGTGTGCCTGTGCTTTATCACCCAATCTCTGTCACATAAGATTGAATACCTTGAAGAAACTCCAAATCCATCCATCCAGCAGAACTTTATATTTTCTGAAAATAGAAGCCTTTATGGAGGTATGGAGATTGTAAGATTAGCTGTTTATGGCTAAATAGTGCGTTTGATGGCAGTATTGGGAGGTGACTGTATAAAAATATCATTTTATTTTTGGTTTCAATGTTATTTCATTCAGTTTTGCTTCAAATGTTACCAGAGAACATCTCTTTGTATGTCCTCTGCCCTGTGAGAGCGAATCTAAATTCACTTCAGCTGAAGCAGTCTGTAATGTGCCAGTTAATGATGAGCGCTATAGGAAAGACCCAAAATAAGAAAGATGAAAACTCTAGTTTTGGGGAGAAACTTAGGTGGTGCAGTCCAAAACAGCCAGGGAAAGAACTCAAGTTACAAAGTCGCCTAACCTTTGGGTTTCTCTTGTTGTTATTGCTGTTTTGAAATGGAGTCTCCCTGCCTTTTCATTCAGTGTCTACCGAGAGGACCTGACACCCAGGGTCCTCCAACCGCAGCTTCCTTGGTGCGGGGATCACAGACATGTGCCGCCGCCACCACCTGCACTACCGCCAAGCTGCTCGTATCCTTAGTTGTATATTTTTGTGCTGATTTATTTTCACTTTAAATGGCAGTGAATGGTTAAGTATATAACTCTATTTCAGAAGCTGTCAGCTTCTTTATTTCTGTCCCCTTAACACTTTGCTGACATCTGGCTATTTCACATAATACATCACACTATAATCACTTGTTAAATGGATCATCTTTGGGTTTTATTGTTGTTTTGTTTTTACTTTTTTTAAAATTTATTTGCTTGTTTGCTTATTCGCTTTATATTCCAATCGTAAGCCCTCCACTTTCTCCTCCCTCCCTCCTGGGCCCACCCTTCATCCCTCCCTCCCTTTTACCCATCCACCCTCCCCCCTCTCCTCAGATAAGGGGAGCTCCCCCACCAAGCCCCACCAGCACATCAAGTAGCATCAATACTGAGAGCATCTTCTTCCCCATGCCCTAATAAGGCAGCCCCGCTAGGGGGAAGTGATCAAAAAGCAAGCAACAGAGTCCATGTCTGAGACAGCTCCCTCCCCCCTTTTCTAGAGGACCCACATGAAGGCCAAGATACCGTCAGCTACATGTGTGTAAGTGGCCTAGGTTGAGTCCATGCATGGCCCTTGGTTGGTGCATCCGTCTCTGTAGCAATCCCCGCCCCTGGGCCCAGGCTTGTTGGTTCTGTTGGTTTTCTTGTAGAGTTCCTATCCCCTCCAGGTTCTTTTATTCTTCCCAGCTCCCTTCTACAATACTTCCTTTACTCTGCCCAATGTATGGCTGTGAGTCTCAGCACCCGTTTTAATCTGCTTCTGGTTGGAGCCTCTGAGAGGACAGCTATGCTAGGCTTGGGTCTGCAAGCATAGCAGAGTAGGTAGTTGGTCTTTGTATAGCAAGGAAGAAAAGGTAGATTTCTTTTTTCTGTACATGTCTCTAGCATCATAACTGAGAGTCCTACCACCAAACACACTGATAATTTAAATAGACTCTTGACAAGAAATGAGATTGAGGTGGTAATTAAAAGTCTCTCCACAAAGAAAAGGGCAGGACCAGGTGGATTCACTGCTAAAGTCTACGAAATGTATGAGGAAGAATTAGAACCAGTAATTTCAGAACTGTCCTACTGAACAGAAAGGAAAGGAACACTGCCAAGTCTACCCTATGAGGGCAGCATTCCCATGATGTCAAAGTGCTCTAAGGGCCCAGCAGATTGAAAACTAGAGACCAAATGCCCCGATGACCATAAAAATAAAAATCCCCAATAAAATTATTGAAAATTGAATTCAAGAATACATTGAACTTGTGTGGTAGCATATACCTTTAATCCGATCACATGGGAAGTGCAGAGGCAGGAGGATCTCTCTGAGTTTAAGGCCACCCTGGTCTACATAGTCAGTTTCAAAACAACTAGGACTATATAAAGAAACCATTTCAAAAACAAACAAATGACAAAAAGAACCCAATAAAATAAAATGAAGTTGACATTTAAAAAATGAGAAAATCATACACCATCACCATACACATTATTCCAAGGATGCAAGGTTGGGCCATTAAAAACAAAGCAATAAGTGTGACCCATTTTTAATAGACTTAGGGATTGGAGTCACCTGATCATCTCACTTGATGCAGAAAAGGGCTTCAAGAAATTCAATATCAGCTATAATCCCAGCACTCTAGGAGACAGATCTCTGTGAGTTCAAGGCGAGCCTGGTCTGCAAAGTGAATCCAGAATAGCCAGGGCTACACAGAGGAACCCTGTTTTGACAAAAAACAAACAAAACAACAAAAATAGTAGGAATTTGATATTCCTTCTTGATAAAAAGCCTTGAGGAAACTATGAATAGGAGAAACAAGCCTTAACCAACTAAATATGACTGCTCTATACCCAACATTATACTGAATGAGAAAGATGAGAACATTTCAACTACAATTTGGAATGACATAACAGTATCTTTTCTCTCCATTATTTTTCAGTACAGTACTCACAGAATTAGCTAAAGCAATCAAGACAAGAGAAATAAAACACATGAATAAGAAAGGAAGAAGTCAAATTGTTCTTACTTAAAGATGACACGACCCTACCCTTAAAGTACCCATCTCTACCAGAAAACTATTCAAATCTGTAAATACTTTCAGCAAGGTAATAAACTGTAAAACCAACATACTAAAATCAATAGCTTTCCTATATACTAATAGCAAGCTGGCAGAGAATGAAACTGGTAACTTCAAAAACATAATAAAGTACTTAGGACTAACTCTCATCAAGGAAGTAAAAGGCCTCTATGATAAAAACTTTTTTAAAAACCAAAGGGATAAACTGAGGAAGGTACTAGAAGATGAAAAGACCATCCACGCTTCTAGACTGACAGATCTGATAGTGTGGGAATGGGTATATCAACCAAAAGCACCCTATAGCTTCTAACCGATCCCATCCAAACCACAATGATGTTCATGACAGAGATAGAAAAAAAAAATAATCCTAGAACTCATGTGGGAGTACACACACACACACACACACACACACACACACACACACACACACACACTAGCCTAGGCAACCTTTAATGAAAAGAACAGTGCTAGAGGAATCACAACGCCTGACCTCAAATTGCACTTCAGAGCCATCATGACAAACACAGCATGGTACTGGCACAAAAACAGATATACACATCAGTTGAATAAAATTGAGGAAACAGATATAAAGCCATGCAACTATAGCACCTGATTTTTTTTTAATAAGGATGCCAAACATACACATTGGAGGAATAAAAGGCAGCATCTTTACCAAATGGTGCTGGAAAATTGATACCAACATGTGGAAGAAACTAAATTATTATTATTATTATTATTATTATTATTATTATTATTATTTATCTTAAATTTTTGCTTGTTTATTTATTTATTATGTATATGGTATTCTGCCTGCATGTGCACCTACATGCCAGAAAATGACATCACATCACATTATAGATGGCTGTGAGCCACCAGGTAGTTGCTGGGACTTGAACTCAGGACCTCTGGAAGTTAGTGCTCTTAACTTCTGAGCAATCTCTCCAGCCTGAAACTAGAATCATTTTTAATGTATTTATTTTTATTTTAGCTGGAGTTACAGACAGTTGTGGGCTGTCATGTGGGTGCTGGGAATTGAACCCAGGTCCTGCACCCTGAAACTAGATTCTTATCTCTTGCCTTGAACAAAACTCCAAATAGATCAAGGAATTCAACAAAAAGCCTGATTATTTTTTAACCTACTAGAAGAAAAGGGAGAGATAACTCTTCAATAGTTGACACAAACTAGGACTTTCTGAATAGACTTTGGTAGCACAGGAAATAAGACCAACAACTGACAAATGGGATCTCCCTAAATTAAAAAGCTGCTACACAGGAAAGCCAAGCACGAGTCCAAGTGAAGAGGCAGCACACAGAAGGAAAGAAAACCTTTGCTAGCCATACAGCTGTCAGAGAACTGATAGCTTAGATATGCAAATAGCTAAAAAACCAGGAAAACAAGCTACCCCATTTTTAAAAATGGACTCTGGGGGATGCCACACAGCAGCAGATGTCACTACTAAATAGGGCTGGTTCTAGGCTCACCAGCTGGCCCTACGATGGAGCCACTGTGGCTGCAGCCTGTGCCGCTTGCTCTGCTAGGAAACAAGGTGTGGCACAGTGGTACTGCCTGCTGGCTATGAGCCGAGTGAGCCTTGGCATGGTAGACATCGAGGGCAAAGGCAGAGAGGTATGTGAAAAACTTGCTCCAGACCCTCTACCTAGCCACAAGATCACCCTGACTCTGGGCAGGATCTCTGAGATGAGTTTTGGTGATGGCCTAGTGTTTATGGTGCATCAGAAACCAGAAACCTTGAACCAGACCAACAACACATTGAAATGGATATTTGCATGTAAAGATGTTTGAGCAAAAAATTATACTGGGTGCCACACTGCCACTACAAAGAACAGATTTGTGACAAAGGGGCAGGAAAGATGGAGGAACAGAGTGGTGCATATGTGGTGGAAAGATGCGGAACTAGAGACATGACAGTGGTGACGGGTGTGACAGAAGGCTATGGTGGAAGGGGGAGCATGCTGTTGCCAAGTAGCAGGGTGGTTTGTAGCAGCCTGGAGCTTTCACTGATGCAGGCTATGAAAAACAGATGCTTCCCAGACATACAACGGCCCTAACTCAGCAATGACAGGATGTCCAAGATGAAGAACAGCTCATTTTCTGGACTGGACTTTCTTGAAAGATCTCTATCATCTGTTGGTATCTGGAGGCCATGTTGGTGTCTGTAGTCTGTGCTCTCCCCTGCGCCCCCTCACCCCCTGAGCCATGTTGAAGCCTGCGGGCCACTTGGATGTTCATGGACTGCTACTGGAGGCTATATCCATGTCTCTGAGACCCATGCTACCCCTGGAGGTCAGGTGCATGTCCACAGTCTGGGCTACCACAGGAGGCTGTGTTAGTGCCTGTGGGCCATGCAGCCACCAGGGGCCATGTTGGAGTTTTTGATTCTGCTACACCGGGGTGGAGATATGTAGATGTCTACGGCCTTTGTTTTCACTGAAGGCCATGTAGATAACCATGGCTTGTGCTGCCACCTGAAGCCATGTTGATGCGATTGGCCTGTGCTGCTACCTGAAGCCATATTGGTTGGTGTCCATGGCCATGTTGCCCCAGAGGCCATGTTGATGTCCATGGCCTATGGTACCACTGATATCTCATGAGAGTGTCCTTGGTCCATGCTGCATCTGAGGTCTTTAAAAAGGTCTGTGGTCTGAGTTGCCATCAGAGACCATGTTGAGGTCCACTGTCTGTATGGTGGATAGAGGCCATGTGGATGTCTCTGATCTGTGTGTTCCCTCAGAAGGCCATGGTGTTGTTCGTGGGCTGTGTCACCACTGAAGGCCATGTAGATTCCATGGTCTGTACTGCTGTCTGAAACCATGCTGATGTTCACGGGCCATGCTGTGGCAGAGGGCCCTGTCGATGTCTGTGATCTGTACTGCCACCAGAGCCCACGCTGAGACCCATGACCCTGCTGACTGTAAAGGGCAAGAAATCTCCTTTTGACGTGGTGTGGATGACTGCAGACTCACAATTGCAAAAATAAAAGATAAAAAAATAAAGAAAGAAAGAAAAGAAAAAGAAAAAAAAAGAGTCATAGAAGGCTTCTGTGACAAACCCTACCTCCACCCCCACCCCAAAATAACAGCGTAGATAGGAAGCCATGGAAATTGTGGTAAGGATGTTGAAGTGTAGCTCTCCATAACTGGTGGCTTCTGACAAGGGTGCAGGTGGGGAAACACTCAGTTTTCTTTAAGGGGCTGGCCACTAGGAGCTTGACTATGCTCCAGTGCGTATATGGACAATACAAATTGGACTTGTGTTTGGGGGAATTGGATTTATTCTCTTTATTTCTTTCTTCTTTTTATGGGGGGAGGTCACAAGGGTGGAGGGTGGACCTGGTAGGACTAAGATGTGGGTGTGGTGGGTGCATTATATAAAATTCCTAAATAATCAATAAAAATATTATGTTTGGAAAGATAACAAAAAGTGCAGGGAAAAAGGTTGAGCAAAGTTTGAGGCAATGCTCAACCAATGCCTGGCTAAATCTAACACCTACCCCATGGAGGTGAGCCAACCCCAGACGCTATTAATGACGTTCTACTATGCTTGCATACAGGAGTCTTATTTGTCCTCTGAGAGGCTCCACTTTGAATTAGATGCTGAGACTCACTGCCAAATATTGGCAAAGCATAGGAAAGGGAAGGAGGTGATAAAAGGACCCAGAAGTGACAAAAGCTCAACAAAAAGACTAACAGAGCCAACTAACCAGGGCCCAGAGGGGCCTGTGGAGTCTGAAACACCAACCAAGGACCGTGCACAGCCTGGACCTAGGTCCTCTACATAGATGTAGCTGATGGGCAGCTCAGGCTTCATGTAGGTCTTCTAGTGAGGTGAGCAGGAACTGCCTCTGACACGGACTCTCTTGCTTGCTTTTCAATCACTTTTCCCTGACAGGACTGCCTTGCTAGGCCCCAGAGGAAGACTAACTCTATCCTGATATGACTTGATGAGCTGGGCTGGGTGGGTAGGGAGGGGTCCCCTTTTCTGAGGAATAGGGGGAGAGGGGATGGGAAGGGAGGGCGAGGCTGGGAGGAGAAAAGGGAGGGGACTATGACCTAGATATAAGGTGAATTAATTAATTTTTTTAAAAATAAAAAATAGACAATAGAAACCAGAAACTTCTCAAAAAAAGGTAAGCATTTTTAAAGTGCTCAAATTCATTACCCATCAGAGAAATGTAAAGTAAAACTACTTTAAGGATCTACCTAACCCTAGTCAAAATGGCCATTAGAAATTCAAATCAAATGCTGGTGTGATGTGGAGAAAGGGGAATCCTTACACACTGTCAGTGGGAGTGTGAAACCATTCTGCTACTGTAGAAACCAGTGTGAGACCTCTTTAAAAAGCTGAAAATAGAACCACCCTGTGATTCAGCTCTACCACTCATGTACAAAATGCCTGAAGCACTTCATACCCTCTTACAGATAAATGTGCATCTGGGTTTATTGCTGCTCTAGTCATAACAGTAAGGAAGTGGAACCAGCCTGCATGCTTAATGATAAAAGTGGGGTACATATACACCATGAAAGTCTACTTAACTAAATGAAATTATGAAATTGTTATGAAAATTAATGGATCCGGCAGTGATTAAATGCAGTACCTCAGATTCAGAAAGACAAATGCTGTGTGTTCTTTCTCATATATGTATCCTAAGTTTTGATTTTCAAGTTTGTATATGTGAGTGTGAGTCTGGGTAAAAGTCATGAAACTAGAAACTGACCACAAGAGGGAGGAAAGGTTTTAAGGAAGTGAGGAGGCAACAAAACACATGTAACAAGAAAGGAGAGCACAGAATGGGGACTACGGGGGGTGGAAGGAAACACGGGGGGTGGGGGGAGGGGCATGGGAGTGGATGGGCGGGTCAAAAACAGCTAAGGAGAGAACATCAACAAAAACAAATTATACTTAAAAATGCCTTAATGAAATCCATTCCTTTGTATATTATTTTAAAAGTAAAGATTATTTTCACTGGGGCTGGGAAGATGGCTCAGTGTATAAAGTGCTTGCCATGTAAGCATGAAGACCTGGGTTCAAATTCCTAGAGCCCCCGTAAACAGACAACAGTGGCCCATGTCTGTTATTTCAGGACTCCTGTTGTAATATGGGACCAAGAGACAGGAGACTCTCAGATGCTCATGGGCCAACCAGCCTGGCACACCTAGTGGAGAAACAATACACAGACCCGAGGTGGGGGGCGGGGGGGGGGATGGAGATACATACATACCACATGCATAAGAAAATGTTTTTAATGTAAGTTTAATATGTCAAAATGATGGAGCCTTCCAAAACGAAGACCCATAGGGACAGGGAAACCCCTGTATTTTATGCTAAGGTCTGATGAGTGTGGACAGACATGGAGAAGCAAACCAGGCCAAGGGGGGCTAATATAATGGGGATGAAGTTGGAGCTGGGCGTGACAATTGCTGCCTGTTCAGATTCTTCTGGGTGTCTTTGTGTCTTCAGTCCACCCATGCATATGTAGGGAGGACCCCGTGATGTCTGTAACCTACTTTAGAGGAAAGCCAGGGGCTTTCTTTATGTGATGCTTCAGGGGACAGCAGCAGGCGGAAGCCAGAACAGTTCCCACTTCTGTCACTTTGTCAAATGCCAAGGCACCATAATTTGGGGTAACATGTCCTGTACCCCACCTGTGTCCACAGAATCTCTCACCCTACTAAGCATAAAACATCACTGCATTTTACAGAACATGTACTTCAGATGTCCTGCTGGCTGCTCGGTCCGTGCTTGTCAAATGTTCCGCCATAATTCAGTTCTCTCTTACTACAAGGGCAGATTCGGAATGCAAAGCCCCTTTTCCTGCTTCTTAAACCTGGATTAGATTTCTGAATAAGAATCTGCTGGTTTGTGTGCATTGCATAGAATTATTATAGAATTTCCCCTGACAATATCTTCATAAATCCAAAACCGAATGCCTGTCCTACATCCATCTTACGGTTTCTTGTCGTTCTTTTCCCCTCCCTCCTCCCTCGGCAGCCCTCATGTATAGTAATGGCAGTCTTCACTTATTCTCCTTCTTATGATTGCCTGAAACTTCCCTGCCTCGAGGAATGCATTTATGTTCAGAGGTCCTAATGGTAAATAATTTCAACAAGGCCAAGTTCTTTAATCCTACTTTGTGTCTAAAAGACATACTCAACACCCTCTTCGACTATCTCATGAGAATCCAATTTCCTAAGGTGACGTGGCAGAGACTTGAGTGGAAATGTAAAAAAAAAACCTAAAGTGCAAAGTGAAGTAGGAGCTCAAACCGAGCCCAGATGCCTCCGTCCTGAGACACACACAGCAACAAAGTCTTCTTCCGTTGGCTGTTGACATGGTAACTACGATTATAGTTTTACCAAGGCAGGTGTCTCTCCTCTGGCCCTGAGGGTTTGGGGGATGTTTTTCCTAAACAGAATTTTTAGAGGTTATTACAGTCCTTTCAATAAAAGAAACCAGAGCCCGTTAGTAGATCCCGAGTCAGTAACAGGTATCAAAACAGTAGGACACAAATTGAGAAGAGATGCCATTATGATCGAAAGCCCCGTCACTGAGACACAGTGGAATGGCATCTTGGTGGAACACCCAGCATGCACAGCAAGTGGAGGAAGCTTAGAGTTTCAGCTGCTCTCTTCCAAGACCAGAACATCGAGGTTAGATGCCTCTCTTCTAAGCCACTCTGTGGGCCGCAAAACATGAATATGGATAAGCAGCTTTGGTTCTCTCTGTAGGTGAGTTAAAAACATAATAAGTGAGGTGATGCCTCAGGTCGGAAACATGAGAACCCGAGTTCAGAGTCCCGGCACTCATAAAAGGTCAGGTGTGTCTGCGAGCATCTGTAATCCCACCCTGGGCAGATGGAAACGGGCAGATGATGGGGTGCTCGCTGGCCAGTCATCATTGCAAGTCAGGGCTCCAAGTTCAATGACAGACCCTGTCCCAAAACTAAAGTGGAAAGCAACTGAAAAGCACCTTATGTTTACTTCTGACCTCCATACACACACAAGCAAGCACACACGCACTAACTTAAACCACTGTATACTGCCAGTTTCTAGCTCACAGTTTATTGTAAAATCATTCACTATCCAAGATCCTCTGTAATTCTTTACACATATTCACATTCTCCGGTAGATTTAAAAAATAGCTTTTGGGAAACTGGACCAGCTTTCTTAATTTCATTAGAAGCATGTTTGAAAACCTAGCTGGTACACTTCAAAACTTGCCAGTATTTTACCTGCCTTACACTTGGTGCTTATTAATCAATTGGCTTTGTGTGTGTGTGTGTGTGTGTGTGTGTGTGTGTGTGTGTGTGTGTGTGTGTGTCTGTGAATTGAAAACCCTCAGTGCTGAATTGGTAACAAGCTAATGCTGATCCTTATTTCTGGGCCATCTGTGAAGTTACAAGGACAATGTCCATTTTTAGTTTAGAGTAATCATCACAGGTAAATATAGGAACAATACACCACAAGATGCCAGTTTTCATCCCAAAAGATCTAGGGTGGCTGAATAGACAGAAAATATGTGCATTTATCAGCATCAAACTATTGAAATCCTGCAGCCTTTGGCCAGTCAAACAGGCAAACTATAAATGAAACCAGAAGAAGGAAATTAATATTCAGATAAAATAACTATTTGATAACGATTGGGAACATTAAGTGATCCTAAGACTACAACGCTTGCAAACACTCACACTCTGTTTCTTCAGAAATGTGAACTCCTCTGCGCAATTGGAGAACACTTATCTCTGCCCTAAGTCTCATTCTAGAAACACTGGGAGCCTTAGCTTTGCTCCTGGCAAGTTCTGTTTCTACTCTACCTGGCCCCAGCCTGTTACTCTTCTTTGAGCAAAATGTTCCCATGGAAAGGACTTTGCTGCCCTCTAGTGTCACTAAAAATAGAGGCCATAGAAGAAAACCAGCTTTAGCACCTGCTCGTGAGAGAACATGGGCCAGCACTCTACTCACAGAAAGCGAGTATGTACATCACAGTAAGTGATATGTCAGCATCCCTCCTTTTTCTTCTGGGAAGATCCCTGTAAAAGCCTTGAGTGGCAAGCTGTCCTTCCTGCTCACCAAAAGTTGTCTACAGATGTTGAGGAAGTTGAGGCAAGTTAGAAATGCCCAGACTCGAAATGAAACAGTTTATCAAGACAAGGAGGTGAACACCTGACAATCCATCACTCAGGCTGAGGCAGGGGGATTGCTAGTTTGAGAACTGAGTAGGATGAATAGCAAGGTCCTGTCTTTAAAAAAAAAAAACCACCTTCACTTGAGGGGTTGGGGTGTAGCTTAGTTAATACAGTATTTGACTAGTTTGATCCCCAGGACCACATAAAACCAAGGGTGGTGGCCAGCACCCAGGTGGGTCAGAAGTTCAAGTTCACCCAAATCCAAGGCCAACCAGAGCAACCTAAAACCCTATCTCGAATTAAGTACGTGAATAAAATAGTATCTAAAGAGTTGTTTACAAGAGACAATAAAGGGGCCACTTTATTCATCTGTCCGTTTCCACTCTACTGCAAACAAAATAGTAACAGGGATAGAAACAAAACAGTACCAATTTAAGGTTCTGAAAATCAGTCCATGGTAAAGGTAGTGGAAATGACATAGAAACATTGGCATTAGTCAGAGGGTCCTTTGAAGAGCTCAAGGGAGAAAGGAAGAACTTGGACAAAAGGAAGAATATTCATTGCAAAGAAGCTTTTGCGATGACTATTTTAAGCATAAGAAAAGCACATTTGAAGCCTGAGCCAGACCAGGTGGGGTGTAGCAGGAAGAGCAGTTCCCATTAGTGAGGGAGTACAGGGACTGGTCAAATCAGAGATGTTGAGGAAGGCAGCAAAGGTCAGGCTGTGTCCAATACGCCTGTGAAGTGAACCTCATGTGCAAAGTAGTACCCCACTAAAAAGTGGAAGTAATATTAAATTAATTTTGATAATATATTTTATTCAATCTATTATACCCAAAATAGCATTGTTTACTAAATACTCCAAGAGTTGAGATACGACTTAGAGGTTAAAAGCACTTGCTCATGGGTCCTGTAACTCCAGTTCCAGGGGATCAAATATACTCTCGTATCCTCCTTGGACATTGAATGCATGTGCTCCCCATATATAAATGCAAGCAAAACACTCATATATAAAATGAAAAGAAACATTTCCAAAAAGAAACTATGACTACATAGTCAATAGGAGATATAACAAAGGATTTTGCTCTCTTTTCTATACCAAGTATTTCAGATTTGACATATCTTTTATTCACAGCATACCTCACTTGGAACCAGGCACTTGTTAAGTGAGCAGTTTAGTCAAGTAGAGCCATGGTTACATTTTAAAAAATGTGATAGGTATATTTGAATGTTTATACCCTCCCCAAGTTTAAATCAACTTTATGACACGCACTTTGGAGCTGACTCCCAGTAGTGATCACGTGATGAATTTGGGAGAACTCAGTGAAAAAGAAGTGGTCAGAAGGCTTAGCTGCCCACTAACCTAGTAAACAAACTGACCTCTCTTCTCCTTTTCCTTTTGGAAGGTAGGTAGAATGAAATCAAAACATGATCATAGAAAGTCTAAATAAAAATAAGTTTAATCTGGTGCTCAGTAGAAATAATGTATGGCCTGCTAAAGACAAAGAGCCAGAGGCATGTACGCGCTTGCATACACACATATACATGCACACACAAGCAATGCATGCACACATGCACGCATGCACCCCTGTGCTTCCCCTCCTTCAACCAGCCCAGTTCTACACAACTATACAGCATCATGGGTAGAATTCTGCCTCTGTGCTGGGCCTTGACTCTTAATCTCACTATTTACTAGATAACATATGACACTCTACTAGTTTTGTATACATTTTTTCATTTGTAGCAGATGTTTGTGATTGTCTACTCAATATCAGTGCTTAGGTACCACCACCACCACCACCACCACCCACTGCCTATGCCTGGCCAATGGCTCCTCACGTTGTACATCTCTGATCTATGATTGAAACTCTTGGCTATTCCTGTCTACCCACTCGCTTTTTGTCCCATGAGACACTCTTTAATAGGGTTACCCCAGGACCAGCAGCTTAGCCTTCCACCTGGGGAGAGCCCCTACCTTTTGTGTTTAGTCTTGAGCTTTTTAGAAAGCACAGAGTAGAGTGTGCTTGGGAGCCTGTTGGATGCCCATGCTGTCCCATATCTGTATGGCAAGGATTTAATCTAACATCATCTAAGACTTAGAGGAGGGGAGACAAAGGATAAATGTTTCTCTTCTGCCCTTGGCAGGCAGGTCTGAAATGTGTGTTTGTGCTGTGTGCAGCAGGGTCCAGACGGATGCAGCATCACTCATCACTTGCCTGCACTCAAGGCTTTCTCTTCCTGTGAGCATTCCTCCAGAACAAATGGAATTAAAAACAAGCTGCACAGGACTCCCTCCATCTCTGCTTCCCTCCAGCCACTCTGAACCGTTTTTTTTTTTTTTTCCCTCTGCATTCACTTTCCCAACTGAACTGCTTGGAAGTGACCTTCGGTCCCGGCTCCATTTGCAGGAGAGACAAGGCCAAAGGAGTTCAGTTGTGAAGTGGTGAAAATATTCCACAGTTGTCGATGGTAATAATCACAGAACTGTATACATATAAGAAAGCATAGACTTCCAGACTTTGAATGAGTGAATTGTATGATGTAAAAATTATGTCTCAGCAAAGCTATTTCTAGGAGAGAGTGCTCCCCAGTGGGGGTATTGAGTCTCTAATTGTATTTTTGAAACAAGAACTCATGTGACATCAGCTGACCTTGAACTTGAGATTTAGCTAAAAATAAATTATATTTTAAAAATTAAAATACCTAAAAAGCAAAACAAAACAAAAAACCCATCTGCCCCTGAAAGCAGCACTAGATCAGTTGAATGCCTGCCAGTGACGTTGTAAAGAATGATCATTAGGGGACCACATCTAAACGTCTCGATGATTTAGGTGACCACACTGCCCTCCAGTGAAAGCTCACTGTTCTGATTCCCAAAACCAAAACGGGGGGGGGGGGGGGGGGAGGGAGAAAGGAAGTAACCGAAGTGAATTAGTTTTACCCCCGAGGTGAGATGTTGACTGTTGTGAAGTGCATGGTGGGAGTCTGATTTGGGCACTGACAAATGGAGGCTCAGAATGAACCCAGGTACCGGGGGAAGAGAATCAAGCTAAAGGACAGAACACTAACTGCCGGCTTCTATCAGCCCTATTCCTTCGGCGCCTTGATTTATTTCTCCCTAAGCAGCCAGCTGAGCTGAATTGTGTACTTCTGCCTGTGGCTTTCCCCCACTCCTAATGTGCCCATCATTAGCGTTTTTCCATTTATGCACACGTGTAGAGCCAGTGCGTACAGCAGCACTGAAGGTCTCCCGGGCATCTCAAGCACTGGGACTTGACTTCCTCTCCGCCTCTCCCCTCTTTCCCAGCTCTCTGTAAATGAGCCCACGGCCATAGGTTGCTTTCTTCCTATTCACCTCATCAGGAAAGCAAGTCTGCGGGAGGAAAGGGCATCTCATAAATTGACATGACAAAAGCAGACTACTAACACGGGGAAGACGGGAGAAAGGGGCAAGAAAGGGAGAGACTTGAAGGCCAGCAGGTGAGAGAAGTGGACAGGAAAGAGGGGAGGCTGTGTGTCCTTTCTGTTCCTGAACTCAAAGGGTGTAAGCAAGGCTGAAGCGACATAAAGGTCCCTTGCATTCTGCATCAGCTGCAATTTTATGTGACATGTTCCCCCAGAGCTGAACCTAAAAGCAACAGAGAGTTGTTTATTTATTTATTTTAAATTATATTTATGTATTCTCAGATGTGTGTGAGAGAGAGAGAGAGAGAGAGAGAGAGAGAGAGAGAGAGAGAGAAAGCGTGGGAGGAGGGGCAGTGGAGGGGGTGGGGAGGGGTGGGGGAGGAAGACTGACCAGACCCATAACATGCCTCAGTGTGGGAATCAGTGGATAATTTTAGGAGTTGGTTCTTCTCTCCTACTTTGTAGGCCTCTGGAATCAAACGCAGGCCATCGCACTTGATGGCAAGAGCCTTTGCTTGCTGAGCTGTCTCTCTGGTCCCAACATGCACCTTTACATTCTCCCTGCCTACCAAGAGACCCTTAGATCTGTCCTTAAAAGCAACTGATGGTACATTCAGATGGACTCCATATAAGGTCAAATACCAAAGAAATGGCTGGGCTGGGGTCAGACTTAGTCTGTCTGCCCCCAGAGTTTCAGTCTCTCTCTCTCTCTCTCTCTCTCTCTCTCTCTCTCTCTCTCTCTCTTCCTCTCTCTCTGTGTGTGTGTCTGTCTGTCTCTCTGTCTTTCTCTCTCTCTCTCTCTCTCTCTCTCTCTCTCTCTCTCTCTCTCTCTGACACTGACTCTGTCTGTCTCTCTCTCTGCCTCTCTCTCTCCCTGACACTGACTCTGTCTAACTGACTGTCTCTCTCTGCCTCTCTCTCTCTTTCCTTCTCTGTTTCTCTCTCTCTCTCTCTCTCTCTCTCTCTCTCTCTCTCTCTCTCTCTCTCTCTCTGACACTGACTCTGTCTGACTCTCTCTCTGTCTCTCTTTCTCTCTGTTTCTCTCTGTCTCTCTCTGTTTCTCTCTCTCTCTCTCTCTCTCTCTCTCTCTCTCTCTCTCTCTCTCTCTCTCTCTCTGTGTGTGTGTGTATGTGTCTCTGTCTGTCTCTGTCTCTGTCTCTGTCTGTGTGTGTTGTGTGTGTGTGTTGTGTGTGTGTGTGTCTGTCTCTGACTCTGTCTCTCTGTCTCTCTGTCTCTCTGTCTCTCTCTCTGACACTGACTCTGTCTGACTGTCTCTCTCTTTCTCTGCCCCTCTCTCTTTCCTTCTCTGTTCTCTCTCTCTCTCTCTCTCTCTCTCTCTCTCTCTCTCTCTCTCTCTCTGACACTGACTCTGACTGTCTCTCTCTCTCTCTCTCTGCCTCTCTCTCTCTCTCTTTCCTTCTCTGTTTCTCTCTCTCTCTCTCTCTCTCTCTCTCTCTCTCTCTCTGACACTGACTCTGTCTGACTCTCTCTCTGTCTCTCTTTCTCTCTGTTTCTCTCTGTCTCTCTCTGTTTCTCTCTCTCTCTCTGTGTCTCTGTCTGTCTCTGTCTGTGTGTGTGTGTGTGTGTGTGTGTGTGTGTGTGTGTTGTGTGTGTGTGTGTCTGTCTCTGACTCTGTCTCTCTGTCTCTCTGTCTCTCTGTCTCTCTCTCTGACACTGACTCTGTCTGACTGTCTCTCTCTTTCTCTGCCCCTCTCTCTTTCCTTCTCTGCTTCTCTCTCTCTCTCTCTCTCTCTCTCTCTCTCTCTCTCTCTCTCTCTCACACTGACTCTGACTGTCTCTCTCTCTCTGCCTCTCTCTCTCTCTCTTTCCTTCTCTGTTTCTCTCTCTCTCTCTGACACTGACTCTGTCTGACTGTCTCTCTGTTTCTCTGTCTCTGTTTCTCTCTCTGTCTCTTTCTCTCTCTCTCTCTGTCTCTCTCTCTCTCTCTCTGTCTCTCTCCCTCCCTCCCTCCCTCCCTCCCTCCAGTGCTCACTGCCCCTTCTGTTAACAAAGTGTCAGTTCTCCGAGTTTCCCCTTTGTTAGGTCTCAGGGCCCCCATATGACTAGAAATGAGCTGAAGCTCGACTATAGGATTTCTGGTGGGTGGATAAAAGCCAGCATTCCCAGAAATTACCTAAGAAAACTCCATGTGGACTTGTCCTCACCGAAGGCATCTCCCAGCCTCCATCCTTCCGGGACTTGAAAGTGTAAGAGGCGACTGTGTGACTGTTTACACACTGTGAGTGTGAAGCATAAGTGGGCTGGCTGCAGAACAACCCCATATGCTCAAAGCACAGCTATTCTTCCCTGTTTCTTCCTAGAAGGAAACCTCATAAGAGCACCGAGAAGGGAAAAGTAATGCTCATTTTTCCCTTTGTGACATAGCTTTCCTTCTTACACCTAGCTATGTACAAGTTTCACAAACTAACAAGACATGAAGCCACTGATGAAATGGTTGGTAGTTAGTGCTGTTGGCTGCCAAGCTAGCAAACACTTCAACGTCAGTGAACGGTCACGTTCGTGCCCCTCCACCGGAAGACTGAAGCATTCCACTGCAGCATTTAAAACATTTGAAACATCCCAATTAAAACACCCTTAAGATCTGAAAGGCAGAATGACCTTGTGGGAGAGCAGGGGGGACTGAGTCAGTGCTTCTCTGTGAGGCAGCCTGTTCCCAGACTGCCCTGAAAGCCAAACATGAAACAGAAATTTCTTTATCAAAATAATACGAGGGGGCTGACCTTTGATCAAATGTCACTTTCTAGCTTTGACAAGAAAATTTGCATGAAAAAGAAGTATTCTGGACACTGTGGGCATGAAAAGTAGTTTCAACAGAGAGGCGGGTGAGTCCTTCCACTGCACACTTGGGAGTCCTCAGAAGCTCCTGAAGACTGTAAGGCGGAAGGGAGTGGGCTCGTGCCCAGCTTAACCCATGGCTTTCTATCATTCCAGACCTGGCATTGAGCTGCTAATTTTGGCACCACATATATAAGTGACTGGGATGGAGACCAGCAAATCGGTAGCAGGAGCATCTCCAAGCATCTAATTGCTAAGCACATCAATGCCTCCTAAGTTCCTTCCTTCAAAACCCCATCAGCAAAGCAATACTAGAATTTATCTGTAAGGAGATCTTTAGCACAAA
This sequence comes from Acomys minous, assembly GCF_964271855.1. NCBI lineage: Eukaryota > Metazoa > Chordata > Mammalia > Rodentia > Muridae > Acomys > Acomys minous. The sequence goes on from NC_140500.1 coordinate 48,954,707, forward strand.
GCCTAGGCAAGTGTTGACTCTGAGTGGTTAGGAGGACGCAGTGCATTTCTCCCCGTGACAATGTCACACCCTAGTTACTTTATCTCAAGTTGAAGTACACGCTTACACACAAGGGGCATGGAACACAGGTTTGTAAAATGGAATAATTTATTCACAGTATGGAGTGGCTTGAAATGAGTGAGGCAAATAGTGCTCACAGTTGTTCTTCTAAGAGAGAGCTTTGCTGTATGTGATCCATTTTTAATTTGAAGAGGAAACACAAGATTAGGCTTAAGACATAGACCTTAGGACTATAGCTCAGTACAAATCCCTGAGAAACCATACTGATCTCATCTCCTTTGATTTGCTAATATTTCCCTAAACTTCAAATTTCTATTCTTTAAATTAAGAAAGTTGTGTGTCTATTTTATAAGGCAAGTGATATAAAGAACTTAGATGTAGGAGGTGTTCCGTAAACGGCGAAGGACAAATGGAAGGACTGCATAGAAAAACAAACTCCATCCTTAGCACATCTTCTGGGTCCTGACTTTGTTTGCATTTGTGTGTTTTCCATTAGGCTTAACACAAAGGAATCTTCTTTTGACTCACGCTCTTATTGGCACTGACTTTAGCTTGTAAGTCTGCCATGACTGTCAGACAACTGCATGTCTTAGAAGGTGACGCCTCTATGAGGAGGCCTGAGCTTATGTAAGAGAAGGGTCATGTCAAGGGCAATACCCTCTTTGCTGATAAGCAGGAGCTCCTGACTATTGGTTTATCTATGTCACCAACTTTCATATGCAAAGCTCTCAATTCCTTTCATACTCACTCCAAAAGACATAAGACACCATAAAAGAATCTTTCAATGTGTAATAACTGGCTTCTTCAAATAGCCTTGGGCTTTTTTTTCTTCTTCTCTGTATCTACTAAATATAAGAAGTCAGAGAGGGAAAAAGCAAGGAAATGGAATCTGAAATTACAGTTAGCGATCTAGGCCTGCAGCACTCCCTGAAATATTTATTTCATTACTTATCCTGGGAAGCTTGTTAGTCTAGTGTCTTGAAAGTAAGCAATCCATAATTTAAGAGACCAGATGAGGTGATCTTCCAAAGGCCAGTATCAGTCATAGAGGGATAGGAAAGGCACTTGCTTGAATGTACATGCTTGATTTTAAACCAAGAGAGTGAAAAATCTACACAGCTGCTCTGATAACAGCAGTCCTGACCTTCCATTGTTATACTTTTATTGGACATTGAAGATGTCACAAAACAAGACCTTTATAGACATTACAGATTTTAATAATTAAAAAAACACAAGATGCCAGGCAGCAGATATTAGATGAGGCTTATTGTATGAGCATGGAGAGAGAAGGAAAGGGAGGAAGGATACCCCAGAGAGAGAGAGAGAGAGAGAGAGAGAGAGAGAGACAGACAGACAGACAGACAGACAGACAGACAGAGACAGAGAGAGACAGAGACAGAGAAAGAAAAATAAGAAAGAGAGAGAGAGAGAGGTAAGAGGGAGAGGTAGGAAGAAGAGAGGTAAGAGAGAGAGCAGTAGATGGGTTTGTCCATTTATATAGCCCTGGGTAGGGCCACACCCCATGGCAGGTAGGCAATGACATCACAGGTAGGCACACTGAAGCAGAATCCTAACATTCCTCCTTTTTCCTGTAATAAAAAAAAATGAGCAACGTTGGGTTGCTTTTATGTAAAGTAAGTTAAAATATATAAGTACATTGGAAGCAGCTTTTGGCTGCTATGAAAGGGAGAAAGAGAGAGAAAAAATAATGCAATAACAACAGAATGTCCCTGTTCAGATGATATAGTGAAGGGGAAAGAAAAGCTCTGCCCCAAAAGTTCAGCATAGAGGGCAGGGTATGTCAGCCATGTCCTGCAGCAGCTAGGGACCAAGGAGTGCTGGGAGAGCCTGGAGGTGTCTATCCCGGGTCTGAAGCACACCATTTCAGCCTTTTGTGAAAAGATAAGGGATGAAATAATCAATGTCTTTGACTGTTTCCTGCTGACAGTGGGATGGCAACAGGGGGCTAAAAGGCTGGAATGTTGGCCAAGTCCCAGAAGATCAGGCTGTTGTATTTGCTGTATGGGGTCTGAGAATATCTGCCACAAGGAGGGGCAATGCAGGTCCAGCTGACCTGTGAGGTTGGACTGGAGCGCCTGTGGTAGCTGCTTTGGCATTGTCCTGGATTTAGGGAGTCTGGCAGAATACAGAAGCATATATGTGGGTGGAAGACAAAGTAGGTTACTGGAACAAATATACAGGGAGAAGACAAAGTTAGTATGTTAGATGTACATTTGAAACTCTTGGGAGAATCAAGAGAAAAGGCTTGAAAATAAGGAAAGAGACAATGCTTAAAACTTGTGGGAGAGCAAAGAAAAGGTTTGGATCTAAGGAAAGAGACAATATTTGAAATTTTTGGAAGAGCAAAGAAAAGGATTTGGATGTAAGGAGCTTCGTTCCATTTTACCCTGGGTGTATATTTAAAATTCTTGGGAGAGCAAAGAAAGGTTTAGATATAAGGAGAGAAACAATGCTTGAAATTTTTTTGGAAAGCAAAGAAAAGATTTGAACAAGGAAAACTTCCTTTCCATTTTACCCAATTGCTGGCAATAATTAAAAGGCTTAGTTTTTGATCTGTCCAAGTTTGGTTGCAGAGGTGTGTAAGCTTAGCATCCCTTAATGTGGGCATAGGGAGTTGACGTAGACAGCATCCCAGAGGAGCCTGGAAAGGCAGTGAATGGACTCTTTCTCATGGGGAGGTGAAGTCAGTAATCCATTCATTAAGGCATCCCCAGAAATGGATTATGACTCAAAAGACAGGTGCAGACTCTCCCAGTGACTTGTCAGTGCTGGTCAACCACGAAAAGGCTGCAGTTCCACAGATGAGCTGGCCTGGGGACACAGCCACCTAGTGCACTAGGATTTTTCAGCAACTGCATGGCAGCGGACGACTGTGTCTATGGTCTTGGCCAGTGGGAAACATTTCAACTGTAGGTCAATGAGAAGGACCAGACACAGTCACGTAGACCGGGGTTGGGTTCCTCTATTCCCAGTGAACTGTAGAGGTATGCACAGTCTCTCGGACAAAGGGAAGCATTTATGCCAACCAGGAAGGGGGAATTTATTTAGCAGCCAGTGTTGGGTGCAGAAAGGTGGCAACTGGGTAGCTAAGGAGGAGAGTCCCAAAACCAGTGAAAGGGGGAAGAATCCCACCCTCAGAGATAGCAGATAGGTGAGAAACTTAGGCTGTTGATTGGCAGTACTTACCTGGATTCCATTTGACCTGAGAGGTGGATTTCCTGAAGCTTAAATTAATAAAAGGAGATAAATTTTAGACATGTTAGCATCATTATTGTTTGCAATCTGCAGTGAAATACATATTGTTGAAAAAGGCAGTAGACATATAGCATAGCAAAGGCTTGGGGTAAACTGAGTTAAAAGCACAAATGCTCTTTGAGGTGAGTTTAGGAAAGGCGGAAGCCTTATGAAACTTTGTGACATCTGTGGAACGTGGAAAGGAAAGAAATCTCCTGTAGCGCGGAACAGCAAAGGCTCACTTTAGCATCAGTACACATCATGAAAGATGTCTGTTCAGAAGCCAGGATGTATATAATTTAAGCACAATGAGAGACATTTTAAGAAAAAGACAAACCAATGGAAATTTAAATTTTTGAGCTTGGAACGATGACAGGAGTGTATATTGGAATGTTTTACCATAGTTATATTAATAAATTAAAGCTCCATTGGTCAGTGTTAACACTCTGAACAATTAGTACAACAACAGCATAGCAACAGGAAGAAATAAAACATCCTTTTAGATCCTCTAACCTTCATAATTTGCATTTACTGACCTTAAAACATTTTCTTAGACCTTCTAGCATGCATAAAACACCTTCTTAGGCCCTCTAACATTTATAAAACACCTTCTTAGGCCTTCTAAGATTTATATGACACCTTCTTAGACTCTCCAATATTCATAAAACACCTTAGATCTTCTGACATGCATAAAACATCTTTCTGGAAGCTTTAAGATGCAGGTGAAATAGCTGTAAGCAGTCACTGTCCTTTAGCTAAAAGAATGGTGAAAGGAAGTCTGATAACAAGGTAGCCTGTATCTAGACCTGACACTTAAAGTTTGGCCTCCTGCATATGAAGAAGACTGGGAAGGTATCTGAAGCCTCCCATGATAGAAGTTGGCAATATGACTGTGTAGCCCAGATATGAGGTTAAAATAGACCTGTAGTGTTACCCTGGATTTGGCGAGGTTCCTGAGTCAAGGAGGCATCTGTACTTCACCAGGTCAAGGAGCTTGAAGGCTAAAAGTGTCTATAGCTTTTGTGCTAGTTGAACCTCCAGTGGTTGGGCACAGAGGACAAGCCTTCATGTGAGCATTTTGACATCCATAGGCCCATCTGCCAACTGGCAACGCTGTGGGACTGATGTTCCCTTCTGGCTGTAACAGGTGTGAGACCAGTGTCCTCTTTTTGGCTGTATCTGAAACAGGTCCCCTGGTGGAGCTGGCTCAGGCTGGACCTGGTGGGAAGTGGCATTGCAGACCTCTATTTTCTTACCTCAGGGCAGTGGCTAAGGCCTGGAGCACAGTTTTTGCTGTAGTTGAGCCTATCGAGAAGGCTTCTCTTAGGTTTTAAATATTTTTAAACTACTTTTACCAATTCCTATATGGGGGTTTATGAATGATCCTCAGCCTGTTGGTTAAGATGGCAATGAGACTGCAGACTATCTTAAGGATATTTAGATAGACAAACGTTGTTTATAGTTTGAAGCTGTGTATAACACAGTCCACAAAAAAAATCAGAACAGTTTTTTGTATGATCAATAACATCACATTTAGAAAATAAGGCTAAATATATTTATAAGGCAGTGATTTAAGTTTTAACATTATAAATGAATATTAATACAGCAGAACATTATAGAATAATTTAAAAAAGCAAATCAAAGCCATTAGCTAGGAACCCTGTACTGGAATCCAGGCCATCTGGGATAGGAGGAACAGCATTTGTTTATTTGTCTTGGAATTAGTAAAGACTCTAAATTAGAAATAAAAACATTTTGAATCAGGGTAAAAACATAACCTTGAAAACATAAAAGTAAGAATTAGGTAGCTTTAAACTTGTAATTAATTGTATCCTTGTAGACCAGGTAACAAAAGTCTGAAAAGACAGACGCTATACTTGAAGTTTAGTAAAGATTTGAACAGACCTGGGAGCCCTTAGTAAAGATAGTGGATGTAGCCAGGGTACTTCCAATACAAAGATGGCGGCTAGTCACGTGATTGCCCCTAGCAAAGATGGCTGCGAGGGAACTTGCCCCACCCCATCTATCCCAAAACCGACATGGCAACTGCCACATGTTGTCAGGAACCAGTGGTGGGCAGATTTGAAAACGTTGTCAGGCTGTCATGATGTCTAGCTGCTGTAGCTGTCAGTGCAGGGGGATGGTTGTACAGCAGGCTGCAGTGACCAGGCTGCTCAGTGTTTTAGCTGCTGGGGAAGCACTGAGGCAGAGGTAGCTGCAGGTTCCCTGCCTACCCCATGCTGGCTCTGTGCCAGCTAGGCAGGAGTGACTCAAACCCGAGTCAGATTCCCCAAGATGTGCCCCCCCCAAATCCCCAGTGTCTGGGGTCCCTGAGCATGGGAGCCATGGGGCCTGTGCTGCAGTCAGCACCGCAGAGGGCTCTAGACGCCGTGGCTGAAGGAATCACCTATGCGCAACCAGAACCTCAGATTTTCAGGTGCCTGCTGGAGTGCAGGCAGCCCAAAGTCACCCAGGCACAGGCAGGACCAACCAAGAGGTTGGAGCGACTCCAGAGGGACCTAGAATTGGTCAGACTCTGTGGTGGGCATTTGCTTACCAACAATAGACGGTCTGTCAAGAGCAATGGGGCATTCATTGGCACCACAGCCAGGTAGATCCTGGGAAATGCTACTGTCGTCACAATGCTAAGGTATCAGTGGACATGGAACATGTTTCCATGTTTTAAGCTCTGCTCTCCCTTTCACAGCACGTGAGTTCCAGGGGTGGAACTCAGGCTTGATAGCAAATGCTTTTGCGCGTGAAGTCATCTCACCGACTTTGCATGTGTTTAGGGCTTTCTCACCTTCTTTTAAGAGAGTGTCATAGCAGTATGCCTTTATGCTTCTCTTGTTAAACTTACTCCTGTTTTATTTCCTCTTGAAAGCTCTGCAAGTGGTTTTATTTCAGCACTCTTCAATGCTAGTTTGTAGAAATACAGCTGATTGTTCTACTGATGTTACGCTGTTGGTCCCTCTGGCTTTATTTACTAGGTATAATGTTTGTGGATCCTTGTAATCTCTGTATTAAAGATCATATGATAGGTGAATAGAGATAATTTTCCCTGTTCACTTTCTAACTTGTATACTTTCCTTTTCTTTATTTTTTTAAACCTTTTTGTTGATTCTTTGTGAATTTTACATCATGCACCCGATCTCACTCATTTCCCCATCCCTTCGTTTCTGCCATCCACCCTTGTAACCCTCCAAAAGAAAATTAAACATAAATAAATTAACAAAAAAGGTCTCATCATGGAAGCTGTAGTGTGTCACACCATGTCACACAGTGTACCCTTTTGTCTACACATCTTTACTTGAAAATGTTCCTTGCAACGAGGCACTGAACTGGTTCAAAGCCTCTGGCTTCTGCTGCACCATCAATACTAGGTCCTCCCTGAGATCCCTGTGGGATATTGTGTTTTAGCCTTGTGTTGCGGAGATCCTGCAGCTTTGCATCTTCAGGACCGGCCTCTTCATACACTTCAGTAGTTCATAGATGGGGCAGATGCTGGGACGAGCTGACTCAGAGCCCTGCATCTGGGCCTGGGTGGAAGCTGAGCTGGTCAGCCTGCCAGCTCTCCAGCGCCCATGCCACCAAAGCCAGCTCTATATGCCGGCCAGGCAAGGTGTGGGGCCCACTCTCCCGAGTGTAGCTGTAGCTGGCAAGGGGCACAGTTCGGAATGCTGGATCCATTACAGCTCCCGTTGAACTCATCCGACTGAGGATTCATTTTCTTCCTAGGAAATTTGGAAGTTTTCAAGGTTCATTGGCTCATTCCTTAGTTCCTTCCTTCCTCCCTCTTTACTTTTGTTTGCCTTTTTCCTTGTCTTCCTCCTCCTCTTCCTCACTGTGCTCCACCTCCTTTTCTTTCCTGTTTGCCCACACTGGCCCAAATTCCTGTCGCAGCCTCTCCAGTGCTGAGCGCACACCAAACAGTCCTTCTCCACCTTCCTTACCCTTTCCGAGATTCCCGTTACCCAGATGTCTGTACTCACAGCGACAGTCTGGAAGAGTCTCAGGGTCAGTTAGTTTTATTTAGTTGTTTCCCCCTCTTTCTTTAATGGCCCATGGTACATGGCCTATCTTTAAGTATGTTGAGTCCTTCTTCTGCCAGTTCAGATCTGCCGTTGAGCCCCTCTTATGTATTTTTTTTATTTGTCATTGCATCTTTCAATTCTAGGACTTTCTGGCTTTTTAAAAAATCATTTCTCTTATCTTCCTTGATAACCTTTGCTTTTTTATATTGTAAGCCTACTATATTCTAGTTTTTCATATTTTTATCAGGTTTCTTAGTTTTTCAGATTGGCCTATTCAAAATTTTATGAATACAGTGTATGAACTTCCTTAGGAGCTGTGTCCATCAATTGCTTTTTCCTCTGTGTACATACAACAATTTTCCATTTTCTTATATGTCTCATAATTTTCACATAGAGATGGAAACTCTCATACTTATGTTTACCTCTTTCAGGGCTTCATTCTCTTATTACTGTTGTTGCTGTTTTTCTGGCTGGTAACTGTAGTAAGAATTCTGGAATTTTGATTTCTTTAAAAAAACACAGGAATATTATAAGAATATGTTTTTGTTTTAATCCCAGGTATGAGAATATGGGGCTGCTTCACAGAAGCTATGGTTTGCCTCATGCCCTAGCAGCAGTGTGGTTTGGCCAGCTACAGATAGTTTCTACGATTGTGTGACATGTGGAAATCTGGGAACTGGTATATAAATGCTAGAGCCCTGATAGGCAACGTGGGTGGTTGTTGGTAATTTGGGAGGGGTTCGGTTGCAGTTTGTTAGCCAAAGAAGAATCAAAAGGAAAAAATTAGATTCAAGGATCTCTCTCTCTCTCTCTCTCTCTCTCTCTCTCTCTCTCTCTCTCTCTCTCTCCCTCCCTCCCTCCCTCCTTCCCTCCCTCCTTTTCCCTCCCTCCCTCTATCTCTTTATTCTTCTTTCTCTCCTATCTAGTGGTCTAGTGGTAGGGGTTGAAACAGGGCTGATAAAGGGTGGGAAAAAGAAAAACCCACAAAGTAGCTAAATTCAGCTACAGGTAACATTCTTGGGTCAGTTAGGTGAAGTTGGCATGTGTATTTTCATAGGTGAGCACTAAAATATCATCTTGATTAGCCTAGTAGTCAGTTAATGATTGCATCGTTTCCCTTAAATGCTTTTGAATGAATAAGTTTGACAGTCATTGCTAATGGCTCTGTCTGTTCTTAGCGGCTTAGCTTCCGTACTTTGGGACAGATTTAAGCCACATTTTAGCCATCATTTCTTTCTTACTCATGGCCTCAAGGTCAGCTAGAGAAGAAAATAAAGCCCTCCTGGATTACTGCTGGGCAGGTACCCAGCTCTGCATAAACGTGTGCCTTCATCGCTCCTCTACGTCAGAGGTTCTCAACCTTCATAATGCTGTGACCTTTTAATACAGTTCAAGTTGTAGTGACCCCAAACCATAAAATGATTTGTTGCTACTTCATAACTGTAATTTTCTAATATTATGAATCATAATGTAAGTATCTGTGTTTTCCAATGGCCTTAGGCAACCTTTGTGAAAGGGTCTTTTGACCCCAAAGGGTCACGACCCACAGGTTGAGAATTGTTCCTCTAGAATATATTGTTTTCATATTCCCCCAAGGAAGTTTCAATTTCCTGGTTTTTTTTCCCTGAAGTTTCTTTCCTCAGTCTTTTATTTGCCCCAACTGATATTTTCTAGTAACAGGCTCAAGCCAAGCATTGCTCCAAACACATGATTCATGAGGATAAAGCTCTTTCTCTGACTAGAGGATCTCTTTTGGTTGGATTCAGAAAATTCATGAGCACAGAGATGAAGGATTTCTGTGACTTTTGCATCAGGGCGTGTTTCCAAATGGCTCATGCCAATCTGCCAGCCCCATGGACAGCCATGTAGCTTCCAGCAAAGGTAGCTGCAGAGAGGGAGCTTTTCACCACTCTCAGTGTCTTGTGAGTTTGTGTGTCTATGACTCTAATAAAATCATCAAGTTTCTCAGGGGAGAGGTATGAACTATAACCTGTAAGGATATTAGCATCTATTAAGGAGAAGGGGTATACACCGTCTTCAGCTAATATATAAAAATAATGTTTCTGGGGAACTATTGATTGACATCATTCTGGGGACATTTCTAAGGAATGTATAATAACATATGAATACTCAAAACCCTGTTTACAGAGTTACTTTACATTCTATCTAATAATTGCTGCTATAGATTTCATTCCTCTATAAGATAAAAGCACATTCCATACATTCACAAACTGGTTTCTTAAAGAATGGGTAACTTTTTAAAAGTGGAGCATAAGCCAAATGACTGGGATGACTTTGAGGAAATAGAGCAGTATGTCAGTAAGTAATACATTCGCAGGACAGACAAAATTACAGGTCAAACAGGCAGCTCTCTTGGCCCCTGAGTGGCCAGGAAGGGCTCCAATTCACTGCCACTAAGAAGCACGCTGACTGCAAAAAAAAATATGAAATATTCTGAAATAGAAAACTGAATAATATGTTCCTAAGATGAGAAAATGTGCACTATCTTCTAAGATAGAAACATATTAAGAAATCAAATACCACCTATGCTTATCTTTAAACATAGAAACATAGCAAAAATGGAATAGATTTATTTTAGCCAGTCTCTCAGAGCCAAGATAAAGTGAGCTATCAGGAGATGAGGGGCACCACCAGAGGCGTGTGGTAAGGGACACTTGGCCACTGCTTTCTGACTTCTCAGTGTGATCTATGATCACAGCACTCCACTTACAGTGCTCACAGCTCAGGCTGAAGAAATACAACTGATGGAGCGACTCAGAATAAGAGTGCCCACAGTTAAACACAGTGCCCTTACCGAGAAGACACCAGAACATGACCTCTGAGAAGTAGATATAGTTTTATAAGCCCAAATGATTGTTTTTCTCTCCCTCTATAATAGTTGCTTTTGTGTTGTTGTGACCAAATTCCTAGAGGAAAAAAAAAACAAACAAACATTCTTCTTCTCTCATCCCATGCTCATGTAAGCAATCCGAATTAAACTCAGTGGATCGTAAGGAGAAAAGGGAGACATAAAAGCAGACGGGGAACTTGCTGGAAAGAAGGGTTTCAATGAGAAAAGGATAGAGATGATGAGAGAGGGGGACAGGTGATGAAAATGATCAATAGTCACTATGAGCACTATGACAGGACCAAAGGGAAAATTTGTTAAATAAAACAAAATAAATCAGGGTGGTGGAGGCAGGAAGATCAGAAGTTCAAAGCCACCCTGGGCTACATGAGACTCTGTCTCACTTAGAAAGTCAATAAAATAAGCAATACTTATAGAATCATATATTTAGGAATGAAGACAAGCCTAAAAACAGTCAATAGCCTCACAATCCAGAAACATCCCTGAGAATAATTTGATGTATTTCCTTCTTGCATTATATTGTGGGCATCCCGTACTATTTATGGGAAGGATGTACATTTAACTTTGTGTTCTGCTACTTGCTTCCTTTTACATTATTGCTAAGCCTCCCCGCCCCCCAACCTTTCTTTCTTGTCTTGATAGCAGTCCTCACAAGTAATCTTTGTTCCCCACAAGTAGACGCTCCACACCTGACTTCACCTCTTCCCCAGGTGTTCTTTGGTTGTTTCTATTTCTTAGTTATTATAAAAATGTAGCAATGAGTATTTCACACATACAGTTTTCCTCAGTACATGTATTATTTTCTTATTAAAGCACAAAGTACTGCTGCAGCAGCAGAAGTTCTGGAAATTCTCTGACACTTAATGAGCACCACCAACTTCCTTCTGTGAGCTGTTATCATTTTGGATAAAAACACATTCCATTAAGTACAATGTAGCCAAACAGCTTCCCCACAAACACTAGTCCCAGAAGAGTTGATAAAGACAACAGGTGTGCAGATATATTCCAAACCTTCTAGCTATACTGTCCACATGCCTCTGACAGGATGAGGGCAAGCACGTGCTTGCTTATGAAGAGGCGGATTGCACTATTGAGTTTCCGAATTTCCAGCTCTTCTTTAACAGGGTCTTTACAAGAACTATATTACAGAGAAGCCCATCAATTCACAAAGTGATGAAGTCACCAGGAACCAGAGCAAATAGGAAAGAACAGCCATAAGCAGACAGCGGGTCAGGCTGCCATTACAAAGAGCTTTTTCTCATGAGCCTGGACATCTTGCATCACAGTGGTCCTCTTACTCTTTCTTGAATGATCATTTAAATCTTCCCTAGGATCTATTATTTCTAGAAGCCCTGTAGTTGTTGGGGGGAACCTTGTTTCTGTGTGCAAGGTCTCTGTAGACTTTTGAAACTCACCTCTGGCAAATACCTATCGTCTCCCCACCCAAGACTTTTCTATGAGCCTTTACAATGGAGAGTTTTGTAGCTGATCTGTAGCCCATCAGATCATATACACCACCTGGCATATTCCACAGGCTTTCCCAAGATGAAGAAGCTTTTTTTTTTTTTTTTTTAGTTATTTCGGCACAGAAGTGAGTCTAAGGACCAGTTCTAGGTGGTCCCTGAAAACAAATGGTGGTGTCATGTTGAACAACTGGCACGTTTGTAACATAACTCTCAGGGAGCTGAGCTTAAGGCAGATCACCAACTGGCATAGCATTCTGATTTCTGACAGGTGTGTTAGTCACAACATTTCACGTCCGCACGCTCACACCCTCACTTCACCCTTCATGCATAATGAATCTGATTAGCTCACAGTTCACATTGGAGAGTCTCTAGGGTGGACTTGGCATTTTCATTGATACATGTTTAAGCGTTCAAAGTCTTACATGTCTTTAAACCCCATCCAGGAGGATTCTAATTTTCTATATTAAATGTGGAGAAACTTACCCTGCATCACACCCTTTCCCTAACAGTGTGTGTGTCTCACAAACTGTGTTTCTTGTCGCCATAGCTCTTGGAAAATAAGTGTGTGATTTATCCATAAATTACCTCTGGATCTGCAGTGTCCTGTCTATCCTTCATATTTTCAGAGTCTGCTCTGCTTCTGTATTTTTAAATGCATTAATATGACGCTTCATTGGTTCTTCAGTTTCATTTACCACAAACCTTTGTGTATTATTTTCAAATGGAATCATATTCAAATTCTACAACCACAACAATATACTCTTATAGAAATAACTTTTATGATGCCTCAAGCTATTTCTCATTGGATTACTCATCAACTCTCTGTGTTTGTGTGTATTTGGGCACACATATGTGTGGGGGGGGCATGTACACATGTGTGTATGTCAAAGGTAGAGAAAAAACTCATGTGTCATTTCATAAGTGCTATCAGCTTAAAAAGGAAAAAAGACAGGGTTCTCATTGCCCTGGAAGGCACCAAATGGGCGAGACTCCCCGGCCAATGTCCCTAAGCATCTGCCCATCTCCACCCTCCACCCCAGCCCGCCAGTGCTGGGATTGCAAGAACTCGCCACTATGTCCACCTTTCCTCTTTGTTCCTTCTTTTTCTGTCTGTTTCTTTCTTTTTGACATGGGTTCTGGGGAAAGAACTCAGGTGTTATGCTTGCAAGGCGAGCAGCCTACCAACCAAGCTATCACTCCAGTTCCTGAGAGACTGCTGTGCTGCTGCACCATCCTGAACCAAAAAGATACTGTCTTTATCCTATCATATAACTTGTAGTCAAGTGTAGATACCAGAAGAGCAAAAATGTAAGACTCTCCGTGCTCCCGAAGGGAGATCTGGGTGCAAAAAGTGTGCAAGATACAACTTGGCCATGGGAGGCATTTCTGAGCTCCTGAGCAAGAAATACCATGCTGGGAATGAAGGGCAGACAGGGTCGTGTGCATGGATGGGGGAGGGGAGAGAGGAGCCGGGTAAGGAACAGCGTGTGTAAATTTTAGCCAAAGAGTTTTATGCAAAACTCTGAACAAAGCCAGTGTAGATGATGTACATAGAGGAGGACACAAGTGTGGTTTTTAAAAAAAAGGAGCTTAGTGAAGAAGGCAGTGGCCATGTTACTATTTGTCTTCATCTTAGAAGAAGTTGCATTCATTTATTAGCATCTTAGAGCAGTGAATGCTTATAATATGTGACTATTGAAATAATTAGCTTAGCTATTGATTTTGTACTCTCCAACTGCAAGTTCTGTGTAAAAATCCAAGCGAACTAAAGCAGTCGCAGGTGTTACTTGTCTGCGTTTGATGTTTGATCATTCTTGAGTTTGCTGTTGAAAATATTTTAATGTCCCCACGAATGCTTTTAGATTCTGCATCTGTTCCACCTCATCTTTTAAGCCACCGGTTGGTGTGTACCATAGTGTTTCCATGCTTAGCTCAGTAAATGCAGGCAACAGTTAAGAAAAAGAGTGGATTTGGGCTGTTACGTGAAGCACTGTGCTTTTGTTATTCACTCACAAATTCACTACGATAATGACAGAAGAAAAACTAAGTGGGTCTGTGAGCATGGTTTCAAACAGAAAGATGTTTCAGTCTGCCGGGCCCATTCTGTTTCTCCCACTGACTTCTGCATTCTGAAGCGACTCTCCCTCCTCACGGTCGCTGCAGGACTGCTATCTGGGTCAGGTGTTGGCCAAGGTAATCAGAGTGGCAGCACACCCATCTGTTTCAAAGATGTCTCCTGCCATAGGGATATGAGGCTGTGAAACATCACACAGCCTTGCAATAGATCCTCCCGTCTCGTGTGTAGATAATTGTTTCCCCAGAGCAACGGGAGGCTGTGGGATGCCTCGGCCCAAACCTGTGAATCTAGTTAAGCCTGCTTTGGTTTTGCAGGCCTGTATGAAAAGGTTTCTATGCGTGAGCGATTGCCCTCTGTGAGCCGCGTGACACAAAGATGAATGTGCTGTAACTCCGTGCACAAACAGAACTCTAATTCAAAGCAGATGGGGCTTTTGCTATAGAAATTAAAACCCGGGAAGCATCGGGAATGCATGAGTTTAGTTAGCAAGGTAGGAGCAGGAGGCGAAGAGAAAACTGCCACGATGGACACAGAGAGAGTCTGCAGAGTTTCTACCAGGTTTCAGTTATTTATTTTAAATCAAAATATAGGTGATGAGAAAAACTGGTGTTTTTCCACTTCCACGACTGTATTATTAAACATAATGACACCTAAAAGAGGTTAAATATGCAAATAACCAGTGACCCAAAGAGGAAATTACAAGGAAAATTCGAAAACCACTTGAGATAAATGCAAATAAAGCGCAGCCTATGAAACTGATCAAATGTCCCTAACACAGCTCTTAGAGGAAAGAATCACAGCACTGCTAAAAGAGGAGGAGGCAAGCCAGGTCTTTAGCCCCGATACTCAGGAGGCGGAAGCCACAGTGAGACCCTGTCTCAAACGCCAGAGAGGCCCTTTCTTTTTCCTCTTCTGGGGACGTTGCTTACACTCCGAATAAGCCAGCATTTGACATCACATGGTAAACTTAAAAAAAAAAAATGGAGCCTCTAGCAAACCTAGGCTGTCTCAAACCCCTGAAAGAGGAATTGTCTACCTTTCTACCAAGAAGGTAAGGAAAACAGCCAAATCCTCATGTGGTGTGTACCCAGGCAGACTTCAGGGGTTTGTGTTGTGAGAGCTAAAGTCCTTATGAGATTGTGTAAAACAATAACAAACCTTGGGTGATCAGGAACTGCAGTGATGTCAGGTAGGTCTAGGTGTTATTTGTATATAATTACAGTGCTGGGGAAAGCGAAGCTAGCCAGGGTTACATAGTTCTAGCCTCGCCTGGGCTGCTGACCAAAACAACTAAAGCAGGTAGTACAGGACACAGCTGATACAACCATCTCATTATGGAAAGTCCACTCAGCAGTGACCTAGGACGTACACAGCAGAGCTTTTGCTGGCTTCTCGTGTCTCTGAATGTATAACTAATGCTCTTGAGTGTATTTGTGTATTTTTTCCCTTAGGAAGACGTTCTTAGCTTTTGTAAAACTCTTAGCCGTTTTCTAAAACCACCAAATTGTCAAAATATCAAAGTACTGTCTCACTAACCCGGTAGTAAAAATTAAATTTCACCTAATTTAAGGATCTGTTTTCCTATCAAAGAATGTGGAAGGCTGAATTTTACTTGCTCTGTCCTGCTTTTTACTAGAGAAACAAAAGACTCCATAGAACACCCGTGGAATTCTTTCTCCTTGATTTAAATCAGGATGCGCGGAAGGCGTGTTACTCAAAGCAGTAATAATTATGCTATAACCAGCACTCGTGAGGCTCAGGACTGTGACCCACAAAGGAAAGTGAAGGCAAATGTCACATTGAATCTGAATTGACATGAAAATGGGCATATTGGTGAATGGTAATGATACCGGGCACAATGGTGGAACACGTGGGGACATCTGGAGCCTCTCCGACAGCGTCCAGGGGTGTGGGGGCCTCAGCAGCCATTCTCTGAAGCTCACCACCCCAGGATGAAGGTGAATCCCAAGGACAGTCTCCAAGAGTAAGGTCGCCGGAAATCACATGTTATTGTGGGGTGGGAAGGTTTCTTACCTGAAACACTTTAATTTCATCTAGCATAGTACCCTATTATCCGCCCGGCTGGGGGCGGGGCCTATCATCTGCCCGACTTGTGGGGGCGGGGGGGGGGGGGAGTGGAGGATGAAAACCTGCCACCACAGCTGTTTGTTCTAAAATATCAACACCTGGCACCCCACATGTATGCTCTCAAAACAAGGCGTCATTGCTCTGTCTAAAAGGAGATAAAGTGTGGAAACGGCAAGCACGTGTGAAGATGGTGGCTGACAAATGGCCTGTGTCAAATTCTCTAGATGCAAATGTGTGATTCCTCTTTAGAAGCCTGCACAGATGGTTCCTCGCATCGATAGAGTCTCTGGTTGCTTTGCAGGAGGTCTTTGCTTAGGCCGCAGGAACTGGAGCTTCCATTCCTATTGCTGCGGGGTGGGCATTAAACATGGCAGCCTGCCAGTGCCCTGGGAAAGCACGTCAACTGGAAGACTCCAGATGATCAGGTCAAAGACGTCATCATGGAGTCTTTTGGTAGCTCATGGACATCAGGTGTCACACACACAGTACCGCAGCTTATCCCAGACAAAGCCGCTTCCCTTTGATAAAATATTCAGTTAATGTCTCAAGGATTTTCAAGAAACCACAGTCTGTTTTCTTTTTCCTTCAGATTCATCCTGCACTTGTTACCATAGCAAAGGAGTTAGAAGAACACACCCTTGGGTGTGAGATCCACATGTGACCCCCAGCTCTACTACCTGTGTCCACAAGACAGCCCCGCTACCCCTTTGAGCTTCATTGTCCATGTCAGGAAATAGTGACAGCAATAGCATCTGCTTTAAAGGGCAGTGGGGCCTGAATGACATGAGCTGGGTACCGCTCAGAAGCACGCCTGGATCAAAGTCGAGGCAAAGTGTTGGCAGCTGTTGAGAGGCCTAAGAGGGGTCAGGCGGCTTTCCATGTAATCTTTATGCCAGCTGATGAAGTCAGAGGGATTATAACTGGGAATGTGTTTTTCCATTTTGTGTGTGTGTGTGTGTGTGTGTGCCTGTATGCATGCATGTGCATATGCGTGCATATGTATGTCTCTCTGTGTGTGCCTGTATGCATGTGTGTGTGTGTCTGTGTATCTGCGTGTGTGCCTGTGTGTGTGTGTGTGTGTGTGTAGAAACATGTGTGTGAACCAGCTACACTGGGCCAGGGGTGTGTGCAGACATCAGAGGATGATTTTCAGGAGTCCATTTCCTCCTCCCTCCATGAGTTCCAGAGACTGAAGTTAGGTCCTCGGGCTTAGATCTACTGAGCCATCTTGGGGCCTTTGAAACTGTTTTCTGAAGAATGTTTTGCACTTATTTACCAGGTGGCTGTGGGTAGCTGTGCGTGCCGCAGTGCAGGTGTGGATGTCAGAGGCTGACTTTCAGGAGTTGGGTTTTCCTTCCACCATGTGGTTTCCAGGAGTTGAACTCAGGTCATCAGGCTTGGCAGCAAGCACCTACACCCACTGAGCCATCTCACTGGCCCCTGGGTTACTTTTGGGGGGAAGGGAAGAAGGCTAAAAGTTCTTATATTTCTTCCGATCCATACATATTCATATCTAACTCTTGATGGTATCTAGAGGAAATTACTGTTTTCATCACGTACGTCTTTCCATTCTGTCTGATGAATTCAGCTCCAGGTAGAATTGATTAGAATCCATTGATACTTATCTTTTCACCATGTGACTTCTCCATTCTGCTCAGCAGCTTAGAGATGCTGACCATGGTACTAGAAATGGTGCATTGTGTTTCAAGAGGGGTGGCCTTGAAAATAAATGGGAGGGGTTAGAATTCACGTGAGGGAGGTTGTGGTTTAGGTGGCTTTAGGAGGTCAGTCGAATATAAGATGAAAAGTAAATACATTTCAGCACTCAAACAGAAGTGGTCCCTTTGCTCAGTGTTGGTGTGATAGCTGAAACCTGAAGCTATAGAATTCAAATGGTTGACCAAAAATGACCTAAGAATGTTCAAGATGATTTTTTTCTTCAACATAAGTTTCTTATGAAGATCTAAATGAATCCAAAGTTAATTTATCACTTATATTAGTTAAATTATATTGGTGCTCACCTTCTTGAGGTTGGTCCATCACTAAGGTTCAGTGAGTGCCACTGATGCTATTTGATGATCCTTATCTTGAGAGGGTTCATCTTCAGTACAATGATCGTTACAGGTGTAAGGAGGTGTGAGATCCTCCATAATTCTCCCAAGGTAAGATTCCATATCCAGGAGACAATTTGGAACTTATGTCTATTTACCATCCAGATGGTAGCAATGTCTTCATCTCTCTCTCTCTCTCTCTCTCTCTCTCTCTCTCTCTCTCTCTCTCTCTCTCTCTCTCTCACACACACACACACACACACACACACACGAGTTGAGATACATCTACTCAATCTACTCAATCCTTCAGTAATTCCTAAAACTGACTTGAGAACAAAATATCAACGTTGCCCTCCCCTGCTTCAGCTTACAGATGTGACATAAACTCAGAGAGGAGGAGCATCTTCTCACACTGTCCTTTTGCAGTTGAACAGGGTCAGGTCTTCTGAATTTCAGCGCAGTGTTTGCCTCTCTTTGATGGAATGGATATCTTCTTTGAAGACATGGCCACATTGATGAGTATTTGAATTCTGTTGACTCACTGCAACAGGATGCTTCTGTGAAGTGGCTTGGAATGAGTGTCAGTCAGGGTTCTCTAGAGAAACAGAACTGACTGTGTGTATGTGTGTGTGTGTTTGTGTGTGTGTATGTACACATATATATGGTATTTTTCCTTTTATCAAAAATATTTTTATCACATAGTATATACTAATTAAAGTTTCCTCTCCACTCTCCCCAGCTCCCCCCACCTCCCCTCCCATCCAGATACAACCCCTTTCTGTCTTTCATTAGAAAACAAACAGGCTTCTAAGGGATAATAATATAATAGTGTAATAGAATGCAATATGATATGATAAAACAAAAATTAACAGAAATTGTACAATTTATACTCAAAATGGATCTGCTGGAGTACAGGGGAGATTATACTGAACCAAGGCAGTACATAAGCAAACAAGGCTCAGAAGGGCAGGAATCTGGAGATCTCAGTAGCAGAGATGAGCCAACAGCTTCTCCAGCTCGGTCCATCTGTGTTGACATAAAGAACTCTCACATTCTTACCTGACCTGCTCAAGATCGGCTGCCCAGCTGAGGAGATGGCTCAGACAGTAATGTGCTTATATTGCAAGCTCGAGGACTGAACCCAGATTTTAGACACTAGGGGATCATGGTGGTACTTGTAATCCCATCACTGAAGAGGCAGAGACAGAAGAATCCCTGGGACTTGCTGACCAGCCACCCTACGCAAATCAGTAAGTTCCAGGCAATTGAGAGAAACAAAGAAAGAAAGAGGGTAGGTAGAGCTTGAGGAACAATAGCCGAGGCTGTTTGTCCTCTGGTCTATACTTACATGTGCATACATGTGCCCTTGCACACATACATAGGCATATACTAAAGTGCATACATGTGCAAATATACAAAAGAAATGGAATTTTGTTTTTGTTTTTAAGATCAAATTTTCAAGAGGAGGACTCTGGAGCAGAATGACAGGCCACTTGCCAACCCATTTTCTTACCCTCGAACCTCAGAGCTGGCGGCAGGGGGTGAGGGTGTCTTGGAAGAATAGGAGTTCAGAATGCAGGTACCACTACAGAAGTGTAAAAGGATGCTGAGCAACAGGGATCAACCCCAGAACACCTGCCTTCTCCTCATGTGAAGCCTCTCCAGGGCCAAGTACCTTTAGTTAAAATATACCTCTTAGAACACAGGACATAAGGGCAGGGGCCATATTCCATGTGGTGCCCTCTACCATCTCTCTCTCTCTCTCTCTCTCTCTCTCTCTCTCTCTCTCTCTCTCTCTCTCTCTCTCCTCTCTTATGCCACAGCAAGTGCTTAGAAGGTACTGTTTATTTGAATGACCTGGATATAACTCTATTTTGAATTTACTTTTCTTACAAGGAGCCGAGGGAGAAGCTTCATAGACGCAGCGACTACTGTGATGTCTACAAGGCCGCAGAAGCATGCCATAGAGCGTACAGTACCACCACCACATACTGAAATTGAAATCACATGTGCTAGCACCTATCTGAGTAAGCAGTGCCACTAATCAGCTGTATAACTTCAGAGTAACTTATAATATTTAAGCTATATACTTAGAGTTTTTAAAAAATCAGGTTCATAATCATCTACTTTATATTACTACCATCCTCATCTTAGTCACAGTTTCATTTATCTACAGTCATTGTGGTATGAAAATACAATACAGAAAATTCCAAAATGATCGAGCTCATCGCTGTCAGAGCACATGCCATTCTGTGATATGGTGATAGGCTGCCTTGTCCCATTTGTTCCTTTCCAGGATGCGAGTCATCCTTTCGTGCGGTGTTTCCACGTTCCATACACAACTTCCTTGTTTCACATTAGATATACAATGTCCTCCCCACAATTCATGAGTTGAATTTGGTGTCCAGAGTCTTAGTAGGTTATAAGTTATGAGTCCTCTGACAGATTCTTACTATCTTGTTGATCCTCTGACCTTATTTTAAAAATAAAGTCCCAGAGAGCTTGAGTGTACCTCAGCCGGATTACAGGTGTGCACCATCTTGCCCAGGCAAACACTCTACCAAATGAGCAACATCTGCAATGTAGGGATTTTTTTAAAAAGAGAATTATCTTTTTAATCATGTGGTGTGTGTGTGTGTGTGTGTGTGTGTGTGTGTGTGTGTGTGTGTGTGTGTCAGAGGCCAGAGGTGTCAGGTTCCCAGAGCTGGAAGAAACCTTAAGAGAACGACTCCCCATTTCCCTTAAGGGGCACTGGATATTGTTTTGGTTGTTTTCTTGGGATATAGATATTTATTTTCATTATGAGTTGGTTATAAGTTATTATTGGTTTTATTCAGAGAGAAAGTGAGATTGGACTCATGGATTTCTCTCTTTTCCTTTATCTTTCTTTCTTAGGTATGGAGATAGGGGTTGAGAAGAAAGAAAGAGAAATATAGGAATATATAGGGATGACAGGACAAAAAGCAGGTTATTGAATCTACTCCTCAACTTAAGGCCTTAACTGTGAGTTACAAACAAGGTTATTTTTAACTCATTGGCACAGAGGTTTGTATATTGATGCAAAATTAGTTTGATTTTGATACATTGGCATAGAATTCAAATCAAGACTATTTTTCACACACATTATATATATTTCTACTCTAATATGAGGTATTTTACCCATATAACTCAATTATAATACAAGGTTTACTTACAATACTTTGAAGGTGCTATTGCAGGCTGTTTAGGATAATTAAATAATACAAGGTAATTGTTAGTTCATCAGCTAATGATCATGTCAATTACTAGTTTATTTTCATTACAAGAATATACACCCTAGGTTTAACAGATAGATACGATTCTATAGATAGATAAGGTAAAATAAATAAAGTCTTCAAAAACCTCAGAGACCTACAGAATATGGCATTTAAAGATATTTTTATGATTTTAAGGAGCGATTGACAACAAAACAAGTTAACTCCTGGCAACACCCAGCCTACCTCAGAGAAGATTATGAGCATCAATGAAACTCTTTATGGCTTCAAATGTGGCAAACAAGCCACTGGGCAAAATGTCCTCATTTCTGCCACAGACAGAATTCTGCCTAAAAGTGGGCAAGCTTAGATGCAAGCAGAGTTAGCAGGCAAACTCTGCCAAGACAGGGTAAGCAAGTCCTCAATAGTTCCTGCCTCACAAATATTTTTGTCAGATATACTGGGCCAGAAGAGTGAAGATGATGCTCCAATGTTATAGAGTTTTGGGTGACTGTCTAAGCAGCAAACTGTCTCTGTCATTTTCTTATTCTGGAAGCTGCTAACCTGCACTCCTTGTCTACTCAGATAATTAATTTTATTCCTTCTTAAATCTCTGATGGTGTTGAAGACCAGATAGTTTAGTTTTACAATTAAGCTTAGTTTTTAGGGGTTAAGTTGTTTTTAAGTCTACATGGATGTTTTTAGGTTGATACAGATGAGATATGATAGATATTGATTTACATTCAGAATTTTAGACTCACCAAGATAGGAAAGATGTTTTCTCCAAGGTTGCCAAATACAAATAGGCAAAACACTATGGACCTTACATTTATATAATTCCTAATTGCTTCATGGTCCTTCTTGCTGTATGTAGTTTATTGTATATGTGTGTAATAATATAAATGTATATGTAAAGGTAAAAAAATAATTAAACAAAAAATTGCAGTCAGATCCATTTCATTTTATTATGAACAAACAATCTCAGATGAGTAGATACACTTTCATAGTTGGTAGTAATGAAAATTATTAGATTACAAATGGCTACTGTGGCACATAATAAAGGAAAAATCCCACCCAGGGAAGGAAATGGAGTCGTGTGTTTTCATAGCAGTGAGTATACGTTATCTAACACATCCATTCAGTCCCTGCAAAGGATGATGTAGATTAACAATATCATCAGGCACATGTCAACTCCGTGGTGGACAGTTACCATAAAAATGTGCAGGACTCAGAGATTCCTCTGCTGAGATGTCCAACGGTGTTAGAGAGAGCATTTCGTCCTGCTCAAACCTACCTGCTCAGGTAGGTCAGGGTGATTATCCCAGGCTCACAGAAGTAATACTGAGTTGCATTATTGTTCAGTGCTGTGTCCAGTGCTATGGGTTGAGTTTGTCCCGTATGGGTTGGAAACTTAATACCCAGTGCAAGAGTGTCGACAGCTGGGTCCGTTAAGAGCTGTTTAGGTCGGAAGAGGTCTTCCCTCATTAACATTCTGATCCAAGGAGTGCATTCATCATTGTCAGAGTGGAACTGTGAGAAGAAACTGAAGAGTGGTAGGAGGCCCTGCTCTTCACCACCAGCATAGCATGGCCAACTCTTCCTTAACTTGGGGAGACTCATTTCTAATCCAGACCTTTCAAGTTGGGAAGAGCCACCTCCAATCTGAGCCTCGCCTTCTGCAGCCAGTCTAGATAAGGAGTTGGAAGAAGAAGCTTGCTCTCTTTGCCTGCTCGCCCACATTCTCGCTAGCAAGTCCATTCCTTCGCTGCCATGAGAGCCTACTTTTACGGGATTCCGACATCTACTGAAGACCAGCTGTGAGAAACCAGCCTCATAGGCTGAACGACTACAGGACTCCTGGACAAGAACAGCTTTGCGGGGTGAGTGTTGTGAAAGAAAGCTGGGCTCTTTTCCCTAAAATTGCCTACAGTTTCCAAATCTCAATTCCCAGCACCTCTGCCTCACCTCCTCCCTAAAGTGCTGGTGCCTGGTCGGGTCGGCCATCTAGTGGCCAGAGATGGAACTGCAGCGGTAAGTGCTGCTTACAGGAATGAGCTCATCTCCTTTTCCCTGAATTCAGGTTTCTCTGCAGAAGAGGGCATTCCAGCTGTGCCTGGCCAGTGATGGGGGCTCCCAAGGACCCTTGAGAGAGATACTTTGAAGCTAAAGAGAATTGCGAGCACGCTCTCAAAGTCAACTTCTTCACACCTTTATGCCACTGGAAAGTATTTGGTGTGGGTAGACAGACTCCCTGGGGTGAGAAACTTTGCAAACTTAAACCTCCCCCCTCTGCTAGGGACTCTTATGCAGTGGCCAACCTGCCCTGCCCTGCTCTGCCCTGCAGGCCTAGTGGTGCCACAGCCTTCCTCCTAGCACTCCATAGCCACCCACCCCCTCCACAAACACTCCTAAAAGAGAGGCACAGAGGGACAGCCCGCCCTCAGGTATGTTTATGTTACTTGCCAGGTGTGGTCCCATGAGGATTTCAGTTTTCAACAAGCAGCTTTAAGTTTTGCTTCCAATGTGGCTGTTACAGGCTGATGGATGAAGGTCTGTTGTAGCCAAACCTGACTGCCAATGTGTGATTCCCAAGACCCGCATAACAGAAGGACAGAACCCAATCCCACAAGTTGTCCTCTGACCTACACACATGTGCAGTGGTATGCCTCATGCCCTCCATCACCACTATACATACATGCAGTGGTGTGCCATGTGCCCTCCCACACACACACAATGAATAAATAAATGTAATTACTTTTTTTTTAAATTTAGACTTGTAGCCTAGGTGTTGAAGGTCTCTTTCGAGAGCCCTAGCTGTCATGTCTTTAGGAGAAGAGCAATGCATAGCTCTCATCATAGGCCACAGTGTGGAGCTGGATGAACCCGAAGTATAGAAAATGGCATACTATAAACTCCATGGACAAGCCAGGTGCAGTGACACATGTGTGTAATCCCAGCACTCAGGGAGGCAGAGGCAGATGGATCTCTGTGAGTTTGAAGCCAGCCTGGCCTACAAATTGAGTCCAGGACAGCCAAGGCTGCACAGAGAAACCCATCTAAAAAAAAAAAGCTGTAAAGTCCATGGACAGACACTATCGGGACTGACAGAGAAGATGCACTCACTTGATGACATTCCTAAGGCATCTGGTTTGCATGGATGGATGCTCCTGGGCTAGGAGGGGACAGTGGAGACTGGGGAAAGGATGCTTCTGCCTGTTGGACCCTGTCCTGCTCCATCTAGAACATGTGCACTCTCTGAAGCTCACAGCCAAGCTCATCTTTATGAGCTCTTGTCCTCCTCCTAACAGCCATGAGCAGATCTCCTTCAGTGCTCACTGTAGTTGTCATATTTAATATGTTTATCCTCAATGCTCCCCTCCCCCTAAGTCAGTTTTTCCATTTCAAGAATATTTGCCACTGAACTACCTTTTCAGCTCCAAGTCTATAGATTTTTGGTCCTGACAATAAATGCAAACTCAGAAACACAGGTGGAGAGAGGGCTCATTAGTTAAGAGCGAAGGACCTGGATTCAGTTCACCACACCCACATGCTGGCTCTCAGCTACCTGCAACCTGGGCCCTATGGAATCCAGCTCCCTCTTCCGGCCTTCACTGGTACCAGAGGTGCACAAGATGCACAGCTGCGTGTGCAGACACAAGTTGTCCTTTCACCTCCACGTGTGAACCATGACACGCACGGATAGGCACAGTAAATAAGTAAATAAATAAATGTAACTTAAAATGTGGAAATAATACTAAGGGAGAGACTGATTGGAAAAGTTGCCCAGCATCAACCTCTGGCCTCCAAATTACTGATCACACAAAGGAGGATGTAACATGGGCATGCACACCAGCCTAGAGCCCCAGAACTTAGGGGTTTGAGCCAGGGAAAGCAGGGACTTAAAAACCAACTTTGGCTACAACTTGAGATTGAAGCCAGTCTGGACTCTGAGATCTTATCTTTAAAAAAAGAACAAAACAAAGAGCCTCGGGCTACCATGCAGATATGGCCAAGTCCAAACACAACCAGTCCCACAAATGGCACAGAAATGGCATTAAGAAACCCTGATCTCAAAGATGTGAATGTCCTAAGGGGGTTGACCCAAAATTCCTGAGGAACATGCGCTTTGCCAAGAAGTGCAACAAGAAAGGCCTGAAGAAGATGCAAGCAAACAACATAAAGGCAGTGAGTGCCGTGAAGAGGCCATTAAGGCCCTTGTGAAGCCAGAGGCCCTTAAGTCTAGGATGCTGAAGGGCCCCAGCTGCAAACTCATCGGGCTTGCTTTCATCGCTCATCCCAAGCTTGGAAAGTAGATTCGAAGCTACATGGCCAAGGGTCATAGGCTCTGCCAACCACAGCCCGAGGTGCAAACCAAGGCAGAGGCCGCAGCTCCAGCTAAGGACCAGGCTGCAGCCCCAGCTCAGGCTCCCAAAGATGCGCAGGGCCCTGTGAAGGTCCCAGAGAAAAAGCTTCTGCCAATGTGAAGACAGATGGACTGGTGTGACACACCTACCTACACACTATTTACAAATGACCAGTGTCCTATGCTGTTTTTACAAATAAAACTGAGACAAGATCTGTTAAAAAGAAAGAAACAAACAAACAAAAAGCAAAACACAAAACCAAGCTGGGCAGTGGTGGCACACGCCTTTAATCCCAGCATTCAGGAGGCAAAGGCAGGCAGATCTCTGTGAGCTCAAGGCCATCCTAGTCTACAAAGTGAGTCCAGGACAGCCAGGGTCACACACACACACACACACACACACACACACACACACACACACAAACCCTGTCTCAAAAAAAAAGAAAGAAAAAGAAAAGAAAAAGACATCCTCCTCCACAACAGCAACAGCTAAATAAATTAATTAACTAATTAATGACTCTCAACATCAATGGACTTAATTCCCCACTAAAAGACACAGGCTAGTGGAATGGATATGTAAACAGGACCCATCATTCTGCTGCATACAAACAACACACCTTAGCAACAACTATAGACATCACCTTAGAGGGAAAGGCTGGGAAAAGGTTTTTCAAACAAATAGACTCAAGAAGCAAGAGAGTAGCCATTCTAATATCTAATAAAATAGACTTTCAACCAAAATTAATCAAAAGAGATGAAGAAGGACACTTCATACTAATCAAGGGGAAATCCACCAAGATGACATCTCAATTCTGAACATCTATGCCCCAAATACAAAGGCACCCACATTTGTAAAAGAAACATCACTAAAGCTTAAATCACACACCAATTTCCCATTCTTTAATGCCACCCTCTAACCAAAGGACAGGTCATCAGGACAGAAACTAAACTGAGATAATTTTACAGATGACATGAATCAAATGGATCTAACAGATATCTGCAGAACTTTTCATCCAAACACGAAGCAATAGACATTTGTCTCAGCACCTCATGGAACCTTCTCCAAAATTGACCATGTGCTTGGTTACAAAGCAAGCCTCAACAAATACAAGAAAATTGAAATAACCCCTATATTATCAGACCTTCATGGATTAAAGATAGATTTCAACAACACTAGAAACAAGAGAAACCCCACAGACTTATAGATACTGAACAACTTTCTACTCAATGAAGAGAAGGGAAGACATTAAAGACTTTCTAAAATTCAATGAAAATAAAGGAACAACAAACTGAAGTTCATGGGACACAAGTTTCAAGAAATTAAACACCACCAAACCAAATAACCCAATTGAGAAATGGGGCTTGGAACTAAACAGAATTCTCAACAAAGGAATATCAAATGGCTGAGAAACACTTAAAGAAATGCTCAACCTCCTTGGTCATCAGGGAAATGCAAATCAAAACAACTCTGAGATTCCATCTTACACCCATCAGAATGGCTAAGATCAAAAACTCAAGTGACACCACATGCTGGTGAGGATGTGGGGAGAGAGGAACACTCCTTCATTGCTGGTGGGAATGCAAACTAGTACAGCCACTTTGGAAATCTATCTGGTGCTATCTCAGAAAAATGGGAACAGGGCTTCCTCAAGACCCAGCTATTCCACTCCTTGGAATATACCCAGAAGATGCTCCAGCACACAACAAGAAAATTTGCTCAACCATGTTCATAGCAGCCTTATTCATAATAGCCAGAACATGGAAACAGCCTAAGTGTCCCGCAGTAGAAGAATGGATAAAGAAACTGTGGTACATATACACTATGGAATACTATTCAACTATTAAAAACAAGGAATTCCCAAAATTTGTTGGTAAATGGATTGAGCTAGAAATGATCATAATGAGTAAGTTAACCCAGAAGCAGAAAGACTCAAATGGTATATACTCACTTATATCTGCATACTAGCCCAAGGGGCATGTCCCACGAAAGCCTTCACTTACCAGGAAACTGAGACAGAGGGGAGGACATCCTAATGGGACTTTAGATGAGAGAAGCATGGGAGAATAGCAAAGTAGAAGGATCCAGAGGGTCCTAGAAACCTACAAGTAGAACATTATGATAGGCAGATTTGGGCCCAGGGGTCCCACTCAAACTATGGCACCAGCCAAGGACAATACAAGCGGTAAACTTTAAACCCCTACCCAGATCTAGCCAATGGTCAGAACATTCTCCACAGTTGAGTGGAGAGTGGGATATGACTTTCTCACATACTCTGGTGCCTCACATTTGACCATGTCCCCTGGAGGGGGAGACCTGGTGGCACTCAGAGGAAGGACAGTAGGTTACCGAGAAGACGCTTGATACCCTATGAGCATATACAGGGGGAGGTAATCCCCCTCAGTCACAGTCATAGGGGAGGGGAATGAGGGGAAAATGGGAGGGAGGGAGGAATGGGAGGATACAAGGGATGGGATAACCATTGAGATGTAACAAGAATAAATTAATAAAAAAAAAGAGAAAAAAAAAGAAATTAGAGAGTTCTTATACTAGCAATTTAAAAGCACACCTAAAAGCTCTAGAACAAAAAGAAGCAAACACACTAAAGAGGAGTAGACATCAGGAAATAATCAAACTCAGGGCTGAAATCAGTAACTTAGAAAGAAAGAGTACTATACAAATAATCAACAAAACCAAGAGCTGGTTCTTTGAGAAAATTAACAAGATAAACAAACCCCTAGACTAACTAACTAAAGGGCAGAGACAGTATCCAAATTAACAAAGTCAGAAAGGAAAAGGGGGATGTAACAACACACACTAAGGAAATCCAAAGAATCATTAGGTATTATTACAAAAGCCTATATTCCACAAAATGGGAAAATCTAAAGGAAATGGACAATTTTCTTGATAGATTTTACTTACCAATGTTAAACAAGATCAGGCAGGCAGTTTAAACAGTCCTATAATCTCGAAGGAAGTAGAAGTATTCATCAAAAGTCTCCCAACCAACAACCAAACAAACAAAAACAAACAAACAAAAGCAGAGCTAGGTGGATTTAGCCCAGAATTCTACCAGACTTTCAGAGAAGAGCTAATACCAATACTCCCCCAAATATTCCACAAAATAGGAACAGAAAGAACATTGTCAAACTCATTCTATGAAACCACAGTCACCCTGATACCTAAACCACTCAACAAAGAGAATTTCAGACTAATTTCACTCATAAACATTGATACAAAAATACTTAATATCAAAATCCCAGAACACATCACATACATGATCCACCATGGTCAAGTAGGCTTCATCCCAGAGATGCAGGAATGGTTCAACACACAAAAACCCATCAATGTAATCCACCATAGAAACAAGCTCAAAGGGAAAAAAAATCTCATGATCATTTCATTAGATGCCAAAAAAAGCCTTTGAAATTCAATACCTTGTCATGATGAAATTCTTGGAGAGATCAGGGATACAGGGTCCATATCTAAACATGACCAAAGCTGTATACAGCAAGCTGATAGCTAATATCAAATTAAATGGAGAAAAACTCAAAGAAATTCCACTAAAATCAGAGACAAGACAAACCTGCCCACTCTCCAGCTCTTCAATATAGTTCTTGAAGTTCTGTCTAGAGCAATAAGACATCCAAAAGAGATCAAGGGGATACAAATTGGAAAAAAGAAGTCAAAGTATCCCTATTTGCAGATGATATGATAGTATATATAAGTGACCCCCAAAATTCTACCAGAGAACTCTTACAGCTGATAAACAACTTCAGCCAAGTGACTGGATATAAAATTAATTTTAAAAATCAGTAGTCCTTCTGTATATAAACAAAAAATAGTCTAAGAAAGAAATTAGGGAACCAACACCTTTCACAATACCACAAATAATACAAAATATCTTGGTGTAACTCTAACCAAGCAAGCGAAAGACATGTATGACTAAAGAAAGAAATTAAGGAAGATATCAGAAGATGGAAAGATCTCCCATGCTCATGGATCTGTAGGGTTTACACAGTAAAAATGACCATCTTACCAAAAGCAACCTACAAATTTGAGGCAATTGCCATCAAAACACCAACACAATTCTTCACAGACCTTGAAAGAACAATTCTCAACTTCATGTGGAAAAACAGAAATCCCAGAATAGCTAAAACAATCCTATACAATAAAAGATCTTCCAGAGGTATCTCCATTTCTGCCTTCAAGCTGAGCTACAGTGCAATAGTAATAAAACCTGAATGGTATTGGCATAGACACAGACTGACTGATCAATGGAATCAAATCTAAATCCCAGAAATAAGCCCTACACCTATGGACAGTTGATTTTTGACAAAGAAACCAAACTATACAATGGAAAAAAAAAAAAAAGAATCTTCAACAAAGGATGCTGGCCTAACTGTGTACGTGCAGAAAACTGCAAATAGATCCATATTCATCACTGTGCACAAAACTCAAGTCCAGGTGGATCAAAGACTTCAAAATGAAACCAGAACACTAAATCTATTAGAAGAGAAAGTGGGAACCAGCCTCAAACTCATTGGCACAGGAGACGACTTCCTGAATCGAACACCAACAGCTCAGGCTCTAAGATCAACAATTAGTAAGTGAGACCACATAAAACCAAAAAGCTTCTGTAAGGCAAAGGACACTGTCAAAAGAACAAAATGGCAGCTTACAGATTGGGAAAAGACCTTCGCCAACCCTACATCTGCCAAAGGGCTAATATCCAAAATATATAAGGGCCTCAAGAAATTAAACACCAACAAACCAAATAATCCAATTAAAACTGGGGCACAGAGCTAAACATAGAATTCTCAGCAGAGGAATCTAGAGTGACTGAGAAGCACACAATGCCATTAGTCATCAGGGAAATATAAATCAAAATGACTCAGCAAAGATCAAAGCCTCAACTGACAGCACCTGCTGTGGAGGATGCGGAGAAAGGGAAACCAAAAGGACATTTGCTGGACTATGTTCATAGCAGCTTTCTTCATAAAAGCTAGAAACTGGAAACAGTCTACATGTTTCTCAACCAAAAATTGGATATAGAAAATATGGTACATTTATACAGTGGAATACTACTCAGCTAATAAAGACAAGAAAATCATGACATTTTCAGGCAAACAGATGGAACTAAAAAGGATCATCCTGAGTGAGGTAACCCAGACCCGGAAAGACACACGTGGTATATACTCACTTATAAATGGATATTAGCCATGTATTACAGGATAAACAGACTATAAACCATGGACCCAAAGAAGCTAAGTAACAAGGAGGGCCCACGGGAGGTGCTCCTTAAATCTCAATCAGATGGGAATTAGAATAAGCAGTAAAAGAGGAAGCAGAGAGGGAACTGGATAGGAGAGGGTTTGGGGAGAGAAATGAGGAGGGGGTACAGATGTGTGGAGAGTGGGGGGGGCAGTTTGAGGACCTGGAGAGAAAGGGGAAACTGAAGTCAGAGGCATCACTGAGAGTAGCTGGAGGCCTGCAACAGGGTAGGCGACAGGGAGGACATGGGGCTGTCTCTAGCTCAGCCTCCCAGCAGCAGGGGACAGGAGGCTGAGGAGGCCACCTTCTGGACAGGCAGGACCTAGAGTAGTGGGAAAGGAACACCAATCTACCTATAAAACCTTGTAACCAAAATTTACCCTATCTACAAGATGCGCAGAAATAAATGTAGAGTAGAAACTGAGAGAGTGGCCAACCAATGCCCGGCCCAACCTGAGACCCACCCATGGGAGGGAGCCAACCCCTGACACCATTAACGATACTCTGCTAGGTTTATAGACAGAGTTAACCATTCTGAGAGGCCCACTATCACTCCCCCCCAACAGCTGATGTAATCAGATGCTGAGACTCACAGCCAAACATTAGGCAGAGGTCAGAGAGTCCTGTAGAAGAGTGGGAGGAAAGGAACAAAGGACCCAACAGGCGCAAGAACACTGCAAGAAGACCAAGAGTCAAGTAACCTAGACCCACAGGGGCTTACAGAGACAAAAGCAGGCAGGGACTGGACCTCGACCCCACTCCATGTATGCAACCAATGAGCAGTTTAATCTTCCTGTGGGTTCCCTAGTAAGTTAAGCAGGTGCCTTCTGTGACATGGGCTCCGCTGCCTGCTTTTGATTGTTTTGCCCTAACTAGGCTGCCTTGCCTGGCCTCAGTGCATGAGGAGGCATTCAGTCATGCTGCAATTTAATGCACTGGGGTTGGATGAGGGGCTCCCCTTTTTCAGAGGACAAGGGGAGGGGGAATAGGGTGAAGAGAGAAAGAGAGAGACCAAGAGGAGAGGAAGGAGGGTCTATGATTGGGATGTAAAGTGAATATATAAATTTAAAGTAACTTAAAATACAAATTCAAACAAAAATCAGTTAGACAAGGTCTTTGATGTCATTAATGGGGAGTAGTAAAAACTAAGATGTGAGGTCTCTCTGGGGGAAGTAGGTCACTGTGGAGTACGCCTTTGAAGAATATAATTTGTCCCCAGACCCTTCTTGTCTCTCAGTTTCCTGGTCACCACGAGGTAAGCAGGTTCCCACTGTAAAGGCTTGCCTTATCACATGCCTACGTCCTGGGGCCAGCTGACACTGGAAGGAAATCTCTGACACTGTGTGTCAAAATAAATCGTTCCAAGTGTATTTGCTCAGGTATTTCATCACCATGATGACGGTTGACTATTGCACTCCATGAGCCGTTCAGTAGCCATCCCGTGTATTATAGTCCACAGCTCTTGTGCCTACATTTTATCCTGTTTGCCCAAGTCACAGGAGTACTGATGCTGACAGGCCAAGTATGCCAAAGAACACCTGTAAAGTGCCTGCTCTAAGGGGGAAAATGAGCATTTATCATTAGTATATGTATATGGAAGACAGCTAGCATAAAGTTTGGAACTTGTTGGATATCTTGGGAAGTATCGCCCATAAAGAAAGGAAACAGCCATGAATTATTTTCAGGATTCATCTTTCTCTCTCTCTCTCTCTCTCTCTCTCTCTCTCTCTCTCTCTCTCTCTCTCTTTTAAGATTTATTTATTCATTATTATGTATACAGTGATCTGCCTGCATGTACACCTGCAGGCTAGAAGAGGGCATCAGATCACATTATAGACGGTTGCAAGCCACCATGTGGTTGCTGGGAATTGAACTCATGACCTCTGGAAGAGTAGTCAGTGTTCTTAACCTCTGAACCACCTCTCCAACCCTCAGGATTCATCTCAAGATGTGAAGAATACCGAGAGTAGCCAGGTGGTGATAACATAGTCTTCTGGTCTTATGGGAAAACTGCTGGGCAATATTTTCATTTTCATGAGGACAGGTCGCTTTGTCCAGGCTTTGTGCCCTTTTGGCATTGGTACCGTACCATAGCTTGCCAACTGTGTTCAGAATTTAAGCTGATGTTTGATGTTCCCTGTGCATTTCCTCCAAGACTGCCTTCGCATTTCCTGCTTTCACTGTAAACAGGAAGCACTCACATGGACTCAGTCAGACTCAGGTAGGACCTGCAGTTTTCTCCTTCTGAGGGCTCTGAATTTGCATTTACAATGCTACACATCAATTCTGTGAATTGTGTTATTGTGTTATGGTTGTTGTTCACTGTGTTATTGTGTTATTCGCTGCCCATTAGTCAGTTTTCCCCCTTAACTGGTGACTCCTTTCAAGTTTCAAAAAGCCACTTTTATATGGGCCTCGCATTGCTTTATTAGGGAAATGGAAAGCCCATAAGTTACTCTTTAGCTTTCGCCTGTGGCTGAGGGATCGTGGGAAAGCAGATGTGAGAGTCACATTGTGATTCCTCACTGTCTGAATGGTGTGACACCTACACGCACAGATATTCTCTGTCCTTGTGAAGGGACCAGCTAGCAAATGGATGTGACATAGTGGTCTCCCTGAGCAGGGTAGGTAGTAGGTGGTCACTCTTGGCATTGCAGCTGAGTGCAGATGGCATGGTAGAAGTGAAAGGCCTCTGCCTGCCTCAGAGAAAGAAGCACATTGCCAGGGCCTTGTTTTCTCCTGTGTCATAAGTTAAAAAAAAAAAAAAAGCCTGTATCAGAGAAGCCTTGGAGTTGTGTCAAATGACAAGAGATGTGAAAAATGGCCTTGGGAGAAGCTGCCTATATTCACTTTACTCTCAGACGGGTCCTTCTCAATGAGTCTCCTCACACAGTGAGTGTTCTCATATTCCTGGCATTAGAGAGCTCTCTCAGAAACAAAATCAGATCTTTTGACTAGTGGATGGATACCTTCATGGCTCCTTGTTCCTTTTTTTCTGACTCGGAAGGAGAATCTTCCTTGGCTTGAGAAAGGGCCATTTCCATCTCAGAGTCCATTTGTGACAACTTTATAGCTGCACACTTCCAGTGAATACCTCTTTGTCTGCCAGCCAGTCTGAAGTTTCTTCTTTCCTTCCGCTCACCAAGTGTTTGCTTTCAACTCCTATTTGCTGTCTCTCTACCAAGATCCTGGAGTAAGGATGGAATATCCTTCTTCTGTCTTTGCCTCCAGTTTTTGCGAGACAGATGAAGGGGACAGGCAAGTCAAAAAACAGGAAAGGGTCACAGCTGCCCTGCTGCAGTCACAGCCCCAACCTGTACATAAACCTATGGGCACCAACCCTTTTCACAAGACAGAGGGGATGCATGAATGTTAAACTGGAGCCAGACGTATGTGCAAAGCGTGATATACTGTGAAAATCCAGAGGGCATCTGAGGACACAGGACACTGGCGGCTTCTAAACACCATGACCTCCTTGCCTTGACTTTTACGCCTCCAAAGCATCCCAGGCAGCGTGTGCCCCCAGGAGAGTCAGTCAGAACGTGTTGGAATGTGTAGCAAAGTCAGTCGGGAGTACACACCATACCCCTTCTGTGCAACATCCTTAAGTGACCCAGAGGAAAAGCAGCACTTGTCACTCACAGGCCCTGCACAGGGAAAAGGGAAACGTAGGCCAGTGGCCAAAAGCTCTGACTAGCAGGTTGTGGGGCTGATCTGCTGCATGTTTTGCTCTGGTGAGTTTTCTAATTTTGTCCTTACAGAGATAATACTTCTCTGAAAGTCTGATGAAGAGCATTCTAGACTCCTAGATGTGTTTGCAAATATAAAGAACAGACATCTGATGCTGACATTGTTCCAGAGATATATAAGCCTTTTTGAGCCTAACCAAGGAGTCCTAAGAGTCATATTCTACAGTTAAGAGTATCTGGCTTTGAAGTGGTGTGCATACATGTGTGTATGCTTGTACACTTGTATATGAAAGAGTGTATGTGGGGGGGGCAGGTGGAGGACCAAGACTGACATTGGGAGTCCTCCTTGGTTGCTCTCTATCTTATTCATTGAAACAGGATTTCTAGTTGAAGCCAGAGCTCATGGATATGGCTGGTCTAGCTACCCAGCTTGCTCCAAGGGTTGTCTGCCTCCTTCTGTTTTCTGAGCACTGGCATTATCGGCATGTTCCCACCTTGAGTTTGCATGAGGTCATAGAAATTCAAACTTTCCTGTCCTTATACCTGTGCGGCAAGCACTTTGTCAACTGAGCCATCCCCTATTTCCTACCTCTTTTCAATTGCTTTATGACAGGAATTATGCTGCCCAATTTGCTCCTTGCAATACGATTATACAGTAGGACTTGATCATCGCTGTCTTAAAGATGAGAAAACTAAAAAGATGGAGGAATTATCAACCCGCCCCCCCCCCAGCCATCCCAAGGTCATACATTAGTAAGAGGAACAAGCAGAAATCAAATTCCTGGCTGCAGAAAGCATTTATTTTACCCACAGTGCAACCATTTCCACAGACTGAATTACTGTGTTTAAAGAAAAGGCCATATGTTTTGGGGTGTCAAACAGTACTTTCTTAGCACGTAGGAGGCTTGGTTCCATTCCCAACAAATCAGTAAATAAGAGAGAAGGCGACAAATATGTTTCATGATACAACTGCATAGTTAAGATCACTATAGTAGTCAAGTTTATGCCATATATCATATACCTGAGCAACAACCAAGAATATATACTTCACACAGAGTATAAGGTTTGGGAATATGTGTTTCCAAGTGCTGTAGACACTGGTACAAAACCAAACCACAGTTTGGAGGACTCTGCCCCAGGCGGACCACAGTTGGAAACCCTAGCCACATACTACTCAAGTCACAGGCCCATCAGATGTCCCCAGGTATCATTTTCAGGGCTGACTTTCACCTTGTGGTTCCACTCAGACACGCCCCAGATTTGATGCACTGACACGGCCCTCTGCAGAGGCATAAAATTGCAGATCATCATTCTTTACTCTGCCTTTAATGCCAAGAAGAGACATGATGAATTGTGCTGCCCAACAGCATCACTCAAGCATCTTTGTTTGTCTCTCTGACCAATTCCATATCCCAGAGAATGACAGTCCTGTCCCCAGTAGTTGGATGAAGTAGCTTTAGGCTCTCCAACTGAATGCTGCCAGCATCAGATAACATCTTCAATGAATGTAGCCTTGCTCTGGCGTTGACCCAGGTAATATAACTACCTCACTTGTTTATGATAGAAATAAGTATTTTTCTATCTCAGGCAGTCAGATGCCCCCAAGTTAATGCAAGGAATATTCACTGTGAGGCCCATATGAAGATGAAGCTCATCTCCAAGTCTTTGTACCTGTGAGTTGTGTGACCCTGGCAAATGGTCCCAGATCAGTTTCCTTGAGACACTGGAAATAGACCCAGGGACTTGAGATGCTAGGCAAGCACTGCCATTGAGCCATGACCTCAGCCTTTTAGTTGTTCCTGTGGAAAAAATTAAAAAGTTAACCTCATATATAATTTCTCAGTGTTAGTCGGCTAATTTTCATTTCTGTAGAGAGATTACACTAGTGGATTTGGTATAACAGAAAGGATCAGACTATGTCAAGATCTGAGTTTAGAATCTGGCACATATTGAAATCTTTACTATGAGAAGGGATTTTGTTTTATATGATAATGTGGTATGTGTACCATTACTGAGAAAATAATCAGTTTTACCTCCTTTGGATGTAGCTTATATGATGCATATTACCAGGGACCAAAACAAGGGAACTGATAGGCCCTTTGAGGTCCTTTCTCTTGTTGGTTTAGGACCAAGACAATTGATGAAAATGTTGTCTGCTTGTTCTGGGTTATGGAACTGAAGGCTATTCTGGAAGGTTGGAGCACACACACACACTGGCCTTGGAGGTGTGACCAGCTAGACTATGCTAAAAGCTGACGAGGCTGTTTACAACAAACATAGAGTTCCTACGTGTATCCCATTTGCTTTCGTGTCCTGGCTTACATTTAATAAAACACTTAAGCAGTAAAGTAGCTAATTTGTAGCAGCATAGTTTTAATTAACATGTATTGCATGCTATCTCTGGAATAAAATCAAAAACAAAGAAAACCAGAATCTCTTCATTCTCATGACTTAAAAAAAAAACTCAAGAAAACAAGGCCGTTCTGCCAAAACATTCATAAAGGTCTAAAACCAGACATAGCTAACAAAGACATTGCTATTATCTACTTAATTACTCTTGTGAAAACAAATCTTAAGGGGTCAGATTCATTTTTTTTCTTATAAGGATGACAGAAATTGTCATATGGAAAACATAAGAGAAGGCAAGAATAAGACAGCTTTTTCTATTATTTAAGATAATTTGTTACTCTTCAAGATTTTTCTTCTATTCATAAATATAGAGATACGTATGATTCATTTTACAAACTTGGAATATTATTTAGTGCCGTGGTGTTTTCCACCTAGTGTGTTAGGAACATTGTTAAAAGTTCTTTGGGGTTATATTGAAGGCTCAGCATGTCACAGCACTTGTCAGCAAGCTTGAACACTTGAGTTTCATCCCTGGTGCCCACATAGTGGAAGGTGAGCACTTAGGACCACTCTGTGCCCCACCCCCACAGCACCCTTTTCTTCCAAAGACTTAAAAAGGTTTACTTGCTTATTTGAGTATTTTGCTTACATTTCTGTATGTGCACCACACACATGCCCATTTCAGAAGGTGTCAGATCTTCTGGAACTGGAGTTAACAACAGTTGTAACCCAACATACGGGAGCTGGGAACCAAATCTGGGTCAAAAGAAATAAGTGCTTTTAACTACTGAGCCATCTCTCCAATGCCCTCTCTACATTTTCTTTTTCTTTTTCTTTCTTTAGTGTATTTTATTTTATTTATTTGTGGAGTGGGGGTGGGGGTTGAAACATGATTTTTCTCTGTAGCCTTGACTGTCGTGGACTGACTTTGCAGAGCAGCCTGGCCTTGAACTCACAGAGATCTGCTTTCCTCTGCTTCCCAAGTGCTGCGAATAAAGGTGTGCACCACCACACCCAGCTCCTCTCTATGTTTTTTAATGCTATTATAATGCCCTCTATGTTTTAATGCTATTATTATTAATAATAGTGTAGTATTGAACATCTTCAGCACCCATCTCTCATTATTGCATTCAGATAGTTTTATATAAATAAGATTATCATATCAAAAACTAATTTGTAAAACTTCAAATACTATTTTGTATGTCATGGTTACATTGCTATGACATCCCGGTTCATTTCCTTTAATAAAATGTCTGCACTAGAGTCTATATTTCTGTGTTCCACATGGTACATAGAAGGATCACTGTGATGTATATTCTAAAATATTTTTGTGCATTACACATACATTCTATAATCATTAAATTATACATGTTGTGTTTTGAAATTTGTATTCTTTCCCTTGAAAACTGAGGAGCATTGGTTTAGGTCCTACACAGCACAAAAAAGAACTTAGGTGTTGACTTTCTTAGTTAGGGTTCCTATTGCTGTGATAAAACACCATGAGCAAAAACAAAGTCATGGAGCAAAGGGTTTATTTTATTCATACTTCCTGGTGACAGTCTATCACTAAGGGAAGTCCGAGCAGGAACTCAAATGGGGCAGATGCCTGGAGGCAGGAACTGATGTGTGGGGAAGTGTTGACATTGCCTCCAGGGAGCGGTA
Organism: Acomys minous; assembly: GCF_964271855.1. Taxonomy (NCBI): domain Eukaryota; kingdom Metazoa; phylum Chordata; class Mammalia; order Rodentia; family Muridae; genus Acomys; species Acomys minous. The sequence goes on from NC_140500.1 coordinate 48,993,175, forward strand.
CCCTCCCACATCAATTATCAATCAAAATTCCACAGGCTTGCCCACAGGCCAGTCGGCTGGAGCGTTTTTTCAATTGAGGTTCCTTTTGCCCAAATGACTCTGGCTTGTGTCAAGTTGAAGTAAAACAGCTAGCATGGTGACTTTTCTAAGAGATTCCTTAAACTTTTCCTTTTTCTAGTGTTCATTTTCAACAGTAATCCATCTTAGCAACACCCTTCTAAGAAGTTGGCACTGAACCTTCTACCCCATTATATAAACCTGCTGTTTATATGCTGTGATATGTATATATGTGTGTATACATATATCACAACTATGCATAATTTAATAACCTTCAAATATATGTGTAAGGCACAAAAATATTTTAGTAGATATGTCACTGTGATCCTTCTATGTACTACTGTTCACAGTTTTGGTGCTTCCATCACTATGTTATAGTTTGGGTGGTTTAATATGGTAAGGATGCCAAGAAACATGTGGCAGGATGGTTTCACAGGATATGATTATTAAAATATTATGTTGGTTTTTTTTCCGTTTGGGATAAAAAGAGTGATTAACTCAGAGCTGAGAGTAAGAACTGACACTGGAACCAGTTTCTTCCAGAACGCCAAAAGTAGCCTCTGTTTCCTCTATGCCAATAGTGTTAGTTGAGACTTTGGTTAAGCATGTCTAAACGGTCCAAAGAGGTACCTGGACTAAAACAAAGGGGTAATTGGTCTAAAAATTCAGCTAAATTTGGGGCCTCAGATCCCAGGAGCACCCCTTGGAGTTGTTTCCATCTCTTCTTTCTGTGCCGGCTGTAATTTCAAGATAATGTATGGTATTATAGCCTACTGAAAACCAGAAAAGAGTCCAACAGTGATAGCTAAATTTACCTCTCTTCATTAAGAGAGAGGCACACCAAAGTTGAGACTTTCTATAACGGTAGGCAATCTATAATAGTATCAAAATAATAAGATAAAATTTAACAAGAAAATGCTACAAAGTATATGGCAAAAGAAGTTAGCCATATAAAGGGAAAGAAAGGCATCTTATCTTTCTGTTATGTCTTTATGGACCTGATCACAGGATAGTTGCTAAAAGAGAAATACTACCCAAGCAAATGTACAGTCTGTGTCAGCATTCCAGGTGCCAACTTTGCAGAAAGTGGCAAGCCATCCTAAAATTCATATGGAAATGTGTTATGTAGTTATTTTGTCTGAACTGAAGCTTTTCGTTAAGACTCAGGAAATAAACCAAACTTACAAGTCTTAGGAAGTTCCTGAAACTTATAAGATTCACAAGCTTCACCTCCCCAGAATTATATAAGATGTACTATTGTACATAAGAAACTCTCCAACCAGCCAAGCTGCCCACAAGTTGTGAAAGAAGCTCCAGGAATATAGCTTGCATGATTTGCTACTTATGCTGATGTGAGCTTTTTTGTGATGCAATCGCCTTTCAGTCACCATGTTCCTATAAGTAACTCCTCACCTGTAATCCTAGTAGTAACTCTAATAAACTCACTGGTTCCTTAAACTATCCTTGGGTGGGATTATTTTCTCATCTGCTATCAGTGCCCTATCTGGGGTGAATAGATGTTTGTCATATCTTCCCAGGGAAACACACACAATACAATATGACAGGTGCCATACAACTATGGTAATCTTGAAGTAGAATTTCAAATAAAAGTAATAAGCTATAGTAATCAAGGCAATGTGATGCCATAGATCAGTGGACTAGAATTGAGAATTCAAACATAAATCTTTGCTTTCATGGTCATTTTGTTTCTTACAAAGCTACCACATAATTCAGTCAGGAAGAGATGAGTATTGTCAGGCCAGGCATGGTGGTGCACACTTTTAACCCCAGCACTCGGGAGGCAAAAGCTGGCGATTGCTGTGAGTTCCAGGCTAGCCTGGTCTAAAAAGTGAGTCTAGGAGAGGCAAGACTACACAGAGAAACCCTGTCTCAAAAAACCAGAGAGAGAGAGAGAGAGAGAGAGAGAGAGAGAGAGAGAGAGAGGGAGACAGAGAGAGACAGAGGAGTATTTTCAAAGAGTAGTTTTAGATCAACTAGATATCTACACGAGAAAGAATAAAGTTGGGCCCCTATATCACATTAAATGTAAAAAGTAACTAAATAGGGACTTTACACCTAAATGTGATGCAGAAACTCTTAGAGGAAGCACATTAGTGTACCCCCATGACTTTGCATTAGACTGTGTTTTGTTTATAAGACAAAAAAGTTGAATGACTAGAGGGGGAAAAAAGATAATTCGTACTACATCAGAATTAGAAGAAAAGTTCTTGTTGTGTTATAAGGACATGAAACAAAACAGTGGGAGAAAATATTTACAAATTATATACTTGTTAAAAGGCTTGTATTAAGAATATATAAATAACTGAAATCTTAGTACTTTGAAATCTTAATACTCTGAGTCTGAATTGCCAATAGTTCCAATTTAGCCTGAACTACAGAGTAAGAAATTAATATAAAGATCCAGTCAAAAAATGATTGAAGAAGGCTGGAGTGGTGACCTAGTGGTTATAGGCACGGGCTGCTCTTCCAGAGGACCCTAGTTCAATTTCCAGCATCAATATGGTAGGTCACAGCCATCTGCAAGTCCAGTTCCAGAGGATCCAACATCATCCTCTGGGCTCCATGAGAACCTCTCATGCAAGTGGTTACACAGATATATACGCAAGCAAAAACCCATAAACATAAAGTGTTTTTTACGATTTGTGAAGGATTTAATGACATTTGTGTTAAGAATATATGCAACTGGCCAATAAGCACACAAAAAATACACAGTGTTGGAAACCAGGAAAAAATGTAAATCAGAGCTTGGGGAAACATCATTTCATATCCAACGGGATAATTAAAATCAAGATAGGAGATGTTACAACAAACTCCAAAGTGGAAAAACCCACATGCCTATCAAATGACGGATGGAGAAATCAGACGAAAGGAGATATGATGTATTTCTACAATGGGAAATGTTTGAACCATAAGCAGAATTAAACGCAGCAGTAATGCATGATGTGTTGTGAACACACCTCACGGATGTGATGCTGAATGAAGAGAGGAAGCCACGAAGACCTCATGTTAGGTAGGATCACACCTCCCTGAAGTGTTCAGGGTAGGTAGGTCTCTGGGAGAGAATGTAGAAGTGTGGCTGCTGAGACCAAAGGGTGGATGTGACTTAGCGGATAGGGAATTGCTTCTACTGAATGTGGGATTCCTTTGGGAGTGATTGGTTTTCTAGGGTTGGGCTACCCTAGAAAAAAAACTGGAAAAATTCATTTCTGGGGATACGTGGGCTGTTAGATAGCCAGAAACGGTACTGAAGCTTCTGCTCGCATGAGTGTATGGATGGCGGGATGGTGAAAAGGAAGGAGCGGGTTTGGGGAAGGGGCTACCTAGATGAATAAGGAAGAACTTGTCAAGGGCGTGGTGCTGCACCCCTTTAATGCCAGCACTCAGGAGACAAGAAAAGTTGTATTGCTGTGAGGTGGTCTGCGCTACAAAGTAAGTTCCAGGCCAACCTGGGCTACATAGTGAGGACCCACTTCAAAAGAAAAAAAAAAAAAGGAAAGGAAGGAAAAAAGGAGAGCAGAAGAGAGGGAGGGATGGAGGAAGGAAAATGTTGATCGTAACAGTACGTTCACACAGTAGATTGCGATAATGAACACTTTTTAAATTAAACTTAACTTTCTCATCTTTCATTTGGTCCACCCAGGACTTGCTGGAAAACATCACTGGGGATTATGAGAAATACTTCAGCTTGCAGAAACGCTTTGACTCAATATTGTTTTTCTTTCTATCCCCGCAGAGACGCTTTTACCAGAGGTGGCTGTTAGCAAGGAGGCAACTGGAGTTGGCTTCGTTTGCCTGCCCTGGCAGAATGCAAACACTACTGTGCAAAATACCACCTGGAGGCAGTGGCCATGGCCCATAAATTTAATTACTAACCTTTAACTCATAGCTGGCAGAATCGATTCTGGAAGCGTCTAAGCTAATCAGAGCTTCCTGACAATGCTAATCAATTGTTCACCATGTACCTTTACCTTAATTACTCCTGCACTACGTTGCTTTTTCAAAATGTCAAGAATTCTCTTCTGCGAATGCAATAAATCACTCCTCCATGGTGCCAGTAGCATGCCCACCTGCCCGGTCCTCCCTGCCCCCTGATCTCAGCTGCACGGTGCTGAACTTGATCACTAACTGCAGTGACACATTACAGAGACAGAAGGTACAGTCAGCATCAGGTTTTCGGGACCGACCCCTGAAGTAAATCGGGTGCTGGCAGGTCTGCCTTCAAAGGCTTGTACATCCAAACAGAACTTTGTGGAGCAGGCGCACTCAAAACATTTTAGATTTTTCAAAATTCTACGGGCTCATCAGAACTCTAACTGGTTTCTTGTCATGAGTCACATCCCCAAATGGAACTTCTCTCCCTGCTACTTCTTTCCAGGTAGACAAAAGCCAGGAGGCTTCTCAGAAAGCCAGAGGAAAGGAGGCAGCCAGGAGAGGCAGCCCAGCGATGGGGTTAAGGATGAGGGTCGTTAGAGATGGTCTTGGGTTGGTCTAGATGTCTGCTGATGATGGACAAGCAGTTGGACGTCTGTGAGATTCTCTCTCTCTCTCTCTCTCTTTTTTTTTTTTTTTTAAGATTTATTTATTTATTGAGTATACAGTGTTCTGGTCTGCATACCAGAAGAGGGCTCCAGATCTCACAGATAATTGTGAGCCATTATATGGTTGCTGGGAATTGAACGCAGGACCTTTGGAAGAGCAGTCAGTGCTCTTAACCTCTGAGCCATCTCTCCAGCCCCATGAAATTCATTTTATTTGAGCCCTGTGAGGGGCTCATTATTAGGCCCTTAGTGAGGGGACTAAAGCCTCTGTCTCTGACTGCAAAGGGCAACTTCGTACTGCCTCCTAGTGGACATGTTGCAGTGTTCAGAGTCATTTTTAGTAATCAGACTTGCATGGATCAAGAGGGTTGAGGCTGAGAATGGTGCTAAATATTTTCCAGTATACAAGACAGCCCTACTGACAGAGTAATCTAGTAACAATACCGTAATAATTGAAAACTGCTGTTGGCACTGGTGGGACAACTCAAGTGCCTGCCACAAAAGCATGGGAACATAAAGTTAAGTGATTACTTAATAGCATAACTGTTAAAAGTAGGAATCATTCTATGTGTGGATGATGTTAATTTTGTCTTAATAACAGTAGTCAGTGGTTTTATACAATTGCTTCTCAAAACAGTAATTGCTTTTCAGTTTTACAACTGTCAATCCACACATGAATATGTGCATCAGGTTTGAAACTTAACTTAGTCTTTCAAGAGAAAATCCTTCTTTGACTCACAGAACCTTGAAAGTAAATCACATAATGATTAAAACAACACACACACACACACACACACACACACACACACACACACACACACACACTTAGAGTTCCTTTGAGCCTGGTTTAACACAAAGCAGAACTTCATTGGCTTTCAGATATTTACTCTTTATGCTAATAGGTCAGTATTTTTATTAGTTGACTTTTCAGTTGAATTATTCTTATATTTAGATTGGCAGACTGGCTGGAATCCCATGGAATGTCTGTCCCATAGGCCACCCTACCAGTTGGCACCCATTCTCCACCTGCCTTAGTTACTTTTCTATTTCTGTGATTAAAAAAAACCATGATCAAAAACAACTTGGGGAGCAAAGGATTTATTTCAGCTTACACGTCCACACTTAATCCGCTACCCAGGGAAGCCACGCCATAGCTCAAACAGGACAAGAATCCGGAGGCAGGAACTGATGCAGAGGTTGTGGGGGAGCACTGCCAGCTGGCTTGCTCCTCATGGCCTGCTCAGCCATCCAGGACCACCCATGCAGCCGTGGCTCTGCTCTCTGTGGGGTGAGCCCACACACATCAATCATCACTTAAGATGGCCAGTCTGGTAGGGGAATTGTCTCCACTGAGGTTTCCTCTTCCAAAATGACTATAGCTTTTGTCAAGCTGACATAAAAACTAGCCAGAACACTATCCTTTCTCTGTTTACTGCAGGAACTGTCTCTACGTAGTCTGTTCCTCAGATTCCATCATCCCATGGTAGGAGAAAGCTCCCCAGCTCCCCAGCTCCCCAGCTCCCCAGCTCCCCAGCTCCCCAGCTCCCCAGCTCCCCAGCTCCCCAGCTCCCCAGGCCAGATGGCTATGGGTCCTAGATTCTAGTACTGAGACTCTTGCTTGCATCTTATCCCTTAGCCCTGGGCATGGTAAATGTTGCTATTTTTCCAGTGCCAAGTTATCTGACTGCTGAGTTCCTAACTCCTAACACTTGTTTATATATATATACTTTTTATTTTTTGAGAATTTAATATTTGCATAAAACATATTTTGATCACATTCTCCTCCTTCTAACTCCTAGATCCAGCCCCCACCTCCTTCCTAATTCCTATTCTGTTTCCTCTAATACCACACTGAGTCCAGTTTCTGCTGCCCATATTTGTGTGGGCATGGCTCCACCCACTGGAGAGCATCAGTGACTTCCCATGAGCCACACCCTGAAAGAAAACTCACTCTCCTCCCTCTAGTAGCTGTCAAGGGTCAAAAGCTCCTCGCCTAGATGTTGGGGTTTGCAAGTTCCAGCTCTCTCACCTTGGCATGCTGGAGTATTGACTGCCTTTGTTTTGTATAGATCTTGTGGAGGAAACCAGCGCTCCTGTGATTGCAGGGGCCCTGGCATGTCCATGGGACACTGTTTTGCTCTGATCTCTGGCTCTTAATGATCTTTCTGTCTCCTATGATGCTCTCTGAGCCTTGGAGGGAGGCTATCCACACCTGCTTTTTTATTGCATCTTTTCTATGAACTAGTTTTTCTATGTTAAATGTGCCTCATTGGGTTTGTGTTATTGACGATTATTCAATTCTGCTATAGGGAAAAATTAAGAAGCAAGTGAAAAGGGGACAGATGGAATTAAGTATAAACACCAGTATGACACAAGGCAGACACAGGAAAACAGAGAGAACATACATATGCTGAACATACAGAAGAAGGAGGAGAAACTGAGTTTTGTTCACCTAAGGGACTTTGCCATGTCTCTGGGGCCTGCATGCTGTCTCTCAGTGATTTTTCCCCTCCTATTCCAGATAGGAGGAAACAGTCCAGCTTGTTTTTGAAGGGAAAAATGTTAGCATGCCTGGCCCCAACTTGGGCTCAATTGCTTCCTCTAGGCAAGGTTCAGAAGCCTCATCTATTAGCGTTACAAGAATGCTCAAAAGATTCCACCTCTCTAAAAGTGAACAGCCTTGAACTGAGGCTATGCACCAAAGGTGCGGGTCGAGCAGTTCCTTTCGAAGTAGTCTTTGAAATCTGACTTCTTGGGGGCAGAGCTGTGCCTCACATCCGACCAAGAACCAATGCGCCCAGAATTTGCTCGGCTCTTTATTGGGCACTTAATATAATTACCTCATGTTTACAGTCCCTGTTTTATACATCAGGAGTTGAGAGTCAGCAAAAATGGCATCCTGCGGTCACAGGAGCAGAAACCAGCCATTTACCAATTGGACTCACTGCTGTGGACCCAGAATGTGGGGACTCCGTCCCCAGCTTTGCTACTTTTAGAGTGGATTACCTTGAATGCACCATTTGATCTCTTCGTTCTTTGCAGAATGAAACTAATGATGGTTTCTCATTAGCATGCTATCATGAACATATAATGGGTTATTATTGCTAAAGAGCCTATATCTGAGCCTAGTGTAAACTGGGCAATATATTGTTAAAGCCAAAGTCCAGCACCATCTTGCTGTAAGTCTTCTGGAATGCTCTTAGTTTCCCAGAATGTGGCCTGAAAATGTGTTACTTGGGTCTTCCAGAAACCTAACATAGTTTCCTGAGAAAGCCAAGGCAACTGTCTCTGGTGAAATCTCCGTGAGAGGAGAAGACAGAGGAAGGCCATAGCCTGCCTCCCACATAAGCCCCTCAATGACGGAGCTGTTAAGCAGAAACTGTGCTAGGCACGTGCCTCACGTGTGCCAGTGGGCTAGGGAGGCTTTCGTATCTCCACATCTCTGCTTACTAGAAACCAGAGCTGCAGAGAAAGAGGTCAGAGCTACCTGGGCAAGTTAGAAACAGTAGCTCTAGGGTACTTGTTAAGGACTTCAGCAGCTGAGCTGGGGAAACAGGATTGGGGGACCTACCCCAGGCTTTGAGAGAAGAGTCAACACTTTCCCAGGATCCCCAGGTTGTTTCACATTAAAAATTAATAAAAGGTTACAGCAGCATGCTTGTATGAGAGAGAGAGGAGGGGGGAGGGGAGAGAGAGAGAGAGAGAGAGAGAGAGAGAGAGAGAGAGAGAGAGAGAGAGAGAGAGAGGAGAGAGAGAGCGCGCAGCATGGTAGCAGGAACAGGAAGTGGCTTGCCACACTGTATCCGCAGTCTGCAAGCACACTGGGATGAATGTTTGCTTTCTCTTTATTCAGTCCCACACCGCAGTCCATAGAAAAACAGTGCCACCTGTTTTTAGGGTAAGCTTTCCCTCTTCAATACAACTTTTCTGGAAACATCCTTATGGAAATACCTACAGGACTGTTTCTAAGGTAATTTTGCCTCCTGTCAAGCTGACAGGCTTAGCTGCCCTAGGAAGGAAGAAATCGTGTGTCTTAAATACAACAAGCAAGGAAACAAGACGTTCTCAATACAATTTAATGGGGAGTGACTTGTTAAATTTTGTGGATTTTCCCAGGATGACAGCCTCCAGTGGCTCAGTGAGCCATGCAAGTCAGCCATGCCACGTGCCTGCAAAGCGCATGCTCTCCGGGGCCCAGCTGTGACCTGCTTCCAAGCAGCAAGCAATGAGCCTCACAAATATTTGCATTCATTTTATTGGAGGCCCAGCTTTCCCTGACACTGAGCCTGTGGAGGAGAGCTACAAAATGTCCTAGAAAGAGAGATCCAATTGCAACTTCCGATCTGCGGAACTTTATAGCCAAAGCAGGTGGTCAGTATTGTGGATCATTATGTTTGTGAGGTCTGGCTTGGGCATTTAGATTGATTGCTCTAAAAGAGGTGGGTTCACAAGCCACTAGTATTTCCTGCCTGCCATTCACACTTCAGTGTGACTTCAGTAACGAGATCACGTGTCAGTCTTATCTTCCAATGACCCCGAGTGCCCCTGTGCGGCTACACCTGTGCATGTGGGCACCTGTGTATTCTGTATGCACAGAAATAAAAATTTGTCGTCCTTGTCCATTTCCCGTCTCCATTGGTTAAAATGGGACTGCGTAACTATTCCTAGCCAGATAAATTTACATGGAAATAAGAAAAACCACATCTAAGAACTGTGGTGACCTGAAGCCATCTGTTTCCATGGTTTATACTAAAGAGAGTCTGATTCTCTAACCGAACAGAGGAAATCCTCGCTGGCCCGCCTTTGCCTTTGCAGGAGTGGACAACTGTGTTTGTCATCTCATAGCTGCTAACCCTGAGCATCAGCAATCAAAGCCTTGTTAGCTGGGATGTTAAGAGAATCTACAGACTGGATAAATGGTTTAACAGCTAAAAATACTAGCCTCCTTTCCAGAAGACAAGGGTTCAATTCCAAGCGCCTACATGGTTTCTCACAACTGCCTGTAAGTCCAATTTTGGGGAATCCGTTGCTCTTTCTGGCCTTCTCAGACACCAGCACACACATGGTATACAGCCATACATGCAAGAAAAACGGGCACACACACGCATACAGGTACTCTCATGCACACTCACTCATACGCTTGCACATATATACTTGCTCACATGCTCAAACGCACACATATATTTGTGTGCATGCACACACACATAAATAATAAAACTATTCTAAAATATATTAAGATAGCCTAAGAGTAGTGGATTTGGACTCAGAAGAAACACTGACTTGATATGCATCGTTAGGGGGATTGTTAAGCATCTCTAGACCTAAATGGATTTAAATCGAGCCACTTAGTTGCTAAGATCCCTTCTGCCCAAATCTAGTATAATGCAATTCTGTGAGACCCCATACTGGTTTTATCCTTCTGTGTATAGCCCTCCCCCACAACACACTATTATAGGACATGACTAACTGACGATGCTAAGTGTGTACCATACAGACCCTAGGCAAACAGATAGGCTCAGTGAAGAGCCAAGACACCCTACGAGCTTACAGAAGTATTTGTTTAGAAAGTTCTTAAAGGCCTACAGCTACATTTGCAGGGCACTGCCTGGTGCTTGACTAGTTTATTCATTATCTGACTGCCATCCAAATATCAGTCTTTTAAAAGAAGCACTGTTGTTACATTGAAAGGTCTGCCCACATATTTTTTTTAAAAATCACTGGTCTGAAACTCAGAGGTATTGCTGCCACTGGATGGATATGTTTGCATTTGTGTTAAACCGCAGCTCATCCTCTGACTTGAGGGCTGGAGAGCATAGGGGCTGCTGCTGACTAATACATCCCATCTCATTTTAGGATCTGTATTGACCCCCATAAGCTTCAAGTGGCCACTTAGCAAATGACCCTTGGATAGATGAATTTCTCCAAGCTCTTCTTGGTTTCAAGATGTGGTGAGACTGTCATAGTATTTGTCTTCTCTCTTGGTTCCACACGTGCAGTAGCTGCCCTGGCCTCCTCTTGCCTTTGGTGTTTCAGATTCAGGGCTTTTGCACTGGGCTGCGGTACTCAGGACTTTCCACTCTCCTTTGGACAAGACACAAAGTGTCCCCATTTAAAGTAGAAATGATCACTTTAAATATTGAGTTCTGACTAGCTAAGCTATAGTTATGAGTGTTTGCTGCTCTTTCAGATGACCAAGGTTGTTCCTAGCACCCAAGTGTGGCTCACAATCACCTGCATTTCCAGCTCTGGGAGTATCTAGTGCCTTCTTCTGGCCATTGAAGGCCCTGGCACACATTTGCCATACACTCACATAGACACATATACCCACGCATAAATAAAAATAAATATTAAAAAAACAAGCAAGGCTATGCTCTGAATACTGGTGAGAGGAAACATCAGTGGGTGAACTGAGGGACAGAGGGCACTAGGGTAAGAAAGGGTACAATGGGATGGGTTATTTCCAGAAGCTCACTGCTGCTCAGGAAATGAGTACTTCTTCCAACTTGGTCCAGCTTTTTGGACTTCTGAGACAAAATACTTCTGTCCCACTGCCAGCCTGCTTATGCTTTGTTGTCTCTGGGACTGCCGCAGCTGCCACCAGTGCCTCCACCCTACTGCCCTTAGATTGATGGTGTTGGGTCTCCTGTTTCTGGGATCCATTATTTTGGCGGGAAAGTCCTTTTGTCACAGCCTTCTCTGGCATCACAGTTCTAATGAATATTCAGGAGCCCTAGAGAGTGACAGGAAAAAAAAGAAGGCTCCTGTGGCTACAGGGCAAACAGGAAAAAATGTCCCTGATTCTTTCTCAGTGGGCGAAAGTCTGTGAGAACCAGACTATAAAGAAGGAGACAGAAAAACAAACAAGCAAACAAGCAAACAAACAAACAAACACAGTGGAGGATTGGTCTGGTTTGTTTACGTTTGAACTGTATTTTTCCCAGAACTTGATTTAAAATCTACAGATTTTTAAGTGGTTCCTTGTTAAGTAATTGCTACTACGAAACAAAGCATTTTTCCTAGTGCCGTATAAGGAGAAATATTATGCAACTTTTAGTTGTAGGTGATACATAGTATTTCACTCATATAATAAGCAAGTATTTTATTCTTTGGCTTCAACCCCAAAACAATATCCCATGTTTCATCCTTTCCCATATTTAGCCAATATTGACATCTGTCTATTTATGCTGCTCCCTGGCTGCTTGGCACCTGATAGGAGCTTGTCATTCTCCATCTTGGTTTCTCCCTTATTTGAAATGCAGCCCTCTGCTTGTCTTCCTGTCTGGTCCTATCTCCAAGTTCTTAAGCCGCTTGACCCTCTGCCACAGTCCCTACAAGAAGCTGTCTTAGTTACTGTTCTGTTGCTGTGAGGAGATCCCAGGACCAAGGCAACTTATACAAAGAAGCATTCAGTTAGGGGCTTGCTTACAGTTTTGGAGGGTTCGTCCATGACCATCATGGCTGGAGCACAGCAGTAAGCAGACAGGTGTGGCCCTGGAGCAGTAGCTGAGAGCTCGCATCCTGATTGACAGGCAGGAGGCAGGAGGCAAGTGAGGCATGGCATGGGCTTTTAAAGCCTTAAAGCCCACCCCCAGGGACACACCTCCTCTAACAAGGCCACATCTACTTCCTCAAGGTCATCTCCTAATCCTTTTCAAACAGTTCTACTAACTGGGGACCAGACTTTCAAATATGTGAGCCTATGGAGGGGCCATTGTCACAGAAGCCAAAGTAGGACTTGCTTGGTTTTGCTTCAGAGGTAATTGTCAATATCTGCATTATAAGAAGATATTTTTAATTTGCTAAGGAACTTGCAGAGATAATTCTAACAAAGAGTGGCCTCCCGCCTGTGTCTTTAGAGCATCAAGAAAATCTCATCATGTTCTGGATAAAATCTTGAAGTGTCCTTTATGGCAGATTAATGATAGTACTAAATATGCTTGCTACTATTGTGAGGTGAGCTTTCCTTGTTTTGAGTCTCGCTGGCCTGTGTAGGTGCTTTAGCCAGAGGGTGTGTGTGTGTGTGTGTGTGTGTGTGTGTTAATTTCATGTTGGAAGGCACAACCTTAGGACATGGCCACCTGTATACCTTTTCTTTTGAAACACTAGCTCCTGGAGCCTAAACCATAGAAAGGGCAGCTGCTCCTAACCACACTGGAGAAGCTGCATGTAGCTGTCTGTTTGGTAGCCCCAGCCGAGGCCAGCTTGCTAGTCGAGGCTTCGGGCCAAGAGTGAGCCTATTAAGGGGCTCCCATGGGCACAGTGCAGAAGGATTTCACTAACCAGCTATGCCCAAATGCCTGACCCATCAAATTCTGGACTATAATAAGATGCTTATTTTGAGTCACTCTGCTTTGGAGTGAATGGTTACCCAGAAGTTACTGAGTGGAACATCCGAACACTGTCTGCCTGGCTGCACCATAGGCTGGGGGCCAAGGCCACCTCACAAGAATAACAGCTTTCTCCTGAAAGCAAGTTGGCACCAGAAAAGCCCCATACCCTACTTCTTCCTGATTTGGTGAACAAAATTATTATCTCCTGCTTACCCAAAGGTTTCTGTAGAGGACTAGAACTCAATCCATGCATCCAACACGCAAGGCTTTAATATTTACATTGCCAAAGCTTTTGTTCTACTTACCTGTGTCTTCATTTTATCGGTCAGCAAACTGTGGCATAGTGGTAGTTCCTTTGTGCCTTCCAAGATCAGTGTACTTTCAAAATATTTTTTCTGGTGTTGCTTTAAAAAAAAAAATATGCCATACAGACAACATAGGATCTTCAGAGTGTAGTGTATTTGTTCCTAATGGGAAAGTTAGCTAAATCTTGATAATGCTTGGGTTTTCAAAATGATATGTTCAGAGGCTCTGGAATCCGCTGTGCCCTTTTGAAACTACTGGTCATTAACTTTGCTGAGTCCAAGTTGCCCACCTTTCCTTTCCTGCTATGAATCACAGCTGCAATTTTGATTCAGCTCTTTGAGGTTTCCATGTATATACATTATACATAAAATTTGGACTCCCCCCCCCCCAACCCTCTTCTTTCTGCTGTCTTCTATGGGCACACTCCTTTCTGGGGATCCATAGGAACATTATCATCTGATTTTGCAAGCCAGTAATACTGTAAGCTTTCTCCCTTCATTTGAGTCACACCCATGGGGACAAGGGACTGTCCCCAGGTAAAACCACCAGGAAATGGAAATCTTAACCAAATACCATTTCCTTCTGTCAAGTGAAACTCACAACAGAACTTGCATCTTCTGGTTGTTGTCCAAGGCTTTAGATGGATGTTTGTTCTGATTTGTTCATAATTGGCATGTTGGTCCAATAAAAACTACCCAAGTGATGCCAAAATGAATCTCTCATTCTTTTTATTATTCTTTAATTACTTATTTCTCTTCCATTTGTTCCAGGGCCCTTTATAGGCCTGTGCTTTCCTTATTTGCTTCTGGTAATTGTTTTCTTCTCTCTTTCTTTCTTTCCTTCTTTCCTTCCTTCCTTCCTTCCCTTCTTCCTCTCTTCCTCCTCCTGCTGCTTCTGCTTCTTCCTTCTCTTCTTCCTCTTCTTTCTCCTCCCTTTTCTTTCTCTTCTTTCTCTTCCCCTCTCCTCCTTTATTTCTTCTTCTTTCCCTCTCCTCCTCCTCTTTCTTTTTTTATCCTCTACTCCCTCCTCCTCCTCCTCCTCTCCTTCTATCTTCTTCAGTGAGGTATTAAGGATGGAATCCAGGGTCGTGTGCATGCGAGACAGGTGTTCTACCATTGAACCAGCCTGCTCGTTATTCATAATTCTTAAAGTCTTACATCTCTGTGTGTTACTGGGTAACTGGGAGCAGGAGCTTCTTTAAAATGAAAACTCTCGGGCTCTGTTCTAGAAGAACTGGACCGGAGACTGCAGATTAGCAGCATCCTAGTGAAGCCTGTCCACTTTAACCACATCATGAGCCTCAGTGGGCAGTCACAGATGTTTGGTGAATGAATAGTACATTCTTCAGCTCAACAGTTACATTAAGTAAGGATTGCCTGTATTGAGAAGTCATTTTTCCCTTTAATGTGTATTAAAAGTATTGGATTCCAATAAAATTTCTTAAGAAAATTCTTCCTAAACTGGAGAAAAATGTGGCTCATAAATGAGTCTGAAGTCTCCCTAATGTGATAACTAGAATGCTCCAAAACTTCAAAATTCTTAAGCATTGATATAATACCTGAAATGTTTTGGATTTTGGAGCATTGTTGATTTTCAGATTAGAGATTCTCGCCTGATAAAATATGCAAATATTTCAAAATAAAGTATTTGGATATTTTATCAGGCAAAAATCTGAAATGCTTGTAGTTCTAGTCATTTGGGATAAGGGCTCCTTGCCTGTATTTTAAGACTCTACCCAACACAAGAAAAATAGCCAGATATATGATGGCACATGTCTCTAATCCCAGCACTTAGCTTGCAACAGGCAGGATTCACAAGTTGGAAATCAACCTTGGGATACAGTGGTGCCTTGTGTCGAAAACAAAACAATATCAAATGAGATAAAAATACAGTGAAGGCACTGCATTTATGTGCTAGAGGAAAGCCAGCATCATGTGTGGCTGTAACAAGCTGAAATGAGAGCCAATATAGATAAACTTCTTTGACAGCCTATTTTAAAAGCATCCTTTCTCGCCAGCCTCTGGGCTGAAGATGAAACTCTCTAGCCCCATCCCCACCCATATGTTCATCAGAGGAAAGCATTCTTCTTTGCTGGCAAGCAGAGCTGGTGGCAATTATGCATCCTGGCAAAAAAGAAGTCCTGTCATAAAAATACTTCTGATAGGTGTTTCTATTTTAGAAAACTACAAGATATTTTTGAAACATAGAGCATAGTAAAAGCTTGACACAAGCCAAATGAATGTTACCTTTTTACAGTTAAAGGAAGCGTTCGTTCAATTGTGTGTTTCCACTCTTCTCCACTGATGGTGGCTCCCCATAATCTTTCTGGTTGTTCTTTAGGGGAGAATTGTACTTTATGAGTGTAGAAACGGGAAGCAAGGCTAGCAAATGAAAAGCACCGTGAGATAGCTAAAAATTATAGGGAGACTCATGAAGGAGAATCTGTGACCTATAAACAGAGAAGCTACCCAAATATTTGTGCGTGGGGACCCTAAAAATTGTGTTCCCCAAAGACAAGAATATGTCAGAGCTCTTACCCATAATTAGATTAATTAGTCTAACATCCTCCGCCTTTCCAAGTGACTGTAATTCCTTTACCCACACAGTGGTAAAAAGTTAAAGGAAGCTTCATCCCCCATTTGAGGAATATAATATAATGTCATCAAATGTGACTTATAAAAATGATGCTTATAAATAAGAGTGGAATGAGACATTTAATAGTAAACTTTCTTGAAAAAGAAAAATGATTATTTCCATTTGGATATCAAACAAATTCTTTTCTTGATAATTAGATGGCGGAAATATTCACATTTAAGTGATACTTGTCAGCTGTGAATTCTTGATCAAATCCAGAAAAAAAGCAATGCAATGATGTGGACATGAAGAGCTGTTGACATCAAAACAGAAACTGTCCCCTTTTACATCCCATGGACATCAGGACTGGTTGAGAGTGTAACTCTTCTAATTTTATTAAATTGGTACATGTTTCACCCAGATACCATGGGGCCCAGGCTTTCTAGAGGGCTCGCCACTGACAGACTGTGGCTCAATTGCTAGGAGTGATGAGTTAGGATCATGGTTGGTAGGACCAAGCGCCTTGTGCTTTAAATCCCAGCTCCATGAAATATTAGCAGTGTCCCTCCAGATTTCAATTAACGTTTAAAGTCTGTTTCTTCAGGGTTAGAATAAGGAGGAGTCATACAGTCCCTTAACTCATAGCACTGTTGAAGAAATTAAACAAGGCAATTCATAGAATGTTCTTTCCCCTGGTGTGTAACACTGAAGCCGTAACTAGACTCTTCTCCCCCATTCCTCATTCTGTTCTTCTCCCCCCATTCCTAATTCTGTTCTTGCCCTTTCCAGGATGCCACTTTTTAGGGTGAGATGTCTGTTGGGAGGCAAATGGCGTGAGGAAGGGAGAATCGTTTACTAGAACAGGATATGGTTCTGAATAAGGCACAGGCAACGCTTTCCAGCTGCCTCCCTATAGTGACGATGGTGTTCTAATGTGCACTTCCCACGATCACGGGGCTAATCCCACACACTTTCCAGCCGCCTCCCTATAGTGACGATGGTGTTCTAATGTGCACTTCCCAAGACCACGGGGCTAATCCCACTTAGCTAAATTGGTATGTCTGGCGCCCCTGAGGAGGTCATCTTTTTTTGACTTTAAGGAAATACAAATGTAACTAACCACGTGTGACCGTTGGGGACTATAAACCTTGCACGAGGCTCACAAGCTCCATTGCCATGAAAGAGCAGCTTGGTCACATGGAAAAGTGAAGTGAATTAGGGGAAATGGGGCAGGTGGCAGCCACAGTCACGTTCCTTGGCTAAGGCAGCCAGTCCCTGGTGGTAGGTGGTTAGATGTTCAACTTCTCTGATACTGCAGGAGAAGCCAGAAAAAAATTTTTTTTAAATAGAAAGTCATGAAACTGTCAAGTAGCTGGAAAATTTTAGACGAGAGACAGGGCGCGCGCGCGCGCACACACACACACACACACACACACACACACACACACACACACACAGACCATGTTTATTAGCCAGATATTGGCTACAGAACCTCAGTTGTGACCCTTATTTTAGAACTCACTCTCAGTGTCCTGGGTAAATTCAGATTAGACTCACCAGGGCCGGAGCAGGGAACGCCAGTCTTGTTGCGTGGCTGGCCAGAATTGAAAGTATAAGGCTGCTTTGAGAACTTTGATGCTACAGCAGACCTTCAAAAGCTATCTCAGTTCTGGACTTCCTCTCCGTGTGGCTTAGGAACTGAACTAAGAAAGCTTTACAAAGACTTGTGGAGACACGAGAGCTTCTGGGTGCAGTTCATTCCCAACTCGGAGTGCCCACTGGTTCTAGTACCTGAGTTAGGGCGAAATCCATAACTCTGAGAACATTAATCAAAAAAAGACAAACAGGTGAAGGTGGCAAAGGGTCTTTATTAGTGGCATGACCATACAGGGAACAGCATAAGGCTGATGACCTCTGTCTTCGAAGTGCTTTTAGGCCTCGGTGTTATGTAAAGAAAAGAAAGGCAAGCACTATGCACTGCATAGAGTAGTCCAGATTGCCAGAGTCTGCGGTGGTTGGACCAATCATTGCCTTGGCCCGTTGTCTCAGGATGTGCAATATAGATTCTGTTGGTACCAGAGTCACAAATCTCTCTCTTAAGATGTTCGTCAGTCAGGATCATTGTTTTGGACCCAAGGTAACAGTAGGAGAATAAGACCCAGAGCATAGAAGGAAGGAAATAAAGTGAAGTCAGAAAAAACATGGAGTTAGCTGGGTTAGTAATTGGGATTTTTCTAAAGTCCCCATGGTCAAGCCACTTCCAATTCTGTCAGAGTGGAGCTGAAGGTAGGGCTTCATTAAAGTGTCGTACCCATAGAAAGTGACAGGGGCAATGACCAGATTGGTTCCTAATGTTCTACTTCATTTTAAATGTATTTTAAGAGGATACTGGATGATACACCCAAATTGCTCTTCCTAAAAGCGTACAGCAGCTTCCGCATCAGCAGACTAAGGGTGGCTTCACATCACAGTCCTGTACATTTTTCAATGTGGAGTGCATGCACATGCATACGTGTGTGTGCAAACACATGCGTGCATGTCATGAGTGTACACATTTATAGGAGACAAGAGACAGGCATAAGATGTCTTCCTCTGCCAACTTCCAGTTTAAAGCAGGATCTCTCACTGGGCCCGGAGCTCACAGATTCTGTGAGACTGACTATCCGGCAGTCCTGAGGAACCCTCTTGTCTCTCCTCCTTGGCTCTGGGATTGCAGGTACACACACTGCCTTGCCTGGCTTTTGACATGGACCCTGGGGGGGGGGGGTCAAACTTAGACCCTTGTACTTGCATGGCAAACACTTTACTGGTAGAACCATCTCCCTAATTCAGTCTTGGAGGCAACTGCCAACTGATGTAAAAAACAAAGTTTGTTTTAAATACAAAGCTCTCTGGAAGCTGTGAGACCACCAGGTTTCTCCTCCTCTCCTTGGAGCTCAGACAGCTGTGCTTTGCCCAAAGCCCATGCCCCAAGCCTCCCACGGAGTCTCGCCCCTGCCCACGATCAGGCTCCTTGTGCCCAGGCTCTTCTGACTAAAGCAGGAAGGATGAGATAGCAGCCATGTCTTCATGCCCCTTCTTGCCCCTGTGTTCTGTCTGCTGTGCCTGTTTTGGGAACAGCCAACACACTCTAAGGGAGGCCACACAGATGTTCAGCCTGTGCCAAGGTGATCATTGCATAATTGATAATCGGCCTTTTGTATGCACATTCTATTTAGATTATTGTATGGAGCAGGTGACAGGTGTTCAGAGAACACGACCCAAGCTGCCTGTTGCCGGGAACATCCTGAGACCAGCTGGGGCCAGAAGCCCAGAGGAAATCCCCATAGTAATTTAATAGTTCATAGAGCTTTAGGTCTGTGAGGAGTACAATGCAGAATTAATGGCAGTGACCACCCACAGCAGAAGGGCCTTTGTGTTTTTCCCTTGATACTTCTACTTCTTATTTTGTTCCCAAGGAGATCACTCACTGCAGGCTGACCAAGAGGAAATTTCTCTCTCTTTTTCTTTCCTCCCCTCCCCCCATCCCCAAAGGCACGTATTGCCACATAACGTCCAATTAACAGAAGTTAGCTAGTGAAGGAAAGCCCTACTCTGAGAGCCTACTTCAGCTTTGCCGTTATGGGAGTGGTGGGTGTCGCCAGCGTCTCTTTCCAAAAACCTTTGTACGAGAGAAATAATGTTGATGTTCAATATAATAAATGAAGCTGATTAAAAATATCATTTTAAATGGCGGGTCTCAGGGTAAAGATGGAAATACAGATCAAGTTGGCTTGTCAGTATAGATGGTGGACAGCTTAGGGGAATGGTAGTGGGTGCAAGGAGGTTCCGTATGCTACGCCGCGCTGTTGCAAATATTTGCTTTAACTATCACTCGCTTTAAAACTCATATGATCATCTTAATGAAAGACTGCTTATTGTCTTTTGGAAATTATACTTTCGAAAATCATTTTGTTTTACAGAGGGAAGGGGGAGACCAATCCATGAGGGAAATAGTTCATAAGGGTACAGATTCTACAAACAGCGATTATAAAGGTTTCAAGCATATGTGGAGGTTTCTCTCTGCGTCTTGATTTGCCTGATGATCTCTCAGCCCTTATTTTACAGTCTTAGTCCCAAGGTACTGCCTTCCAGGCTGCACATGCCTGGCAGCCGTCCTTCTATAAGCATTGGCTTAGTTTGTGTAGCTGTTGAAAGAGGTGGGTTTTGAATCATTAGAATTTGCTTCCTGGTAGATGTGTAGCCGACCTTGGCATTGAGTCTGAGTACTTGTGCAGTGCTGCCCTGTCTGTTCATTCTTTTAAAAGAACAGAACGCTAGAGGTCAGTGTTGACATTGAGAAAGAGCGGAGAGTTGCAGCCGACACACACTATGATCTCTTCAACATGGTCTTTCAAGCAGTGGGGGAAAAATCATATTTGAACATCTTCTGTATCTCTTAGGCAACTTCATTATCAACGCTGCTCGTCACTGTCTTGCGTCTGACACATAGCACGTGAAGCTGTGTCCTTGGCCCTGTTATCTGTGAACTTGCCTCTTCAGAATCAAATCGCTGCTGTTTTAGACATGCGCGGCCTCTTTTGTCTTGTCCTCTGTGTTAGTTAGCCTTCTTGGCACTAAGACAAACATTCGAAATAAGGAACTCAAAACGGGGCAGATTTATTTCATCATGGTTTTAGAGATGATAGTCCATAGTCCCTTTCTCTGCCAACTGCAATCTGTGCTAAGACAAGGATACCATGGCAGTGGGAGCATATGCTAGAGGCTATACCTCAGGGGGCCAGGAAATAGAAAGCAAGAAAGAGACCAGGCCCTGCTCTAGCCTCAAAGGCATGCTTCCAATGGCCTACTTCCTCCAAGGCTGTCACACCTCCTAAAGTTTCTAGAACCTCCCAAAATAGTGATACCATCTGGGGAGCAAGTGTTTGACACATGAGCCTGTTATGGCGTGCTTCATAGTCAAGCTGTAACATCATTTTTTCCTAAGCAGTACAATATGACAACTATTTATATATCGTTTACATTGCATCAAGTATTCTGTGTCGTCCACAGATGACTGAAAGTGTGTGGGAGAATGTGGGTAGGTTGCATGCAAATACATTTTGGCGATGTTCATCTGTAGAGTTTGGTATGCACAGGGAGTCCTGGACCAGCACCCAACACAAACCAAAGGACAACTGCACATGTTTACATTTTCATAAATTTGACATTTTCAGGCTTGAATATGATCCATTCTTTTAGAATATTAAGCCTCAATTAAAACTCAGAAAGCTGAAATGCTAAATTGAATAAGCTAACTTCACTCTCCACGAGCAGACACTACCAAACTCAGAACAGTTCACATGACACCTTCCTGCCATTAGCGCTTCATTTCTGCGGCTCTTGTTTTATCTTCTCTTCACTGTTTGAAAATTTCATACAAGTATTTAATGTGGTTTTGCCAGTCCCACCCTCATGTCATTGCCCTCCCATTTCTCTTCCATTCCCCCAACACTATTCTATCCCAGTTTTATGTGTGTATGTGTTGTGTGTGTGGTTTTTTTTTTTTTTTTAGTCCATGGAGTTTTCCTATTGCTGCCACTATGTACCTAAGTTTAGGGCCATCTCCTAGAACATGGGCAGCCTCTCAGGGCTCATGTCCCTCAAAATAATTCTCTCTCTTTCTCTTCCGCTCCTCCTCTTCCTCTTCTCTCTCTCTCTCTCTCTCTCTCTCTCTCTCTCTCTCTCTCTCTCTCTCTCTCTCTCTCCCCCAGAAGACTTAAGTTACCCAGACTTCACCCCTGTCCATGCCTAGGATTCTATCTGGCTCATTCTTTCATAGGTTTCATACGTACAATCACAGTCACTGTTTACGCACACAGATGCCCTGTCATATGTCTCCTCTCCAAAAAAAAAAAAGCTCACAAAACATTGCTTCTCTGTACTTATCAACTACCTCAGGCTCTGACAATAGCTCTGCTTTCTCTTCTGCAGTGATCCCTAAAGGCCAGGGAGGAAGAGATGTTCTATAAATGTAAATGTGTCATTTAGGACTGGCTGAACACTGCAGTTTCTTATTCTCTGCACATTGACAAGTTAAGAATCTCTGCATTAATTGCCACCCATTGCAAAAAGCAGCTTCTCTGATGAATCTTGAGAGATGCCCTAATCTATGGCATGGAGATAAGTACTTAGGAGGTAGTTCAATGCTATCTCCATTCTGTAGAATAATAGTACTAGGTTCTCTCCTAGGGCCTATCCTCTATTCAGCTGATAGGTCTTGGGTGCTTGGCCCCATTGATGCTGCTGGGCATGAGTTATATCTTGTGGAATAGGCCTTTAATATAATCAGAAAATGATTAGTTACCACCACATCATTCAGGCCAGTATTCCACCAATGAACATATTTTACTAGGCCAGTTGTTATTAAAGTGCATAGAGTTCACAGTTGGGGAATACTAATTTTTCCCACCATAACGTACAAGGCACCTTCCAGCACTGTGAAATGTAGTCTGTAGAGATGAAGCTTCCAGGTCAGTACCACTTTGATTTTCTCATGTTCTGTGACTGAAATATGCAGTGTCAGAAATAGGGTCTTGCCATCTGGAGGCGACTAAGAACAAAACAATAGCCTGTAATGCTTAGAGGCGGTCTATGGGACCCTGCTAACCACAACTCGAAAAGATGTACCCCATATTTTACACATATTTGATAGCCTATGTCATCTGAGAAAGGACTTGCTTCCCAATTCTTTCTTTCTTTATTTATTATGTATACAGTGCTCTGCCTGTAGGCCAAAAGAGGACATTAGATCACATTATAGATGGTTGTCAGCCATCGTATGGTTGCTGGGAATTGAACTCAGGACCTCTGGAAGAGCAACCAGTGATCTTAATCTCTGAGCCGTCTCTCCAGTCCTTGTTTCCCAATTAGAGGTCAACTCCATCTAAACTCTTTTTATATGTGCATATGTACATGTTTTATTTTATTTTTAAGGTGGGGGTCTCACAACGTAATCCAGGCTGGCCTTGAATTCACTAGACACCTCAACTGGACCTTAAAATTGGAATCCTTCTCCCTTGACCTCCCAAGTATTTGAATTGCAGGCCTACAACCAGCAACATCACCTGGACATCAGTGTGGCACAACGATGTGCTAATATGGCCATTTCTGGTTGCAGCTGTGGTGACTCAAAGAATGGCTTGTGGTTGGAGCTGGTTACTAGGGTCTTGTTTCCAATACCCCATTTGAACCAGTTCCCGTGGTGCAGTTGTCTTCCCTTTACACAGACTACAGTTATCTCTTAGTGTCTTGGTAATTAGTGTGCTTTCTCTTTTGACATCATAGCCATTTTCTTAGTCTGTGAGAGAAGACTCTTCATTGTTAGCTCTGCTAAAGAAAAGATAGTATGTGAAAACTCACCCAAGCTCACTTCCCATTCACTTCTAAAACTATTTCCACTTAGTCTCTCATGGTGCGCAAATTTCTTTTTATTCTCTACTCATATAGAAGAGAAACTAGAACACTTTAAAGAACATTACATGTTAAATTACTGAAAGAAACAATAATCATTGTTACTTGAATTCTTCCAAGTGATATTTTTTAATTATAAGACAAGCTTTTGCTCTGGAAAAGCCCATGTAATTGGGTAAGAAGATAAACTACAGGATAGATCATAGGGACTCATTCTCAAAACTCAAAAATAAGTAGTACAATAAGGAAATTGATGAAAGATATGACTAGCTATGTCACTGAAGAAGGCATCCAGATGCACACTAAGACACAAAGGAGATACAGTTGTTGCCTGTAATGAGATAAGCTAAAGTAATAAATGGTAAGACCACCAAGTGCCAGGATCATGGGGAGAGATTGGATCATTCACACATTGTAGGCACCATTATGGAAATGGTGTGCTTTGGAAAAACAAATTGACTGTTTCTGTGTAAAAGCCTTCAGGTATCATGCAGTCCAGCAGTTATACTCTCAGGTATTGTTTTTAGAAAAATAAAAAGTTATATTCAAAAGAAAACTATATATGAATGAGTGTAGCTGTTTTTTAACAGCCTGTAGCTTGCAAGTAGCCTAGATGACCTTCAGCATGTAGACAGCTAAACAAACTATCACACACAAACTCTCTCTCTCTCTCTCTCTGTCTCTCTCTCTCTCTCTGTCTCTCTCTCTCTCTCTCTCTCTCTCTCTCTCTCTCTCTCTCTGTCTCTCTCTCTCTCTGTCTGTCTGTCTCTCTCTCTCTCTCTGTCTCTCTCTCTCTCTCTCTCTCTCTGTCTCTCTCTCTCTCTCTGTCTCTCTCTCTCTCTCTCTCTCACACACACACACACATACACACACACACACACACACACACACACCCTTGGGAATATTACTCAGCCATAAAAAGGAACAAATCATTGATATATACAGCTTGGATGAGTCTGCAAGGAAATATGCTAAGTGAAAAAAACTAACTCTAATAGTATTAGATATTAGTGATTTCATTTTTAAATTGAGAAAAAACTTCAAAACAGAAAATATTAGTAATCATTTGGGTGATTAGAAGACATGATAAGAAGGAGTTGGGAATGGTTTTAATAGGATGGCATTGTTAGGATTTTGCCCCAGTCTACCTAGCATCCTATGATGTCATTGCCTACCTGCTACTGGGTGTGGCCCGGCCCAAGACTATATTTAAAAAAACCCACCTACCTCTCTCTCTTACTCTGTTTCTCTCTTATGCTCTTGCTGTCTCTATCTCCTTATATCTCTCTCCCTCTGTTTCATTCTGGGGTACCCCTTACCCTTCCTTCTCTCCCCATGCTCATATAATAAACCTCTCAATATCATATCTGTTGTGTGGTGCATATTTCATATCTCATATTACACTGGTATGTCAGGCATACATGAGTCTTATGGTGGTATGCTCTGTCTTCACCCTGGGAGTGAGCATGCAAGAGAGATAAGGAATCCATGTAAACTGGAAACAGCAATGGTGCATTTGGTGCATTGTACTATATCTACTTGCTGGCTCTGGCATTGTCCTATAGGTCATACTCATTAAGGTTTGGAAAATTAGGTAAAACATAATGAGGAACCAGTTTCCTTTTATTACTTTTGAATCAACATGGTAGTTCATTGAACATTTTTACATTTATTTTGAAATTAAAATGTAATTGCATTATTTCCCCTTTCCTCCCTGTAATCTTTCCCATGTACACAATGACATCCACCCCACTTTGCCCTCAGATTCTTTCTTTAATTGTTGTTATAGACATGTGTATATAGTCCTAAATATATAAACCTAATCTTCTTACTCTGTATACTGTTCCTTGCATGTATGTGACTTCAGGGCTGACCATTTGGTTTTGGATGAACAGTTCATGTGCTCTTTCTTGGAAAGACTATTTCTCATACGCTCAGCATCCCTTATTTGCCTGTGCTTCTTTGCCTAGGTTTGGAGCCCAGTGAGATTTGCCCCTCCCATGTAATGTGTCTGTTGGTGTTGTCTTTATTGAAGTCATGTTTAGGCAGCCATGTTGCTGAGACTTCATGCGTGTATCTTCCCAGGCACTTTAGGAGACAATCTCACAGCCAATTTCCTGGTCCCCTTGCTCTTACACTCTTTCTGCCCTCTTTTGCAGTGTTCCCTCAGGTGCATGACTTATGCTGTAGATAGGTCACATGGGGCTGGACAGCACAGGATCACTTGTTCTCTGCATTTTGATTGGTTGTGGAAATGTTTTACACAGACTTAAACATGGATGTTATTGGGGGTGGAGAGGTGACTCTTGAGGATAATACAAACCCAGGTGTGGTGTGAGCTTCTTCCCAGTAGCCAGCATGTGACAGTCGTGGCCTCCAGAGTTACTCTGCTTAAGGGCTTCTGTGGGATGCCCCACCTCCTTTTCTTTTTTCAGTAAATGACATCAAAGAATGTTTCCACAGGTCACAAGAGTGGGAGGAATCCTTACTATACTAAGTCACAGGATAATAAGACACATTTTGCTGTACATAAAAATGTATAATCTTGTTTGTAAAATACTCAGAAAAAAAAAATCACGGTTTTACAGCCAGAAAAGGAGAATTATTAAGATTAGGCCTTAAACAGGCTTTCTGCTGTCTTCACAGTTCCATTTGAAATATCTACATATAAAAGGATCACCCTCTCTGTTAACAGTCTTCACTGCAGATGTTGGGTGTGCAGAGATCCCTGACTCTACAGCTTTGAGGCTTTAACTTGTCTCCTTTCCCTCCCGTGCCCCCTTACTTTTCCTGACTTTCTGTCCTGCCTCAGTTTCTCACTCTGAGACTTTGATGCCGGGATCACAAGGATTGATAGTAGCCAAAGCCTGCTTTCTGACACCTCTGAACAGGGACATAGTCACGGCCTCTCCAGTGAGCGGAGGGAAGGTGAGGAGCCCCAAGCTTGCAGCTGGAGTCTTGACTTCAAGAATCAAGCTGTCTTTTCCCCTGGCATGAAAGTGAGAGTTTAGGTCTTCCACCGGCTCATTGTCTTCAGGGTGCTTTTAAGTCTGTGATACAATAGTGGTTCCAAGACGCTCTCCAGGTGGGCCACCAAAAACAGACGTCAAGAGTAGCGGGAGCACACAGCTGCCTGCAGCAGAGACCTCCACAAGGTGAAGCTAGCATTCCTGACTCCACCTTGAAAGGAATTTCAGGATTGGTCAGTACAGACTACAAAACAGACTCAAGCACATGCAAGGAGGGGCTGGGGGGGAGGCGGGGAGGGGGGAGCTTAGGAAAGGGAGAGGCCGCACCCAGGTGTGGGCATGGCATTCTTGAAGGGAATCCCCTCTTCTCACTATTTCCTTGCAACTAAACGTGACTCCTCAGTGATGGCAATGCCGCTTTTCAATTAGAGAACATAAATTTAGAGAAAATTCACACAACACAGCCAGTCAGTCAACAGAAATTTAAATATGGCTTCAGGCTTTTAACCAGTGTTACCCCCCACCCACCCACCATGCACCCCACCCACCCCAACCCACGCCTTCCCCTTGCTTGTTTAGACTTGAGTGCTATGTGGAAGTGTCTGCAAAAATGATTGCTTCCATGTCCTGATATTATGAATTAAATCTTGGTTAAAATAGCCTGAGATACCAGTTTGTGGGGAGAAAAGTGTAGATTCTAAAATGTTACATCATTTTAAGACTTGCCACAGAAATCCCAAAGTTGGAGAAGGGGAGTGGCAACAGGAGGATTGCCCAAGCTGTTCCTCCTCAGGCTTTCAGAATGTTACATCCAGCTGTGTGGATGAGAACAGGACATGGAGTCTCTTTACTTTACTGTCCTTTTCCTGTCGACCTTTACTTCCAACGGGGAGTGTGTCCATTAAAGTATTTCCTTTCACCATTAAAGAAGAACTTGTCTTTGGTCCTGCTACCACCTTTCTCTTATTGTTACAAATACATAAACAGCCAGGTATCCTGGACATTGCATCTCAGGCAGCCTTGACTTCCCAACCTGACTCACTTAGCATCATTTTTCTAGCTACCTAAAAACCAAACAGACAGTACACATGTTTCCTACCTGACTCTGCAAGTCCAGCATCACCTCAGATCTCCAGATGATAACGAGAGCAAGGACTGTTTTCCAGAAAGCAGGTAGTCTGTGAGGTTGCACCTAAGTGAGGAGACTGGCCATGTCAGTCAGAGGCAGGCAAGCTCTGCTATGATGACAGGGCCTGAAACATTAAAAATGACATGAGAGACCCCCGTGGGACAGAACAGATTACGTAGAATCATCTTCATATACTCAGTCACACTGGAGGTCACAAACAGTGGGGACAAGGCATCATGTGTGCTGTCAACAGTAACATACACATGTCAGTTTTCTGGGGTTTTGTCATCTTACAGCTATAGATGACATCACCACTGAAGGAAGCTGCATGGAGGGAACAGAAGACATTTATTATGCTATATTCTCTGCAACGTCTGAGACTCTATCATGATCTCAAAATGAAACCTGTCAGTATTGCTCTGTCACCCATTACAGGTTTCCCATGCGAGTCCGCTGGGATTTCCTCTGGGTTTTCTCACTTGTTGCTCTAGAGAAATACGTTATGGACAGGCAGCATGGCCCCCAAAGAGACACAGCTACTTCTCACCCTGGGGAGGGAGTTAGGAAAGGTCTAATCCCACTGTGGTGAGCAGAAGAAGAGGAAAGAGGGATTCGGCCTGTGCTCCCTCTTGGACTGGAAACCTGACAGCGTTTGTTGATTAGCATGAGGGACCACCCCACCAAAGCAAGCAGAGAGCTGCCTGTGCTGTGTGAAGTATGAATTCCTCGCATGTGAGTCAGAGATTCAGAAAGGACTTCCTTACCTTTTGGGAAAATAAGTACCGTAATTTCTGGTGTATAAGACAACCCCCCCCCCAACTTTAATTTTAACTTGACTTCCAGTTAAAGTTAAGTACAGTATATTTTTCTCCCAAGAGGAGCCCTACCTTTGCTACTCATTGCTCATCACACCCCTCGGTTCCTGCTAAGCTGCAGTTTCTTTATTTCTCTCTCTTTTTTTTAAGAATTATTATTATTTATACACTTAACTGTCTACCTGCAAGCATGCTTATATATCCTATGTGTGTCTGGTACCCACAGAGGCCAAAGGAAGATATCAGATGCACTAGAACTGGACTTACAGGTAGCTGTGAGCCTCATGTGGGTGCTGGGAACTGAACCTGGGTCCTCTGCAAGAGCAGCCAGTGTTCTTAACTGCTGAGCCATCTTTCCAGCCCCAGCCCCGCTGCAGTTTCTTGTCAAGCAGATGAAAGCCAGTGATGCCATATACAAATGTTCATCCCTGAGTCTGGGTGAGGTGCTCAGGCCAGGAAGTTCTGTCTCATGTTTGCAGCTGGAAATACTGTTGTGCCCTGTGAAGTTTCCTCACCACTTCCTCTTCCAAGACCTGTTGTTGTAGTGAGAATTCTGGAAATTTGAATTATTTTTCTTTTAAACACAGAAATAGAAGAATGTGCTTTTGTTTTAATCCCAGGTGTAGAGATGTGGGGCTGTCAGCAGCAACTGGCTATGATTGCCTCCTGCTCGAGCAGTAGCGTGGTTTTGCCAGCTGCAGACAGTTTCTGCAATTGTGTGACATTTGGAATCCTGGGAACTTTTCAGAGGGTGTATAAATGCCGGGGACCCAAGTGGCATTGTTGTTGGTTGTTGGTCACACAGGAGGTTTTGTTGTAGTTTATTAGTAGTCAGATTCAAAGAAGAAACAAGAAGAAAGAAATTAGAGTCAAGGATCTCTCTCTTTCACTCCCTCCCCTCTATTCTTTCTCTCCTAGCTAGTGATAGGGTGTGAAACCAGGGTAGGGGATAAAGGGTGGGAAGAAGAAGAACCCACTAATTAGCTAAGGTCTGCTACATGTTAGGATTCATTCTAACAGGGCCTGTTGTTGTTGTTGTTGTTGTTGTTGTTGTTGTGTGGTACTCAGGACTGAATCCAGGCAAGTGCCCTTGAGTTATATTCCTAGCTGATAAGTCTATCTACTGAAGGAGAAGTAGAGAGTACAAATGCTGAAAGTTCCTGGACATTCATTTCTTTAGTAATTTTACTAAACCTTGATTCTTCTTCTACTTTTACCCACCAGGCTCTGTCTTTTTGTGGAGCTTGGTGAATTTCAGCATATTAACTATATTCCTATTATAAGAGGGATCATACAATAGTAGTGAAGAGGTCACGTTCAGTTTCCTGGTATAAATACACTTCCGTTATGTAATAGCTAAGCCACTTAGGGCAAATCCCTTAGACTTTCTGTCCCTCAAGTTCTTCCAAAGGACTCATTGTTCTGAGGATCATTTGTGTGTGCATGGTAGGTGTGTGTCTGTATGTCTGTCTAAGTAGCAAGAAAATGGAAAAAAAAACCATGTGGTTGATACACACACACTTATGCACTCAGCTTGGCCAGTGCTGTAATGAAGTTCTTGCCAATTGAGGACCCCCGTTAAGAGCAGTGAGGGAAAGTGGCGTATGACTGACCAGGCATGGGAAAGCTGTTTTTATAACTGTTTTAGGTTTGTTTGTTTATGTTCAGGGGATTTTTAGATTAAGAAAACGTGGGGCTTAGTCTGGCTCGGAATGACTTCTTTTTCTGAATATGGCCGTGAGAACAGCACCTCAGCATAAGGCAGCAAAGGGCATTTCTACTTAGAAGAGAAGGGATTTCCCATCTCCTGCCCTTGTATGGAGCGGTGCCTCCTGGAGGCTGGGGCTTTCCCACCTACTGGGCCTCTCCTCGCACTTGGTAAAAGGGAGAACTAGTACAGCACCTTTAGTCAGACTACACCAGTTACCATGTCTCCCCTGCTCTTGCTGCGTTTCATCCAAGGCCAGGAGGTAACCTATCTAGTCTGTCAGAGAGGACTGATCTACTCAACCTCATTAACTGTGTAAAGCCTAGAAACATATATCCTAAAACCCTTTCATGGGGCAGCCTGCTGCAACAGCGCATGCCTGTAATCCCAGAACTCTGCAGGTAGCAGCATCACTGGAGATTGAGACCACCCTGGTCTCTGTAGCAAGTTCTAGCCATCCAGTCTTTATGAACTGAGTCATTTCTCCAACTCCAAGAATAGATTTAAAAAAAAAAAAACAGTAGAATAAGAGGCTGATTGTTGGTTTTGCTTTTGATTGTATTTTGTTGAGAAGGGGCAGGTCCTGTTGTCACAGACTTCTTCCAGTTCCCTAAGAATTCCCTACAAAGGTGGCTTCCCAGTTTCCCCTCCCTAGATGTGATCTCTCGCATCCCTTGTCAATCAGAGCCTTCTCTCCCAACAAGCTCCCTGGCGTGTGCTTGCCTAGGGCAATGTCTGCCGAGGCTTTGTGCTTGTACTTGTGGAATGCTGGGCTGTGAGATTCTGCACATCAGTGGTCGTTCAACATCACAGTGTCAAGTAACACCCCCTTCCATGCTGTGGCTGGCTCTGGGGTCTAGGAGCAAGACCTCATCCAACCGTAGCCCATTGGGTGTCTGGGTTTTAATTCACCACTATGTCCTGTGTTTAGGATAATGTGTCCCATAGTTGGCATATCATGGGCACTTACTAAGTACTTACTAAAGAGTAAGTCAGAAATCTCTGCGATAAATGCATTCAAAGACGCCCCATTCAGCATTTACCTGTCAAAAACCACACCACTTCCATCCCTCCCTCCTTCTCCTAGAACTGGCAGTTCTCCTGAAACCTAGGTCAAACCCTCCCCCACCGCCCCCACACACATAACTCACTCATATTGTTATAGGGCTGAGGCAATGCTTTCCAAATCTTCTCTGAATGCCCATAGACTACTGACAGGGGAAGCACCTATTTTTTTACTCGATGGAAAACTACTTGAGGCTGGGTCCTTTTAAGTTAAAAGACTGCTTTAGTTCACAGCCATGGGGAGTCAAGAGCATGTTACGAACTTCTGCTCCTCTGGTGAGTGCCTTCTGAGTATCGCACTGTATGGTGGATGGTGTGTTAGAGAGGAAGTGTGTGAGATGAAGGCTGCACACTGAGACAGGAAGCCAAACCAGGGATGGGCTTCTTTTCCCATGATTCCTCACTCCAACAGAAATTAAGCAGAATATCTCAAGAACTACATTAATGTCTTCTGAAGGGGCATATCCAATAACCTAACTATCTCCTCGGGGCCCTAACACGTCAAGGCTGTAACACCAGGGATCAAAGCTTCTACACATGAGCCTTTGAAAGGCACGCCTAAATCATATCAAACCCTAGAACTATACACCCTAAGCCTACAGCTAAATGAGTAGACTGGCTCTCTGTCTGTCTACCACTAAAGGAAAACCATGAAACAGATGTGATTTATCAGACTTGTCTGATAAAGAAATCATCACTGAGCTGCCAAGACTTCAGAAGTCTTTATGCAGCCCACCCTCCTTTCAAATATTTGCCGCGTCCCATTCATGGTTAAAACCCAGATATGCTGGAGCAAGCCCAGCAAACAAATGCAGGAGCCCCATATTTTTAGTTTTTTATCTTTCTCTGAGAGGACTTGATTCACAGCAAGAGTGGACGTAGAGCACTGAGCTGTGACAAAGCCAATGGCCAGAGGATGAAGGTATCCTAGGGGACCTGTGTTGGCCATGTCTCTGGTGTTCCCAAAAGAGCAATCTCAGTGCATATCCATGGCTTAGCAAGCTTTGACATGGTTCTTTCTCTAAAGTTTGTGTCAAGTCATCTGAGAATCCCTGCTTGGGGCCTCCCTTATAGAGCATCAGAGAGGAGGAAAAGTTATCCTAACTTATGCGCCACAATGTGCATAGGGAGGTTAGAGAACAGCTTGTCGCAGTCAGCTCTCTCCTATTATCATGTGATTCTAAGGGATCAGAGTCTGGTTTCTATCATAGCAACTTTATTCCACTGAGCCAGCTCATTGGTCTATCCTTGAGGAAATTTGTAAGTATGCCCACATAGACAGAGCAACTTGCATTTTAGAATAAATGCTCTAAGGGAGAAACTGAGGACTTTGCTAACAGTGAGCATGGTGGCTCACACCTTTAATTCCAGCACTTAAGCAGAGGCAGGTTGATTTCCATGAGTTCAAAGCCAGCCTAGTCTAGAAAGTGAATCTAGGACAGCTAGGGCGGGTACAGAGATAAGCTCTGTCTCAAAAAGCTTAAAAACAAAACCAAAACCAAAACAAAAGAACTTTAGACAAGATGGACTTTGGCAGTGATTTCTTGCAAATCTTTCCTCTTACAGGTGAGGGCATGGATGTTACTTGAGGAAGGTCACTTAGGTGGCAAGAGATTGCTTCTTTCTCGAGTATACCTAAGCTAAGAAACAGCTCTGTTTCAGCAAACCCTGCTGTGGTCTGGGACTTTGAACCAGCTCTAGCATTTAAGGGGGGACCACTATGGAGTTCAGTCACCAGGACTGCTAAATATGCTTCAGAGCAAGAGCCTCTCATTCCACAGGAGATACCACAGCCACTGTCATTTACCTCCAGAATCAGCTGGCTGCTCCCAACCCAGTGACAACCCTCTACTTTTTACCTACAGTCTACTTTATTTTATTTTATTTTATTTATTTTTTCTTCCAGAGCTGAGGACCAAACCCAGGGCCTTGTGCTTGCTAAGCAAGCACTCTAGCACTGAGCTACACCCCCAACCCTTAACAGTGTACTTTCAAATCTAGAGTTTTGTCAGCAAAGCCACTTGAGGTGCTGTGTCAGCTAGCTGGCCCATAAGACATCCTGGGAAGCCAGACCTCTAAGGCTATGAGCTGACCACCTTTGGGGTCCTTTGGCATGTAGATATGCTAACAGGAGAACGTCTTTTTCTTTCCAACGTGAGCTACAACATGTCAGTGCATTAGAGCAAGGACCTATCTAGTCATCTGCCAGTTTTTAAAAAGGAAGAAAATAGTTACTCATCAGCCAGGTACACCTGACAATAAAAGACCCAACTCAAGCCAGTGAGGAGGCTTAGTGGGTAAATACACTTTCTGCATAGACTTACAACCTCCTTTGTTCAGTCCTTGAGCCCCACGTGGTAGAAGGAGAGAACTAAGTCTTGCACGTTGTCTCTGGCTTCCACATGTGTCCTGGCATGTGCACACATGTGTGCAACACACATGGGAGGTAGAGGATAAGGAAACCAACAAATAACTTTAAAGAACAAACAAATAAACAGGCTTAGCTCCAAAGAGGGCCTTAATGAGCCATTTCGAGGCATTCTCCAGGCACCTGGAGAGAGACTGTGGGTGCGGTTCTCTTAAGCATTTCTTCACTAAATTACTCATGGATTTCTCATGAGCCTCTCTAGACATTTGAAATTAGAATTTGAAGAGTAGACATCACAGATGTGAAGGCAAATAACCAAGGAGAAAGGCTTAGTGTGGGGGTGGAGTCATCCCCTTTACCTGTACATCCGTCTGTACATGTAGATCCCAGTTCATCACTGGCCTTCTCTCTCCATCCCTCGGTTTGGTAAGAGCAAAAGATGGCATGGTTACACATTTCTTCATATATGCTGCATTCCGTGAGTGTCCGGCACAGCACTAGACACCATCAATGCTCCAGCAGCCCGCTAGAGGTCTTGGCCTCACTGAGTCTGCAGTGTGCTGGAGCTCTCAATGCTTATACTGTAGCCTGGAACATGCCAGAATTACCTCAGTGTAGGATGATAAGAGAAAAGATAGCTACCTCAGGCTCCAAGCATTGGGAAGTCCACACCAAAAGAAATGACGCTTTCATTGGGAGCTTAAGTGTCAGTCGGGGACTTGCTGTAGAGAGAGACTGAAGGCTGACATGGGCAGATGATGGTGCTGCACATGGAAGGGACAGCCTGAACACGGAAGTTCAAGGTGAAAAGGGATTGACCTCATCTGGAAATTAGAAAAACCAAGGTGACTTAGATAGACAGGAAGAACGAGCACAGAACCGAGAGGCTCAGACTGACACAGCAGTGCATTAGAACTGTGACCACACATGGCTTCAGTGTCCTCAGCTGTGGCAGAAAAGGCCTTGTAGAGAAAGGGATCACAAGCCTGGCCCAAAGGACTGGGAAGGATTCATGTTAGAAGGTCAAGAGCTGTCACCTTGGTCTCTGTCTTTGACTCCATGTTCCCTCAGTCAGGTGGGGAGGAGAGCAGAAGGGGGTGGGGGGGGGGTTGGTGGACATTTTGATGGTCGCTGGAGCCCTGTTATCAGAGGGAGACATTTGCACAGTCCACATTCTCGATAGTCGGCGTCTGGAATATTCTGTTGAGCTTCAGAGAGGGTAAATAGTTAGGCGCGATTACAGGGCACACTGAAAGAACTTCCATTGTTTAATGAATGGAAAATAAATACCAATTGGAACTTGTTTCTAAAAAGTGTCATGTATTGAATAATAAATAATGTTTAACAAGGTTCCTGGCCTTGTCCTGTACACAGTAGGTACTAAGTCATTTTGATTCAACTTATATAAAATGTGTAACCCATCTAGTCCCCCCTATGTTATTGGTCATCACATGGAAACTGTGTCTGCTTAATTGCAAATAATCATGCACAGACATGTGTCATAGGCGGTGACCCCTACTGCTGACTTAACTCCCAGCATTTCTGATCCCAAGTTAATGACTTTCTTCTGTGTAGAAAGAGCTCCAATGGCTATGGTCAAACAAATGTCACTCATGGTAAATCCATAGCCTGCTATCAAAGCACATTACAATCAAGGTCGTAGGCCCAGGTTCCTGCTTTCCCTTCCACCTGACAAGGCTGTGGTGCCTCTGAGGTGATTGCTATTCCTCCAAAAGACACTCTGCTTATGGGTGAGCAGACTAGGAGCTTGGAGGAGCTGTTTTGCAAATGATACATTTGAACATTGATTTCAACCTTTAAAGGAAGCTGTCTCTGCTATTTCATAAAAATAAAAAAAAAGATGACCTCTGCATAGCTAGAAACCATGGCCTTTGAAGTTATATCCAAGAGTCATTTAAAGCACACTAGTAAATAAGACTGGTAAAAAGAACCAAGAGGAGAAGCGAGAATTTATAGTCTGGTTTCATAAAGACACATACCAAAGTGTTCATTGCACTCACCAGACCTGGACCAGATGTCACACCGTCACCAGCCAGCCTGGACACCATTTCCTCTCCACTCACCCCAGACAAAAAAAAAAAGTGACCAGTGAACGATCTTTTCAGCGTGGGAGAGATTCAGGTAAAAATGCTGAAGGTGAGAACATTTCAAAGTGGCCATTGTGAGGGTATCCCTCTAAATCCTGAAATTAGAGAAGGCGACATACAACATGTGGAACACACATGTGTGGGAGATTCCAGGCCTACTTCCAGGCCACACTGGGGAGGCACCGTTACCTGTCCCCAGACTGTGTGTCTTCAAGTGACCTCCCAGGAGCCAGCAGGGCACCACGGACAGCAACTCTAGAGGTCACCCCAAAGAGAGCATTGGCTTGGTGAGCAAAACTCCAGTGGACAGCATCAGGTGCTGCCTACCATCTGTGCGTCGTGCAGCAGCTTCTAAAGCTGGCCTTTTGCTAACAGACTTCTACCATTTCCACTCAGCCATTGCCTGGGGTAGAGGCTGGACAGGTAACGCTCCATCTACACGGGCCACACATCTACTGCCTCCCATTATCCCAACCAGGCTCAGTCCTGGGGTCTAGAAGCTTCTTAAACAAAGTGGTTTTTTACATTCTCTTTGCCCAGTGTGGACGTGTGCTGCATAGCCTCCTAATGGAACCTGCCTCGGCATCTGCGAGCCTTCTTTTCTCTTTTGGAGCTTAAGGATACTTTTTCTTGTTAATGCCAACCAAGGTGACCTTCCAAGGCCATTATCGCCAGAGAGGAACATTCAACAGTTTGTTTAACCTTTCTTGGGCCACCTGATACATGTATTCGCAGAGTCCTAAGCTAATATTCTGTTTTCTTTGTTATTGTCTGCATAAGGATAGTATTTGTTTCTCCGGGAATAATTTTGGGGATTGATGTAATATTTCCATTTGATTCTCTCTCTGTTTCTCTCTGTCTCTGACCGCCTCTGCCTGTCTCTGTCTCTCTTCCTCTGTTTCTGTCTCTCTGTGTTTGTGTGTGTGTGTGTGTGTGTGTGTGTGTGTGTGTGTGTGTGTGTGTGTGTGTGTACAAGTGTACACATGTGGAGGCCAGATTCTGATGCCAGATGTCTTTCCCCAGCACTCTCCTCTTTATTTATGGGAGGAGGTCTCCTTCACTAACTTCAGAGCTTACTGATTGGAGACAAAAACTCTGTCTTGTCCTCTCAGCCCCCGGCACTGGGGTTTCAGATGTAAGCTGCAATGTGTGGCTTTTCACGGGGTATGGACATACAAGCCTGAGTTCCCGTGCTTGACAGGCAAGTACTGAACTTACTGAGTCATCCCGCTAGCCTCTCAGTTAGATTCTTGAGGATGTCTGGCTAAATAAGTAAAGGAGGGAGGAAGCCACACAGAGATAATAGCTATTAAACCCCATCCCCAAAGCTGTACAGATGACTCCAAACCACATCCATGGAAGGTTTGGATGCCCGTGACAGCCCATATGTGTCCCAGCATCTAAAGAGAACCGTGCAGCATTTACTGGGAACTTTTTCTGCCCACTTCGTATCTTAGCTGTGTAACTGAGACCTCGGTTCTCATTACTAAGTCAACCAAGCCACTTTTTTGCAAAACATCACATTAATATGGGCAAGTTCACTTCTACTAAATGAGCCAGACAGGAATGGAAAAAAATATTAATGTGTGATGTGCTTTTCTTTGAAAATGAGACCAATTCTAGGATCAGATTATCAACTACAGCTCACGCTCTTCAGAGCTGATTATTCTAAGTACTTTGGGACAGCTATTTTAGCCACATGACTAAGGAACCGAGGATATTTTGGAGCCAAAAAAGGATATTAATTAAAGAAAAAAGATTCTGACTTGCCTATTAAAAGCTTCCTTCTTAGGGCTGGAGACATGGCTCAGAGGTTAAGAGAACTGGCTGTTCTTCCAACGGTCCTGAGTTTAATTCCTAGCAGCCACACGGTGGCTCACAACCATCTGTAATGAGATCTGGTGCCTCTTCTGGCCTGCAGGCACACATGCAGGCAGAATACTGTATAGATAAATAATAAGTAAATAAATCTTTAAAAAAGAAAACAAATAAACAAACAAAAAAACCTTTCTTCTAAAAAAAAATCTAAGGGAGAGTAACTGTCAATGTTGGCACACCCATGGCCAGGTATCCCAGCAGTCAGGCAGCTGAAGCAGGAATGTCTTGAGTTCAAGGCCAGCTTGGGCTTCATAGACAGACTCTCTCTCAAAAATAAATACATAAAAAATACAAAACCATTTCTATCTCAAAAAAAAGTGTTTTTTTGTTTGTTTGTTTGTTTTATTTTGCTTTTAGAGTACTGCTTTTGATTTTCTTGGCATTTTTGAAAAATGGGCTTAGGAGCTATTTGTTTTTATTTATTTATTTTTGTGTGTATGAGTGTTTTGCCTGAATGTATGTCTGTGTACCACATATGTGCCTGGCACCCAAGGCGCTCAGAAGGTGGCATTGTAGCCCATAGAAATGAAGTTTATAGATGGTTGGGAGCTGCCATGTGGGTGCTAATAATGAAACAAGGCTCATCTGGAAAACCAGCCAGTGCTCTTAACCTCTGGGCCATCTCTCCAGCCCAACAGTTATTATTTTTTCCACAAATGAGTAAATTGTATGTGTCAGGTTTAAGATCATCAAGCTAACTGGCAGATATGCCACTCTGATGCAGACCTTCGGATTTGGGGATTCACTGCTTTGTCCACATTTGTGCTTCTACTTTCAAAGAAGCAGTAAGCAGACTTATTAAGCTGTGAGGGAACTTAAGAACAGCTACAATTGTAGGGGGAAAAAACCTTCAAAATCAGGCTTCTTCTCATTGCCAGAGAGTTCACAAAACCTTCTTTTTCTGTTTCCTGTCAGCAGTGAGACATAGAACTAGAAAATGTCTTGACGAGCTAAGGTAGAATTTTGATGCTGGGAGCCTTCTAAATACTGCATTGTCTCCAGAGAAGAGGACAATCCAGCCTTTGTTCCCCAGGGGCATTTTCTGTCCGGGCTGGTTTCCCGACAGGCCCCTAGTCCTTAGAGGAGCTGTTGTCTTTTTCCTGCCACAACATCAGTGTGACATATCTCACACTTCAGAAGGCAGCCTCCTCAGTCCCCATTCATAGATTCCTATGGAAATTAATGTCTGCTTACTACCACCCCCTCATGAAAGAAAAAAAAACCCTGGCTTTGTCCAAAGAGTTATTGGAAATAGAACTTGTGAAAACCCCTTAGTGTGTGATGCGGACCCCGACAATAATGTTTTGTAAGAGCTCCGTCTGATGTGCGCGGACGGGAATGAATCACTTCACTTAACAGACTTGCTCTTTGTTGTGTAAACTTTGTAAAGCCCGACTTTGGTGACCTCTCGCATTTGGGGGAATTCCCAGCTCAAAACTGTCATCTTTCTATGGGCAGCAGTATTTTCTGTGGTAACTTTTGGTGACGAATTCCGAGTGGTGCTGGAAGTTCTGTCACCCTCCTGGATCAGACGCCAAGCCAAGTGTGGAACTGAGGCTATAAAAACAGGTACAGTTGCAAGGCTCATTCCTCAAAGAGCATGAAGCAGAGAGATCATTTGTTGCTCCAGCTCTCCTGTTAGCATGCCACCATCTTAAATTGCCAGCTTCTATCAAAATGACCTTGTGTCTAAACATACACTGTTTCTACATTCATCCACTCCGACGCTCTTTACCTTCCTAGCTCTTGCCTAGGCTAGACTGTACAGAGGCTAGAAGCTTCCAGGCCTAGACCTAGGTTAGCAGAGGTAGGCAGTAAGCCTCTAAGCCAACAACTGAAACAGGAGAATAAAAGTTACACATATATCCAGTCCTTTGGAGAAGACATGGTCTGGATGGAGATCGTGCTTTTAGAAGGATATGTAAGAAACAAATAAGATGGGTCGTCACTACTGTCACCGCCAAAAGAAGGAACTCCTTCTCCACGTGGTTTCTGGGTGAGTTAACTGTTCCAGTTTAAGCCAGTGTACTTAGTGTCTGGAAGAATACTCGTTATCATAGCTGTAAAGACCACCTGACCATCAAAACTGCAGGCCCTTCCTGCCAGGAGATCTAAGGTCACTTACCTGTCTAAAGGTCTTCCCTGTCTCCTAAGTTGTTAATCCCCACCTACATAGTCAGTACCTATGTCTCTCATAAATATGCTCCATATAAGTCAATTATCAGCTCCAGAGACTTTATGCATGGACCCTTCAAGAGTGACAAAGGTCACAGCACAATATCAGTACAGCGATGGAGGATGATAGTAGGTATCACAGTAAAAAACCAAACAAACAAACAGGAAGAGGAGGAGGATTGAGTCACATCCCACCTCTGCACTAGCACACACAGAGATACGTAAATTATATTTGCATATAATTATATATAAATAATATGTGCATATATCACATACACTATATGATCCTACCTTTGCATATGGTACACACACATACATGCACACATGTGCACACACCATATGTGATATTGGGCAAACTATCAAAGACTCGGGACATCTTTTCTCTCCTTGTGAGTGACATGTGGTTGAATTTTATCAGACTGAGGTAACCGCAGCAGGGCTCAGCACACGGAGCGCTGTGGGCATCCAGTGCTGGCAGCTGCTGTAGCCACCATTGTTACCTCAGAAGTCATTCTTCCTGGGATTGAAGTAGTAGTGATCACTGC
This sequence comes from Acomys minous, assembly GCF_964271855.1. Classification (NCBI taxonomy): domain Eukaryota; kingdom Metazoa; phylum Chordata; class Mammalia; order Rodentia; family Muridae; genus Acomys; species Acomys minous. The sequence continues at coordinate 49,033,213 of NC_140500.1, forward strand.
CACGTTTTCTAGAAAAAAAACTTTAAAAATGGTACCAGGAACTAGACTAATTTCTCTTTAAATTTAGTTTCAAAGCTAGCATACAAAGTGACAGGTTTCACTGTGGAATTTCCACATGCCATGTTACTACACCTTCTCCTTATGCGTCCTCCACTCCTGGGGCCTTCTCTTGTTGTTCATTATTCTGCTAAATCCTATATTTCTTTTTACTTTTATTTCATATTCTCTCTCTCTCTCTCTCTCTCTCTCTCTCTCTCTCTCTCTCTCTCTCTCTCTTTCTCTCTCTCTCTCTCTCTCTGTGTGTGTGTGTGTGTGTGTGTGTGCGTGTGTGTGTGCGGGTGTGTGTGTGTGTGTGTGTGTGTGTGTGTGTGATATGTGCATTTCTAGGGCTGTCAAGTTCCTGCCCTATCATTAAGACAGGGTCTCTCATTGAACCTGGAGCCTAAGCTAGCAGCCAGCAAGCCCCAGTTCTCCTCCATGCCCTCTGGCCCACAGTGCTGGGGTAACCGGCACAAAAACAACATGTTCCGCTTTTTCTGGTGCCTCTCCTGCCTGCTGAGCCATCTCTCGAGTCCTGCCTCAGGTTTTAAATGTGTGGGCCCGTAAGCCAACAGTGGAGAGCTCACGTCATCAATAAGAACACTTGTCTGAGCTGGTGGAAATTCACAGAAACACGGCCAACAGCTCCTCATACTCTTTTCTTTGAGTGGTAGGAAAAGGCCCTTGCTACCTTCACACAGCTCTATATTGCCATCTGAGGGGAACAAGATTAAAGTTCTGGCACGTTTAGCACAATTGATTATCTTGTGTGTGAAGAAAGAAAAAAAGTAATCAGTGGAAGCGGGATGTGTGGCCAGCACGTGACAGCCTGTAACCCTACCTGGGACTTCAGTGTCCCCCAGGCTTATCAACTGCTGATAGGAAATACAACACACCTTTTACTAGATGTGGAGGTTCACTGTGGCTCCTTTGAATGCAGGACACGGAGCAGGCACGATTACTTGAAAGCTTGTCTGCCAGGGTATCTAGCAGCCCATCAGTGTCGGCCTATCAACAGGTAATCCGAACAGGCGAATTACTGCAGACAGGGACTGACAGGGGTCCACTTGCCAGTCAAGAAGGGAAGAGATTTGCTTGCCACAGAGAGGATGCTGGGTCTGTTTCCCATTAATGAATGAACAAGGAAGCTTTTGTATTGTTTGTCAAAGTGTCGGACATGTGGTGCTGGGCTCTGTTAGGGCCCGCATTAGCTCCCCCCCACCCCACCCCAAGACCTGGCTTCTGATAGAACTCCTTCGGTACTTTCCAGAGAACGTTCCAGCACTGGCACTATATAGCGCTCTAATTCCACTAGCCACAGCTGTGTACAAACAGACTGCTTTGGAAACCATGTTGAAAATGTCAAAATCGAATATATTTTATTTTTATTCCTTTTTTTCCCCCATAAGACTTAGTAGTGCAATCCAGGGAGCTAGAATGTAAACAGTAGGTCTTCCTCCCCCAAGAAGTCATCTCAGTATTGTTTTCAGAATTTGGACTCTACTTTCACACATCTGCAAGAAAGAGTCCAGCTCAGAACAAACGGCTTGGTGAATTTTTCCCACACTGCCCATCCCTCTGTTACAGGAACCAGCTCAATTGACTGGAAGCTTCACAGCACTTTCAGAAGCCTCCTTGGCCCCTTCTCAGATCTGCCTCCTCCAAGGGCTGGCCTGCTCTGTACTCCACAAAGCATAGATTAGTTTTGCTTTGTCACTTTTGAATCTAGTCAACAAAGACAACCTAGGCATATGTGATCGTTTTAGATGTCTAGTGTGTGTTTATCAAATAAGTACACAGCCACCTTCAAGTAAATACTCATTTTCAGTTCATTCTGAAATATTTTATCGGCATTTTCCCCCCAGTGCTAAGGGGTGTGCCCAGGACCTAGTGTATGCCGGGAAAGCCATGTGCCACCAACAGACATGTGCAGTCTCAGCTTGTATTTTTACATGCAGTGCCCTGTTATGACTTAAAGTGCAATAATGTTCATAATATTCATTGGAAAGCCACTCTCTCAATCTTTTTTCTAAATGTAATTTCCATGAGTGGATTTGGTTTTTTTTTTTATTCCTTTCAGTGAAATGTCAATGCCATCTTCTAGAATTGTTATTTCTCCATCTGCCTTCTCCTCCTCCTCCTCTCTGTGAGTATGCCATATTTATGTACTGTCATATTCTTTGTTTATGTTCTTTGCATTGTTTTCCCACAAACCACTCTCTTAAACGTATTTCCAGCAGGGATAGAAAGAGGGTAAAGGTATACATTTTGTACTTTGTGATGACGTTATGGTTATGATTAATAGAGGGTCAGAAGGGAAGACAGCTTTCCCTTTATAATAAGGTAAATAGACTCTCCCCCACATCCATCCAGCTTCTCCCGGTTTCCAGGTCTTCTACAGCAGAGCGGAGTGAGAAGATGCGCTAGCCCATGAGAAGATCCTCTGCGCTAACACTCCAAGCATTCAAGCCCCAGCAGGCTGTCCAGTCAAGCTAAGAACCCTTTCCTGAACTATGGAATTTGTTTGGGCTGCTGTTTCATTACTACATAACATTTTCTCTACTAGCAAGTTAAAAAGAAAATGAAAACCTTTCTTTCCAAAGCAAAATACCTAGGCATCACCTAAACATTCTTCAGCAAGCTGGTTTAATCTTGTCCTTTAGCAGAGGAAATTGCCATCTGGAGAGGCATTTTCTAGTATTGCAGACTCTAAGCCTACAACGTTTTGTTTAATCAGAGATTTTTCCAATAGGTGGCACTAGTGTGTTTAGATAGAATTAGTACGTCCCCAGAGGAAGGCGCTGTGAAGCTCAAATAGCTACAGTTACCCTTTAGCAACAAGTTTTTCATCTATTCAGGGGTTGCCTTGGCTTCTTGGCACCCCAAAGTGGGTCGCAAGACACTCACACGAGCATTTCAGAGACCGGCTTTGTGCCTGCTGCATAAGAATGGAAACTTAAGTTTAGATCCCCAGCAACCCAGTAAGAAAAAGGCTGGATGTGTTTGCAGAGCATCTGAAAATGGTGCCTCCTGGGAGGACACTGGCCACCCCATCTAGAACTGGGTTCAGTGGGACACCTTGTCTCAAGGGATAGGATGGAAAGCAGTTTAGGAAGATACCCGACAGCAACTTCTGGCTTCCACAAGCACAAATACACAGACATGCAGAAACACAACACACACACACACACACACTCACACACATACACACATGCACACACACACACACATATACACACAATCCACTGGTAAAATGAATTTAAATATTTTAACTTAAATGCTTCATATCACGTAAGGCTACACAAAAAGACTGACATAGTCAACACACCACTCTTGAGGTTTAGATAAAATCTTATTTTTATACCATTTTCTTTGAAATCTCTCATATATATATATACATACATATTTAAAACTACTCTTTAGCATCCCCATGTTTTGAAGGAAAGTCAGTATGCTAAATCAAGAAAAACTTTATAACATTTTTACTTATTATAAAAGTGGCACTAGATAATTAGACAAACTTGGAAAATTATAAAAAGCAGAAATTAGAGTAGATAAATTCTCACCATGGTACAGATATGCATAGTTCACAGAAGCCTAACACGAGTAGAATAGCTTTTTACTACAAAGCTCGAGAGTGGCAAATAAGTGTAATGGGGCTGCCTTAGATTGATGGAGTCAGGGAAAGCCACTTACATGCTGGGAATTTTACACGGGGCAGAAGACAGTACTACACAGCTGCCAAGGTACTTTCCTAAACTCAAAGCCACCATCTCTCAACTCTTGTTGAGTTTGTACCATGGCGATGTTGTGCCAGGCACTGGGGTGTGTACTGTTGAGCACAAGCTGCAGGAACAAGGCGTTATGCAGTGACTCCAATAATTCATTACTTGTTCACAAGCATGGCGAGAGGTTATTGTGAGAGTTCCACGAGAGAGAAGATGGTGTTCCAGTGTAGGGAACAGGGCTGGGAGCTGCAACCATTAAAAGAACCAACCAGGCAAATGGAGTAAGAGGAAGTGGAAAGACTCTATACAAAGGCCCTATGGCAGGAAAGAGGCCCATATCATTTATGAAAAGAGCAGAGCTATAGGAGTGATAAGGCATCCAGGCATGACACTGAGATGAGAGATCGATGAGGCTGTGCAGGTTATGAATAGATTTATCACACTAGTTGATCGTTGTTGTTGTTGCTATTGTTTTAATTCAAAATAAGGTGGATACCACACCTGTAATCCTAGCACTGGGAGGTAGAAAAAGAGGTATCAGGAGTTCAGTGTTATCCTTGGCTATATATAGGAAGCGTCAACCTCAGCTATACAAGACCCTGTTGTGTTTTTTTTTTTTAAAGTGGGGTCGATGGTATTCCACTGAGGAGTTTTAAGATGGGGAGGTTTGGTGTTAACATTAAGCTTCTGCATTGATGGGTGGAGATGGAGATGCTACTGAAACAGGTCAGGCATGAAGTGATCCCAGCGACCACTGGCACAGAGCGCGGTGCTTTAAAGCAACATCTGGAGAAACTGATGCAACTACATGGTGAGAGTACAGTAGAAAGAATGGCTTCCTACTGGAGGCTACTGATTCAGGTTGTCGGTCTGTGTGTTAAACTTCAGGAAGTAAGCTCACTTCGCCAACAGACACGTATCAGCCTGTTGGATTTCATGTCAGCCCCCAACAGGGAACACAGACGACAACTACCCAGAGCACTTGTGAAACTATAATGTGGAAAAAACAAAGACCAGGAATCAGCAAAGGCCTGCCACAGACAAGTTGGGCTCGTTGCCTGTTACTATAAATAAAGTTTTATTGGCACAAGTCCATATCTATTCACACAGTGTCTCTGAGATCTTTTCCATGCAAGTGGATGCAGTGTAGTCCACAGAGATGAAATCAAGCTTTGCTTGGCCCTTCAGAGAAAGTTTGTACATCTTTTTATTCAGGTGATCTATATGTTAATCTTGACTTTTGCCTTGATCCTCACTGGCATCTTGGGCAAAAATGCATTAATTTCTCTGACTCACTTTTCCCGGTATAAAGGAGAAACACTGTTGGCTGTGCCACCCACATGGACAAATAGACACCAGCAAGGGTGGTGGAGTGGGTAGGTAGCGTGTCTCATGGATGTGTGGTGTCAAGATCAGAGAGCGCTCTGCTCATTCTATCTTCCCCCACCTGGTGTTGCAAGTCCCTAGTCTACCCTTTTGGCCCGATGTTCCACTTTCTACAAGCCTTCTTCTATTCCAGCACAGTGAGAACTGACTTCAGTCTGGGCCCTTGCTTGGGCTTGCCCCTGACTTCCCCATCTCTGAGTTCACTGGACTCTTCCCTGTGCATCTCTTCCCAGCTGACCTTTTTCACACAGCCACCATGCCGGGTTGGCCCCTCCCCATTCGTCCTACAGTTGGATGTACTTCTGTGTCCTTCATGAAACAGGGAGGCTGGGCATTACAAGCTACACTCAGCACCATGCTTTGTCCTAGCCGAGGCTCAATAGCTAGCCCTCAAATGGAATCACATGAATTACAAATTTCAGTCCTGAGGAAAATCTCCTCCATAGGAAGAAAGCAACGTAGTAGAAATCTGCCAGCAGCGACCAGGAGATAGACAGAACAACGACCTGGCAGGCGTCTCTTTGTGAAGCCAGAGTTCATCCTCTGGTCACCACGAAGGGTGAGTCCAGACTAGAGCTGAGCATTGAGTCTTGAATCATTTGCATCCAGGGAGGTTATAGTTTTAAATCAGGTTACCAGAATCCTAAAATAGGAAAACTTCATATAAAAATCTGAGCTTGTGACTTCTTTTAGAGCAGTGGTCCTCAACCTTCCTAATGCGGTGGCCTTTTAATACAGTTCCTCATGTTGTGGTGAACCCCAGCCACAAAATTACTTCATTGCTGCTTCATAACTGTAATTTTGCTACTGCTTTGAACCATAATGTAAATAACTGATATGCGATTCCCAAAGGGGTCATGACCCATGGGTTGGGAACCACTGTTTTAGAAAAATAGTACATTTCCATGTGGCAGAAGTCTGCAATAGCTTAGTAAAGACTACTACGGGGTACATATAGCCTTTACCTTGTCACAGCCCCCATCACTCCACATCACATGCCTGAACTGTAGTTCCAGTGCAGTGGCCAGCTGCCACTGTGGTTACTCTGTTTTATGTGTGTCTGTTTTCTTTGCTCTAAATATGCCCTCTGTGCTGTAATTTGCTTAATCTGGTAACACTGCTTGCACTTGCTGAGTGGCTTCACACAAATTTCCTAACTTTTCTGTGTCCCTGTTTCCCCACTTGTAAATGGGAGACAATAAAGGGATATTGTGAGGACAGAATGGATGTTAGCTGCCATCTGTGTTGATTTTTAAAGAAATGTGAGATGAAGCATATTTCTTGGGACAATATGGAGTATCTTTTCACATTTGATAAAGCAAGAGACTTGTCTTGAAGCATACAGCTCGAGATACTGAATTTGAATCATTTACATGAGAGGTCTCTCTAGATAAACTCGACAAAAAACAAAAACAAAAAAAAATGATGTATCAATAAGGATTTATTTCTCCTTCACACCATGGGAAGGGTCAAGGGTCATTACCCTCATGTATGGAAGCTGTGGCTTTTGAAGTTCCCCACCACAGCAGAGGAAGGCCATTAAGACACCCTAGCTGGAACTTCACTGCTGCTATAGAAATGACAACAGCAGCTTCCGTTGACAGCTCGCTGGCCAGAATTGGTCACATGGTCCCAACCTAGCAGTCAAGGAGACTAGGAAATGGGTGGGGGCAATCTCAGTACATGTTATGAGCTCAAAGTCAAAATTCCCACTGTTCACTTGAGTATTTTCCTAAGCCAGCAAGATGTAGCCAGAGGATTTTTGTTCACTGGAGGATACATTTTCTCATCAGTACTAGAAGCACAGAAGAACCCCCATCTATAGGGTAGAAAGTAGTTCTTTGTTGAGTTGATTACAGGCTTGGGGATTTAGAAGCAGTCTGAAGGCAAGCAGAGAGTGTAAGTATTCTGATGAGGGACCCCTCAGCATGAGATGTAGGGAGGGCGGTTTGGTTTTGTTTGTTTTCTTTCTCAATTTCTGTAGCACATACGCTAGACCTCATTTTTCATGTCAGATTTGGAGCTGCATAAACCCTGACATTCCCAGCATTTGAAGAATAACTCTCGAAAGATACACAAATGCCTGTACAGGCCTAATCAGGGGGTGAGTCCAGGTGTTTGCCTGGAGTGGAATGCCACTCCGAAATTCAAGTTGAGCTTTTGCACTCTAAAAAAAAAAAAAAGAGCATATTGATCAACACAGCTGGTTCAGGGCTCACTGGTGAAAGCAGCTGAGAGCCAGTGCAGCTGCCAGACCGCTGAGGTTAGTTAGACTGTGTGTTCTAATCTCATCTTAAATAGGGTTTCAGGCTATGCCCTGGGGGTGGGCCTAAGATGGAGAAGAACCGTCTGTGGTAAGTGGTGAGACTCTGTCAGTTACACCAGGGTGCCTATGTCACAAATCAGTACTTTCTGATAGCCAGACCTGGACCTGCAGTACGGTGAGGGTTTTTGTTTGTTTGTTTGTTTGTTTGTTTGTTTGTTTTTAATGTGCTCTGAGAGATTGCAGGTAATGGCTTGAAAATACAACCCAGCTCTATACTGGTGCGCCATCCATGTGCTGGATGAAGCATTCGTTATGTATTTCCCTGCTTTCAAACAGTAGGAAAGTAATGTTGGCAGTCAGAGTCAGGATGAAGGTCATGCGCCAGTGTCCTCACACCACCCTCACTTCTAAAGCTGTCACTTGATGCTTCGTGAACATCAGGCCCAGCGTAGTGATAATATTTTGAAAGAGCCTCCTCTCCCAGCGCCGCCCACACCCCCCACACACACACCCCCGCTGCCCCTATGACCATTTTGTTCTGGAATTCATCACCACCACCATGGGGAAGTTGCTAGGGCTGGATGTTGAACACACCCCCCCCCCAAGCTCCCACAAAGATCCAGGATGGCACCATTGGGAGGTGGTATCGAGTAAGCAGTCCTTAGGCCACTGGGCATGTGCCATCAGAGGGGACTCTGGGACACTAGCCCCTTCCTCTGACTCTTTTGGTCTGCCTTGCGTCCTCTGCCACTGGCATCCAGCATCCCCAATGGAGGCCTAAAAGTCAGTGGTTCCACCAGATGATGAACTGAGACCTCTATCATTTGGTTGGGTAAAATAAACATATTCTTCTTCTAAGCTGATTAGCTCAGGTATTTTTGCCATAGTGATGGGAAGCTGACTACTCTAAAAGTATTAACTGAAAGTTTGAGAGGTTAGGGAGACCTAGGCAAAGTTCTTTGGCAACTGTGGTCTTTGTAATCTGCCTTTTACTTTGTCCATACCCCTAGGCCGAGCAGGGGCACCTCTGTGGCAGTATTAAACCATCAGGATATAACAACTTCAACCCCCTCATGTGAAAGCCAACTGGATCTTTTCACATCCTGTTTATTCTAGTGTGACTGACAGGCATACTGGATGGAGAAGAATGTTTCAGTCATATTCTGTAAGGTTAATAATGAACACTGTGTGTTCATCAGACACCTTCCTTATAGTGTTTCCGTATTCTTCCAATCTTCCTTTTCTTTTTGTTTTGTTTTGTTTTTGTTTTTCAAGACAGGGTTTCTCTGTGTAGTCTTGGCTATCCTGGACTTGCTTTACAGATTAGGCTAGTCTCGAGCATACATCAATCTACCTGCCTCTGCCTCCCGAGTACTGGGATTAAAGGTGTGCACTACCACGCCCGGCTTCCTTTTCTTTTCAATTTTACCTATAGTCGTTATTGTTTTAAGGAACATTCCCAGCCTGGTCTGTTTAATCTGTGATCATTTTTCAACAATCTTCCAAGTGACTGTTTTTCAACATTATCAACATCCTTTCTATAATGTCTTTCACCATTTCAACCAGTTTCTATTGCCTTCCACCAGAACTTCTGCCTCTGACATTGTCTTTCCTGCCAGGGTTAAAGCTGTCCCTATCCTTAAGAACTCTTTGGCCAGGCTGTGACACATTTCAGGGTAGGGTAGTTAATTCTCTGGCACTCAGGAGAACGTTCAGCATAGAACCTCACTGAGACAGTTAAGACGGGATTCTGGAGTCAGCCCCTTGGCCAAAAGTCTAGCTCCAACCTTTACTTCCTGTTCAACTTTGGGCAAGTGTACCACCCTTCTACGTCTTGGTTTTGTCAAGAGCAAATGCTCATTTTGATGCTTAGAACAGAACCTGTTGCTTAGATACCACTTAGGATAAACTAGGGCCACATGTCTATTATCTCAATGGCTGAAACAGGAGGATTGTGCACTAAGCCCCAGCCTAAGCTACATAGGGAGACTCTGCTCAAATAAAGAAGACACTTGACAGATAACGGCTATCACTGGTATAACAATATTGAATTGTGTTCTTAACTAATATTTTGTATTCATATAATACATCTATATGTCTAGGATTTGACTTATACTTCATCATATATTTCTATATATTATATTTATAATTATATATAATTTAATGAAATGCTCAGTTGAACTTAATTGCTTCTGTGTGAGTTCAAGCCAAATGGAAGCCATGAGATTGTTGTTTGTTGTTGCCTCTGTTATTTGCAAGCTATGAGCTCATACATGCTAAGGAAGCTCTCTACTATTGACCTACATGCCCTGGTCCCATACACATATTTGTGTGTACATGTGTGCACATGTGTACATGTGCAAATGTGGATGAACAAATGTGCACAATGCTCAGAATCAGATTTTTAAGAAAAGTTTTCCTACTTTTTTGGTAATCTTTGTTAGTAAGTTTCAATTTAAGGGAAATTATATTTTTTAAATATGAGGATTATTAAGACATCAGGATTTTACAGTATTATATTTTAACCTCTACCCAAGCAGTCTTCACTTCTGTGGTTGCATTGTCTTTTTGGTATCATGGGGTACACATGAAGAATATGTGCATTTCGTCTGTGTGACACATCCAAAGACCAGAGGCATTGTTCACAGAGCTGGAGACCTAGGAAGCCATGTTTTCAGGCAGACCCTTTCAGCTTTCTTAGCGTGGTACATGACACTGAGATCTCTCTATTTAAAAGTCACTTCTCTCCTTCAGTTGACCCTTTAACTGGCTTGATTCCTGAATTTGAAGTCATAGCCTTCTGATTTCAAAGCGCTTCTTTCTTGTCATGGCTCAGGGTTCTTTGCTCTGTACCTCATCTTTTCTCAGGATTTCTCTTGTGATGAGAATTGTGTCTGCAAGTTTGAAGTGACAAGACCTCAATTATCACATTGTGAAACCGGCAGGTGGAGATGGGTTTTATGTTTTTAGCGTCTGTAGCGACCCCTGATCACCCACAGTGCCTCACTGTGGAGATCCTGCCAGTTGGAATGAACTCCTTTCCTCAGCAATGTCACTTAGAGTCTTAGAGAAGGGTGGAGGGTGATCTGAATGCTGACCTGACCTCAGTGTGAGTGTGGCACATCTGTCCCTACAGAAGCAAGCCACCTAGAGATGGTTTCCTAGAAGACTCGTCTCCCCTTTATGCCCCAGTGTTGATTTTTGACTTCTTAGATACAAGATGTTGCTCCAAACATCCAGTGGCTGAAGGATGCTAAGTAGATGAAGGGCAGAGGAGGAGGTAGTACAGCCAGTTGAGTAGACCTCTGCTTATGCATTGTTTCTGATGCTCCAACTATCCTGGAATGCTTCTCGTGTGATTTACAAGCAAGGAAGCGAGAATTCAAAGGACCGATACCACATTGCTGAACACACCACCAGAATAGGCTGGAATTCTCTGGTGGGGTGAGAGTTTCTGCTCATCATGGGTGGCCTGCACATGGAGAAATGATGGTGGGGAGCAGCAAACCCACGCAGAAAGCTGTCTGGCCCCTCACAGGCACCATACATGGATCATTCTTCCAGAAACTGAGAAGGTGAGTAAGGTGAAGAGAAGAACAGTTGAATGGTTTCAGCTCCCGCTTATGGTCACAGCCCTGTCAGCGGTCACCTGACACTGGCCGAACTTCCGAAGTGCATTTTCATATCAGTAGGAAGAATGATCCACATGAAGCGTGGGGTCTTATGTAATGTGCAAAAAGAACATGCACATGGAAAGAACATGAATGTTTGGTCACAATGGAGCGTGTGCATTCTGGGACATCTATCATGTCATGCTATTCAGAAAGGAGGGCCTATATATGTGAACTAAAGCAAAGATCTTTTAGACACACTGAACAAAGAGGACTCAAGTAGGAGAAATGTGCAGAATGATCGTTCTATGTCAACAATAATTTTTTTAAAAACCTGTTTCAGAGAATTCAGATGAGGAAAATCATAGTTCTGAATTTGGGAGGGAGTGAGCACAGGCAGGCCTTTGTGGAGGCGATGGATGTCTAGACGTGAAGATGGTGAAAAGTGACGGTCAGGATTTGCTGATGGCCCCACTCACTAACAGGGAGTTGATCCAAGGTAGGAGCTTAGTTTGAGCTAAGTCTAGACTTGACGTTCAGTTCCAGGGCTACGGGCATGACTTAGGGGCTGAAATGCTTGCTGTGAAAGCAAGAGAACACAACGTGAGCCGCAGAACCCACCAGAAATAACGGCAGCAGCAGACAAACAAACAAACAAAAAAAGCCAGAGTCTTAGCAGTTAGGAACCCTTGCTGCTCTTCAGAGGACCCAAGGTCAGTACCTGGTATCTGCGTCAGATGGCTCTCATAACTGCCTGTTGTTCTGGTTCAGGGAGACCTGACACATTTGGTCTACTAGGTACCTGTATTCACATGCAAATACCTACATACAGACATATGAGCATATACATCATTTCAAATAAAATAAATATATTTTTAAATGCCAGGCTCTATGGCACCTGCTCATTGTCTCAGTACTGGGGAAGCAGACACATAGATCCCCTTGGGATCACTGGCCAGCTAGCCGAACTGAATCCACAAGGCAGATAATGACTGAGGAAGATACAGTATGTGGCCTCCACATACATGCACATGCACACATGTGCACACACCCTTACAATCACACACACACACACACACACACACACATTTTATGATGTAAAGTATAAAGACTGGATATACATGAGGGTCATGTAGTCACATAGTCACATGCAGTGTAGGTGCAGAACATGTGTGTGCTCTTATTAAGTACTTACTGCACTTTGGGGGCTCTGGCAGAAGCTACGGACTATCCAGATGACTCGGGGTCTCAAGCTTCATCACGTGGTATTTTATAGGGAAAAGAAAATATATTTGTAAATCTTTCTATCTAGGTCCTATCTAGGAAATTTTAAAAAAAGAATCAGTGAGCCAAGAAGAGACAAAAGTAACTATAGTTTAGGGGCTGGAAGTGGTACCATATAAAAAATGCATTCAGCTACAAGCAGATGAACTAGCAAGGTATTTACACTGTAAGCTTTTGTTTCCTGGCAAGAAGCCTGAAGCTGGCTTTCCATGAGCATGCTGGGCATCTCAACAGTATCATTAAGGATATAGATTGAATAATAGTCAGCTTATGTGTCAACCTGGCCAGCCCACAGGATGCCTAGATGTACGACTCTCCCTCCTGCTCCTCCTCCTCCTCTTCCTCTTCCTCCTCCTCCTCCTCCTCCTCCTCCTGGTGTGTCTCTGATGGTATGCCTGGGAGAGATAGGTGTTGGAATTGCTGGAGCTAAGAAACTGTGCAGCTCTTCCTGGTGACTGGGCCTGATGCAATCCAGGGAGGATCTGAACAGAAGGAAAAGCCGAGGGAGGTGTGTCCATCCTCCTCCACCTCATCGCTTGAGCTGAGGTGTTGGTCTCCTGTGCTGGACTCTGCTTTCTTATCTGCACTATGACTGGGATCTACGCCCTCAGCCTTTCCGCTCTCAGGCCTTCCAACACTGCCCGCTTTCAGGGTCTCCAGCTTCTCAGGAGCCAATAGCAATTCCCGGTATTTTATTTTTCTGGAAAACTCTGACTAAAACAAATCCTTCCTATCCTCTCCAGTGATATTTTTTTTTAATCTGTGAGCTTTGCCCCATAGTCTAATATGGCAGCCACAGTCTCAGGCATCTTAAGCAGGGTATAGCCACAACATAAGGAGGCTTTAGTCAAGGTCAGTCTCATTGTGTCTCTGGAATTGCTTTTCTTTAGTTGTCTCCTCTAGAAACTTGTTTTTATATATTGCTTTGCTCTTCTCCAGTCCTGGCGACTGAACCAGGCACGGGGTCTACTTCATTCTCCCAGCTCTCCTCCTATAGGTTCTTAGCTAAAAACACGCTAATTCTGCCTCTGCCCCAATTCCTCATCAGAGGACACTAGTAGTGAAGTGTGCTTCTGCATCCTTCTTTCTCTGACTCTGTCAGGGAACACTGGCTGGGAGGAGACAGGTCTGACAGTGCTAACACCCAAGAGGAAGCCTGGCAGTGCGAATGAAGGAAGCCATATTGGGTTGGACTTAAAGAATGATGACAAGGACATTTGTTGGCGTGTCTACCCAATATCCCTTTCCTGAGAATTAGTCCTATCCAGCTCTAAGTGAAAGCTGCCAAAAGCATACAATACGCTCCTGTCCTCTGGGGATCAGCTGCAATGGGCCTTGATGGATATTGCCAAATTGCCCTCTTTTGTTTCCTCTTCTCTAGGGACGTCTCTAGCTTTCTTCCTTTTATTGATACTACTTGTGTAAGCATCTTGCTCCCGCTTGGCTGTGAATTGCTGTTTGTTAACTCTCTGTGCTCAGCTTCTGGTATTAGTCAGGGTCCCAGTGACTTCATTACAAAGAAGTTGACATAAGGTATTGGTAACCGCATAGGAAACCACTGGAAAGGCAGAGGGGGCGCTGAAACACGTGAGGGAGTAAGTGCAGGGACCAGCAACACCCAAGTGTTGAGGGACCAAAGAGGTTGGGAGTATTAAAGTCTAAGTACAGACGCTGGGGATGGGGTTTATCTGGTAGAGTGTTTGCCCAGCACATGGAGAAGGCCCGCGTTTGATCCCCAGCACAGCATAGAACAAGGTGTGGTGAAACATGCCTACAATCCTAGGCCTTGGTGAGGGCGGAGATAGAAGAATCAGAAGTCCACGGTCTACCTCAGCCACATACAAGTTAGAAGCTAGCCTGGGAGATGTGAAACCCGGTGTCAAAAACAGCAAAACCAAAACCAAAAAATCATAACCTTTAGAAAAAAAAAAGAATGAAGGAAGCTTGAGGGAAGGGACCGATGGAAGCCATTGTTTTTAGGAGGAGGTGCCCGTGGCGTCTCAGAGTATGAAACGCTCTTGGACATACAATCTACAATCTCTCCCCAACTGGTGCTACTTACCAGAGAACATTCTGGAGAAACTGGAAGCAGAAATGATAGCATCCAGCCTCTACTCTCTTCCAAATGCATCTAGGGCTCCTTGTTGGTGAACTTAAGAGAGTTGCAGGCAAAACTGAAGTGAGGCTTGCACAGTCCCTGTCCCACCATCACACAACAGGACAGAGAGGTTGGCAGCCAAGAGCTATTGACATGACAGCCAGCACACCCCCTCTTATTTTTATTACTGTTGCCTCAGTAACACCAAACTCCCTGACAGAGCAACTTCTAGGGAACAAAGATTCATTTCCTCTCACAGTTTCCGAGGGTTTAGTTGGTTGCCTGGCATTCCTGTGCTCTTCGGCAGCGCGTGGTGGATGTGAGAGAGAACAAACAACGTTGTTTTTTTCATTTGACAGATAAGGAGAGATGGAAACAGGAGGGGGCCAGGGAAATAATATCCCCAAGGATCCACTCCCGCCAAACTACTTCCTCTATCTCCCATTTCCTAAGCTTTCCAGGACCTCCCAAAATAAAGATACTCGAAGAAACCAAATGTCCAACACCCAAACCCAGGAAGGGGCAATTTTCAAATCAGAACACTCTTATGTTGGGATTATTAACATTAAATAGATGGGCTAAGAGAAGAGGACAAACAAGATCTTTGTCCTGATGAGACTTATGTTCTAGTGAGCGATGGTTCATAATGCAGTCATCTCAGGAAGTGCTAAGTGAAGTTGAGAAACAGAGAGAAAAGCTTAGCTAAACGGAGTGAAAATGACTGAAAGTGCTGAGAGTGCATTTATCTGCTAACAACCTTGTACCCAAAGCACATATGCAATTCCCAAAGGTCGGTTGTGTGTGGAGGGGGCGAGGGGGCGTTAATTTTTTTAAAATGGCCAAGAGAGTATAACACAAGCAGATATGCAACCAGTTTGCCCATCAGCCCTGGTGGTTAACCTGCCAGGATTTTTAATTACTTAGAAGACCAGCTCAGGGTATCCCTCTGACGGAGAGTCTAGAACACTTAGCTGAGCTGCGGACACCCACTCTAGGTGTGGCAGCCCCGTTCCATGGACTGGGGGCCAGAACTGAACAGAAAGGAGACCGTGAGCCGAGTACTCACACTGAACTCTCTCTGCTTCGTGATTGCAGATGCAATGTGACCAGCTGCCACAAGCTCCTGATACGATAATTTACTGTACCCTCAAATGCAAGCCAAAGAAAACCCCTCCTTACTCAAGTTACCTTTCTCAGGGTATCTTCCCACAGGAACAAAAAAAGTAACTAAGACAGATGACAAATAGTCGCGGAAAGGATATCCAACCCCATCAGTCCGTACATAAATGAAAATTAAAATCCCAACAAGAAGGGCTGGAGAGATGGCTCAGTGGTTAGAAGCACTGGCTGCTCTTGCAGAGAACCAGGTTCGAGTCCCAGTATCTACATGATGGTTCTCGCTGTCTGTGACTCCAGTTCCAGGGGATCTGATGGCCTCTTCTGATTTCTGAGGGTCCCCTTCATTTATGCGGTACACATGCATACATTTGGTCACACACATACACACAAAATGAATGAATAAATAAGTAATAGTTTGTAACTGAATCAGATTCTAGCATATAAGTGGTAAAATATATGTTTTTAAAAACTGCAATGGGGCTGATGAGATGGCTCAGCAGGCAAAGATGACACTGCCAAGCCAGCCGTCCTGAGTTCAACCCCCAGGACCCACAGAGTAGGAGGAGAAAACTGATTCTGCACAGGTACTGTGGCATATCTGCATGCACACACATGCATACATACAATAAATAAGTGCTTGTTTAAAAAACAAGAGCAGCTACTAGCAAACAGTGCTACTGCTGAGGACAGGAAGTGACTGGAGCTCCTGTATGTTGCTAACAAGAATGCAAAATAGCACAGGCGCATTGACAAATGCCTGGGAAGTTTCTTACATGGTTAAAATTAACTACTGAGAAGCACAATGCCACGAATGAGTCTTAATTGCGTATGTGAAGCCAGAATGAATCCGAAGGCTGGCCCCTGTATGATTCTGTCATGACTGCGTTCTGGAAAGCACTAGACCAGAGGAACGTGCTTGGGCTCCCTGTAGCCCAGAGTAGAAGCTGTTAGGGAACGGTTGACTGCAAAGAGCCCCAAGGGAAGTTTGTTGGACATGAGTAAAGTATTCTAGGCCTTCATTGACTTGATGCTTATAAAACTGTGCTCATTGGTAGAAATTCATGGAATCAATGCAGACTGAGTTATCAGCTAAGACCTTTCTGAAGAGGTGACATTAGAGGTGAGATATAAAGGGATAAGACACAGCCAGCCAAGGAGGACGCGGCAGCAGAGTATTCCAAATAGAAAGAAAAATGAGACTAAAGGGAGGAGGGAGGAGTCAGAAGATGGGCCCGAGGGCTTTCCTCTGAGCAGAACTGTCATGGCTGCAGTCCACTGTGTGGCTTCCACCTGACTGTCTCAGGCTGTGGGATCAGGGCTGCCAGTGCAGAGGAGGCACACACCTAAGAATCCATCCGCTAATCACTGTCCCCAGCATCAAGCAGGCACACGTTTGGGTGATAAAATTGACACTGAATACAACTCCTCAGGGAAATAAGTCTCAGAACATAAATTCCTCCCCCACCTCCACCCGACCCCAGAGGTATTGCTGGTAACAATGTTCTCAAACTGCATGATATATTGCATGAAAAGAATTTCTAGGAAACATAGATGAATTTAGGAAAGCTTTTTAGCTTTAAATTCAAGTTCAAGAAATAGGCAAAATGGAGATATTTACTTATTTTAAAAAATTACTTTTTAAAGATTTAGTTTTACTTCATGTGTATGGATATTTTGCCTGCGTGTGTGTCTATGCACCACATGTGTGCAGTGCATGCAGAGGCCACAAGAGGGCATCTGATCCTCTGAAATTAAGTTACAGATGGTTGTGAGCCTCTATGTAGGTGCTGGGAACCTCAGGGAACCTGGCTCCTCTAGAAGAGCAACCAGTGGTTTTAGTCACTGAGCCACCTCTCCATCCTCAGACAAAAGGAGTTTTACGTTTAAATTCAAAGGAAATTTTACCCAGGAATTTAAGATGTAACTACTGAAATACATTTAAGGTTTATTTGGTTGGTTGGTTTTGAGGCAGGGTCTCATGTAACCCAAGCTGGCTTCAACATAGCTTTGCTTGAACCTGAACCTCTGCTCCTCCCTCCTGACTGTGGAAATTATATTCATACATCACCATACTCAGCGTTGTGCTGTGCAGGGGACTGAAGCTGGGCTTTGTCCATGTTAGGCAAGCAGTGTGCCAGCTGGGTCCATGCTAGGCAAGCAGTGTGCCAGCCGGGTCCATGTTAGGCAAGCAGTGTGCCAGCCGGGTCCATGTTAGGCAAGCAGTGTGCCAGCCGGGTCCATGCTAGGCAAGCAGTGTGCCAGCCGGGTCCATGTTAGGCAAGCAGTGTGCCAGCTGGGTCCATGCTAGGCAAGCAGTGTGCCAGCCGGGTCCATGTTAGGCAAGCAGTGTGCCAGCCGGGTCCATGCTAGGCAAGCAGTGTGCCAGCCGGGTCCATGTTAGGCAAGCAGTGTGCCAGCTGGGTCCATGTTAGGCAAGCAGTGTGCCAGCCGGGTCCATGTTAGGCAAGCAGTGTGCCAGCTGGGTCCATGCTAGACAAGCAGTGTGCCAGCTGGGTCCATGTTAGGCAAGCATTGGACCAACTAAGCGGCATCTTCATCCAAACCCTGACATACATTTTAAATGTCATTTAATTCTCCTGGGAACTTTCCCTTTACATTCCGTCTTTACACTCACGGGGTGAAGCATTTTGTCTCCCAGAACCCTTGCCCCACTTTGCATCATGAGACTGTAGAAGGAGGAATCATTTCAGATTGTCTGGAAACAAAATCCAGTGTTGCTAGGGCTAGAAAGTAGTTTTCCATACCTTTTTTGTTTAATCTTCGCTAGCATGCAAGCGATTCAGCTGGCCTGCCTTCAGGGGCCTTCAGGGGGCTAGCAACATCTTGTGTCGTCATTTTTCACTGGTAGATGTGCCATCTACCACTGAGCATAAGGACTGCCCATCTGCCCATCATATCTCCCCCTCCCTCTCCTTCCTCCTCTCCCCCCTCCCCTTTCCTTCTCCTCTCTTCTCTCTCTGTCCTGAACATCCCCTTTCTCTCCCTCCCTACCCCCTCTCTCTGTGCCCTCATGGGCCACTCACTGTCTCCATCCCTTCTCCAGGCCCCCAATCACCTTTCCCACAACAAGCCTCCTTTATACCAGATCTGTTGTGTGGCGCATAATCATCTTTACATATCCTAAGTCTTAATTTAAACAGGTAGCAGACTCTTGGCTTCTGAGCTCCAAGTTGGCTTTGCAGCAGGGCAGAAAGCAGGTGTAAACCTGTGGTTTTGAGGGCAGAAGCACAAAGGGTAGAGGTGGAGAGTGGGCTTAGAGCAGCAGGGGAGACAGCATCCTCAGAGGCGTGAGGGACCAAGGCCCAGGGATCATCTTCCTGGCAGTACCCTAATGAGCTGGCACAATCCCAGAGAAGAGTGGCAGTGCCCAGGAGCAACCCTGACAGCCCATCAAAGGAGTCCTTGGCAAGCAGTGACAATAATGAAGTCTTGTGACAGTGGTTGTGGGACCTTGAATGAAGTCACTTTGTATCTTTGAGCCCCCAATTTTAGAACCGGTAAGGGAAAAGAGGGTACACATGCCCACAGATGGTGAATTGTTGGGTAGGAATTTCCTAGAGAATGCCAAACTAAAGAGGCAGCTAACTCCACCCCACCCCCACCCCTCACTCCTGCAACCCGAGACACAGTTGAGTCTCCCTCTCCTTATTCACAGGGAGAGGTTTTGTGGGCTACTCTGACCCTCACTGTACACAATAGTCCATTTAGCAGTCTCTCTGAAAAAAAAAAGAAAGAAACTGCCATTCATTTTAATCCCAAAGCCACACACACACACACACACACACACACACACACACACACACTGACTTCTTTCTAGTTTTGGTTTGGTTTGGTTTTTCAAGACAAGGTTTCTCTGTGTAGCCTTGGCTGTCCTGGACTCACTTTGTAGACCAGGCTGGCCT
Source organism: Acomys minous (assembly GCF_964271855.1). Taxonomy (NCBI): domain Eukaryota; kingdom Metazoa; phylum Chordata; class Mammalia; order Rodentia; family Muridae; genus Acomys; species Acomys minous. Next base: position 49,052,667 of record NC_140500.1, read on the forward strand.
CGAACTCACAGTGAGCTGCCTGCCTCTGCCTCCTGAGTGCTGGGATTAAAGGCGTGCGCTACCGCGCCCAGCTATCTGACTTTGTTCTAGTATTGTTAGCTTCTACCATATACAACTTCCAAGAACCACCTAAAATATCTGCAAAATAAGATCGCTTCATTTGCCTAGCCCAATTAATTGATAGGATGAACGAGTAAGGAGTTTTCATAAACATTGGGAATTAACACTAACCCACCTTCCATGAGCCATTAGCAGGACTTGTGGGGAGCTGACCCTGTGGGAAACTTCAGGTCCAGACAGTTTCTGCATGCTTTTCCTGGTTTTGAGGGAACCATGCTACCTCAAGCTGACCAGGGCAAGGGTGCTGCTAGGTCTTTCCAGGATGTATGTGCCCTTGGCACAGCAATGCTGCTGCAGAACACAGCTGAGCCTTCTCAAAAGTCCTGAGGGACTGATGCCTCAGAGGCAGGGGGAAGCCAGGCAAGGCCTATCCTGGATCATCGTCTTGTCCGGCTTGCAAGGAAGGCAGACAAGAGTTTCAATGATGTCTTTGTCACCAAATCAAGTAGGCACTCTGACCTGCCATTTTAATGAAAATGAGCCACCTGCACAGCGTTAGAAGGAAGGCACTCAGAGACCCTCCACGCCCCCAGATCCCTTTACAAAGGGCACCAGGGCAGTCCACTAGGAACTGCAAGAAAGGCCTTTTATCTGCAATGGACAAGGCCCCTCTCCAGGCCACCCCACCTCCAGCTAGCACTGGGTAAAGGGACAGGCCAAACCAGCTGGCCTGTTTCCTGAACCCCGCTGTAACTGCCCAGGTCCACCTGTGTCCCTGTCCTCACCCACCCTGTTTTCTGGCAGAAGCTACAAGAGGCAGCTGGATTAAAGTCATTATTGTAATTGAGTTTCTTCAAACTCAGAGTTATTTTCTTTCCAAATATATCAGGGGCCAGGAAACACTCAGAGGATTGGAGATACCATTCCAAACTCAGAAAGGTTAGAGAAGGAGAGGGCTTACACCGAAAGCTGCCACTAAAATCACAGTGCATTATCACTGCGCGGTTTTAATGTCCTGCGCACTAAAGCACATGGTGTATATTATCAGTAGCTGGACATAGCCCAGAATCTGCATCAGAGTTACAAAGTACATTATATATATGCTATATGTGTATGTGTGTATATCTAAAATGCTCAAAAATAATGTCAATAAAGTTAAATGATTTGAAAGCCATTCTGAAATCAGGAAAATTCTTAAGAAAGAGAAAAACAATGGATAAAGTAATTACCACTTTTAAAAATTATTGTATATTGATTAAACATATTTAACATATAGTTATATAATTTCTATCTTATAAATATAACTATTTATTATTATGAATTTTGTTGTTGTTGAAGGTAATATTTATTAGCTGCTTACCAGGTACTATACTAAATAACTCAAAGAATTTAATCAATCAAGTTTTAAAAAGATTTATTTATTTATTTATTATGTTTACAATGTTGTGTTCACATGTACACCTGCACAACAGAAAAGGGCACCAGATCTCATTATAAATGGTTGTGAGCCACCATGTGGTTGCTGGGAATTGATCTCAAGACCTTGGGAAGAACAGCCAGTGCTCTTAACCTCTAAGCCATCTCTCCAGCCCCTAATTAGTCAATCTTAATAGTAATCGTCTGATGTAGATACTATAAGGCTATTTATTTATTTACTTATTTATATATAGGATTCTTGTATTCCAGGCTATCTCAAGTTTACCAAATAGCCAATAAAGCTATTTTTATTTGCTTATTTATAGGCTTATTTATATAAACAAGTATATTTATATACTTGTAGTCCAGGCTGTCTCAAATTTGCCAAGTAGCTGGAGCTGGCCTTGGCCTGACCATGCTGCCTCCACCTGCAGAGTGCTGGGATTACAGCTACCAGCCACCTGGATTCCTTCTTTTGAAGAATTACAGTCTTAGTAAGCTGTACTTCACATGCTGTTTAATCCACTCATTCACTGAACAGAACCCAGTGCCTTTTAGTGTATTCACAACATCACAGAAAACACCAAATCAATCTGAGAATGTTTTCATCACCCTGGAAGGAAGCCCTGAGCCCATCAGTTCTCATCAGTTCTACATAACCACGGTCTGTTTTCTGTATCTGTTGGTGCACCTGTTTGGGGCATTTCACACTGAAGTAACTCTATGATATAACTATATGATATGTAGTTCTTCATGGCTGCTGCTCTCACCAAGCATAACATTTTAAAAATCTATACATGTTGGAGCATGCATCCATGTTTCACACTTTCCTGGTTCATCCTTGCATCTATCACGTTTACTTTACCCATTCATCACTTGATTGATAGATAATTGACTGTCCCTCCGGGGGGGCTGTGGCCAATGCTGCTGCTGGTTCTTCATGAGCAGTTTTATATGGGGGTATACTTTCTCTTGAAGTACTGCCTTGCCCGTTGTGCCAATGAAGAAATGAGATACGAAGATAGTAAGCAGCATGTCCAAGGTCACATGGCCAGTTAATGCGCTGGGACTCAACTCAGTTCCGCCTTGTACTTGCAACTCTCACTCCATTGCCCTCAAGTTTAGCACAGGGCAGGCAGCAGCCCCCTAGCCTCTTGGGTCTCTGGAGAGCTGCTGAGAAGAACCCCAACAGGGAAGCTTCTGTTGGAGCTGAGGATGAACTTTCTCCCATTGGGGGTGGTAACTGAAGCCTGGATTGCTAAGGAGGGGTGGAGTCCTCTTAGGGCATGAAGGAACCTCTGTGGGGCCTTTAAGACACACAGGGTTCCTTCCCTCCGGGGAATGGGGTTTGGCTCCAGGCTGTCAAATAACAGGCCTTCTTCTGCATCTGGTGTCCAAATGGTATGAGAGAGGCCAAGCTGAGACTTGGACCTCCCTCATCACGTCTCATCCGTGGCCCCACCCCAGCCACTCCGTTCCGTTTCCAGAGCCCTGCCTCACCCAGAAGGACGCCCCCCACCCCCCCACCCCCACCCCCCCACCCCACCCCCGGCCTCCCAGTTCATCCCAGGCCCTGCCCTGCCCTGCCTGCCCTGTAGCTCCCACTAGGGTGGCTAAAGAGGCAGTTTAGCTGGCAAAGGTTAAGCTGAAGCTGCATTGGGTGGGGAGAAAGATGACAGAGGCTCGGGGAGAGAGGGAGAAGGATCATCAGAAAAGTCAGTTCGGAACACCCAGGGCAGGTCTGAGGGAGAGGAGTGCAAGTCCTCTTAGAAGAGATGTTAAATTAGAGCATGCGGCCTAGAAGTACTCCACGCCAGGCCAGCAAGGCTTGCCAATGACACCTGTACATTGCTATAGAGCACGCTTCCTGTGGCTGTCTTGAAGATCCTACCAGAGAGTCAACTGGGAGGCCCGAGATGAGTGTTGTTCCAGCCAGAGGCAAAGAAGATCCACTGACTGTGGGACCAGGAAAAAAAAAATCTAACTAATTGAACTGTTCAGCTCATTTTTTTAGAAACCTAAAAATTAAGCCAAATTGTGTTCTCATCTCCACATGGTGACAAGCGGTCAGAGTGGGTGGTCCTTCCAGGCATCCGGTTCACAACCCTTGAGGGCCTAACGCTGAAGTAAGGAACAGAACACTGTGAGTTTTGCCTGTAACCCCATTCGTTTAAAAGTTGTTGAGCCACGTGTTTACAACTCATGGCTGCGAATTTCTGAATAGCCTAATGTGTACAGTATAAACCAGGACTGGTTTAGCGAAACAGGATTGAAAACAAACCCACATCAGGCAGGAAAACGGCTCAGAGGGCATGGCTCAGCCAAACATGAAGGCTGGAGTTCAGTTCCCCAGAACCTGCCTGGGCAGGCTTGGCAGCGGCCCCATTATCCCAGCGCTTGTGAGGTAGAGATGGGAGGTCCCTGGAGCAAGCTCGCTCAACTGTGGACCCTGCGTTCAGCGAGGGACCTTGCTTCCCACTAAAGAGCAGCTGAGAAAAATGCCTCCACATACACGTGTGTGTACACACATGGACACACAGATACACATGCATGCATACCACACAGATACTTGGAGAAAAAAATGAAACCTCAAGTCACTCTCTTCACTTTCGCTGGACCCCCTGCAACCTCGGGCAGCCCTTCCCACAGAGCTACCCAATACCTGGGGCCAGAAGTGCTCTCTCTCACTGTGGAGCCCAGACTGGCTGTGAACTTGTGATCCTCCTGTCTCTCCCTGCGTGCTCTGTCTTCCATGACGTCATTCATGAATGAGTTCAGAAGTCCAGCTTTTTTTTTTGTTTTGTTTTGTTTTGAGACAGGGTTTCTCTGTGTAGCCTTGGCTGTCCTAGACTCGCTTTGTAGACCAGGCTGGCCTTGAACTCACAGCAGTCCGCCTGCCTCTGCCTCACAAGTGCTGGGATTAAAGGCGTGTGCCACCACGCCCGGCAAGTCCAGCTTTCTTACCAAAGAAAAGCAGGCGGCAGGCCAGGGAGCCACAGTCACTTAACCTGACCCTGGGCTCCAGGCCTGGCTCATCTGAGTTCAGCGATCTTTACAGAAAGATTGGGAGATAAGGGTTGGTTTCTGCTTATCTTACGCTTTTTCCTTCCTCTTTCTTTCTTTCTTTTTTTCTTTCTATGTACATAGTAGCACAAACATAGTCATCAGGACCTAGGCTATGCCTGAAACAATAGTTAAGGTAAATGCCAGCATAAAAAGAGAGAAAACTGGCTGACAACTTTTCTCCCCCAATATAGTGAAAATCCCCACCAGAGCCAGAAAGGACAAGGAGGAAATTGTACCTTTTAAACTATGGGAGTCTTTAAACCTGGAAGCAACCATACTCTGTTATAGTCCCCAGGGCGTAATGTCATAGCACATAGTAACTGCTTGTGACGTGGCCTGAGATTGCTGGCTGAGAGGACACACAGGAGGGTTAGAGAGTGTTGTTTATTATGCCAGCTTTGGGGTTGAAGTTTGGATGTTTTAACCTCATCCCCTACCAAATTTTGAAACTGCCAAAGAAAAAAAAAAAGCTTTATGACTGACAATACTGGCGCTTCCTCCTTTTAAAAACCTAGTAATAAAGCTGAGAAAAGCAATGGTTGGGCAGAGGAGTCCTGCACACTCACACACATACACAAATACATTCATACACACATATGCATGAATGTATAATCATATACACACACTATCACACATATGCACATACATTCACAAATGCATACATCATTAATACACATAGACGTATACATACACACACTCATATAGACATACACTAGCATACTTACACATACCCATACAGACACAGACATACATACTCATATTTGTACATGCACAGTAATACATACATGCACACACACATGCACAGTCATATGCATACACTAACACACTCAAATATGCATGTTCACACATGTACATACACACACTTATTCACATGCGCACACACTTATACAGACACTGCAGTAACATAAACATACACTCATACAATCACATATACATATACACACGTGCACACATACTGATACACATACGTTCAGACATGCAGGTACACATACCCAATAGCACACATGCACACCTAGACAACACACACACACACACACACACACACACACACACACACACACAGCATTTCAAATGCAGCCTTATGAGCCCATTGGAGGCCTAAAGAATCATTATCATTTCTCAGTAGTCCTGATGCTGCCTGCCAATAATAGGACTTGGTACACGACTAATTTTTGTCACTGTGACAAAATAAATACCTAAGCAGCAGCTGATGGGGGGGGGGGGGGCAGGAAGAGCTTATTTTAGCTTCCCTTCCACCATGGTGGGTGGGTCATGGTAGAAGAGCACAAGTCAGATGGTGGCATTGCATCCATAGCCAGGGACCAGGGAGAGAGATGGATGCTGCGCTCAGCTTCCCTTCTCCTTCACTCACTCAGCCCCCACCCCAACCCCCAAGCACATGGAACGGTGCCACCATGTCACAGTGGGTCCTACCCATGTCACAGTGGGTCCTCTGACTTTGGAAACCCCTCACGGATACTCCCCGAGGTGTCCTTGCATGTGACTCTTCGCCATTCAATTTGACAAAGACAGCGAAGCCGTCACAGTCTTATTTCTCAGCCCATCGCGGAGCCCACAGGCAGGCCTCTGGGACACACATTTTTCAGCTGCGTGCTGGAGCCACAACAGTGTCTCTCTCCCCAGCGTTGAGAGAATGCTAGGCACCGCGGTTTCCCACAAGAAAGTGGCCTGTGGGTGGTCCTACCTATAATCTCCGACTTTATGCTGATGTAAAAACGACAGTACTCAGTAGAAAAAAGAAATACTTTAAATTTTGAATTTGAGCCTCTTCCTGAGCTAGCTATCTGTGAAGTGATGCCCGTCTGATGGCGGACAGCTGCAGTAGCTGGCCCTCTACAATGGTAGGGTTGCTGGGTGGCTTTGTCTAATGGGATATTTGTTGAAAATGAATTCCTCTTACACTTTTGAGTTATCATGGCTTTACCAGGAACGAGGCCCCACTGAAAGCTCAGGAGCAAGTGGCCATGTTCCATCACTGTGGTACACGTAGACTGTTCCTCCCACCTTTCTACTCTTACGTCAGAAACTCAGTGGTCCGCCGCCGAAACTCCACCTCTGCTCTTCTTTTTAGAGCATCTCTGACCCATATTCCCTTCGTGTAAGCCAGGGTTTGGAAAGCACTTCTCCAGAAGAAACAGACAGAAAATGGCTCGGGCTTTGCCGAGTGCAGAGTCTCTTTTGCAATGATTTACCTCTGCCTTCGTTGCTCAAAGGCAGCCACAGCCAGAAAGCACATGGTGGCTGCGTTCCAGAGAAATTTGTTTTACAAAAATAGGCAGTGGTGGGATTTGGCCCCCAGGCCAAAGCTTACTGCCCCCCAACTCAGGCTCTGTCCCTGCTCCTCCTAGAGTTGTGCAGAAAGGAGGCGTGCAGCCATGTGAGGGACCAAGTGTTTACCACATGTTCTTCAGAAGGAACAAGGGAAATGAGCCTGGCTCATGTGGGCTTAGAGGAAATGAAAGAAACTGGGCCCTCTCTCCCCACAAAGAGTTGCTCAGCCGCTCTCTCTGCAGAGCGGAACTGTCTCAAAGTGCAAGGAAGGGGCTGCAGGAGAGGGAGGGGGGACCCAGTGTTCTGTGCACGGCAGATGCCTGCAAGAGGGCTCTGCTCACAAGGTTCCTCCATCTTACCACACGGTGATGTAGCCCCCACTGTTCACAATTCTGGGTAGCCGGAGGAGAAGGCCACACATGTCTGCACCAGTAAGAGCTTTGAAATCATTCCAGAACCATCCACTCCAAATATTCTTGGTTTCACCATATGGTGAAGGTGCCAAACACTCCCCCCCCCCCAAAAAAAAAGGCTGCTGAAGCCTTCAAGAAAGGGACATGTGAGAAAACTTAGTATTTTTGTGTCGTCCCTCCCCCCCCCCTTTAGCCACGCCATCCATTTGACATGCCTCCAATTTCTCCTACTGGGACAAAGCATCTTCTCAAATTCCTGGTTTCTCCCAGTGTAACCATTTTTGCCCATTTCGTCTCCATCTTTCTCTCGGAGAGAGGAACCGCCTTCTTCCTCTACTCCAGCAAGCGCTTGAGTAGAAAATGAAACAGCTGGGGAATGAACCGACCAGCTAGCTCCTCTCTAAGGTCTGCACTCCCCTCACTGCTTGCTCTATTTGGTTCCCTCTGCCCCGCCTCCGAAGCCAGAAAACTCCCGGAAGTGGAAGTGTGGTGAAATGGGCCGTTTTGTGTTTGAGGAGAGGCTACCAAGGCGAAACGCGGATTGGCATGATGCAATCTACGTGTCACATATGGTCACCTTTGCTTTATCCACAGCCAACCCCGAATAACTGACATAAACTTGGGTTTGGGGTGTCACCGTCCTCACATTCCACATTGCCTCTCTGTGCTGAGAGGCTAGGGGCATAGGTCCTTGGTGGTCTACTTACTTCCCTTTGGTTCGTGGGAAGCCCCTCCCCCACCCCCCACCCCCCACCCCCCGCCGTGGCACCATGGTGTCAAAGAAGCTAGCATTCTCCCTCGAGTGCAAATGTTTATTTTCCAATTCCTGATGGAAATAGATGTTTGAAGGGAAGACCATGGGCCCCCTAGCAATATAGACTCTGGGCTAGTTGATGTAGACTCAAATAATAACCAGGTTGAGAAGTACCTAAAAGGCTATACCCATGTGCCTTCTGGGCTCCCCGGTCCTTCAAATAATAATGATAGTCATAATAATGTGTCCTTAATGAAGAGCTCCTCCAATTCCAGGATGCATTAGACTTATACAGAATACATCTAAAGAGAAACAGTGAGGTCTGAAGGCCTCCTCTGCTTCCCTAGGGCTGAGGAAGTACCTCTGCCCATAACATGCAGTGTCCACCCCCGTTCCAAGCTAGCTCCTGCCTACAGTGGAAGAACGCAGGTTTCCTATCAGAGGTCCATCAGCTGACATGACAGTGGGGTGTCTCCTGCTTTAACCCTCACATCCTGCAGGCCTTTAATCCTAAAAAAGCATCATGACGTAATATGATGTTAAACAGTTCGTTATTTTTCTATAATTCTGCCTCCCTGGGCCCTCCTGACAACGAAAGTCACTTTGAAACATCCACTCTGCTTTTTGTTTTGTCATTTCTGCTTAGCTCAGCTACTCTTTGTATACAAAACCATCTTTCTGCTCAGCCCATCAGAACACGTCCATTTCATCGAAATTTTATTGCCCAATTCTAAAATCAGAAGTAGAGTCTATTTAAGAGCTTTTCACACTATGTGTGTGTGTGGAGTGGAAGGGTGGGGGGGGGGAGTGGTGGTGCTGGAGAGGTGACTCAGTGGCTAGAACTCTATCTGGGGCTGGGCATGGTGGCCCACGCCTTTAATCCCAGCACTCAGGAGGCAGAGGCAGGCAGATCGCTGTGAGTTTGAGGCCAGCCTGGTCTACAAAGCAACACCCAAGGCTAACACAGAGAGACCCTGTCTCAAAAACCAAAAACAAACGAACAAAAGAACTCTATCTGTTCTTCCAGAGGGCCTGGGTTCAGTTCCCAGCAACTACGTGGCACCTCACAATTTTCTGCAACTTTAGGATAAGACACCCTCACTCAGATATACATGCAGGCAAAACACCATGCACAGACACACAGACACACAGACACACACACACACACACACACACACACACACACACACACACACTTCACACTGAACTTCTTTCAAGCTTGTGGAAGCTTGGGGGACATCAAACAACAAGGCCACAGTGGCCTGTGTCACAGAGTAGAGCTCAGTGAAATCCTCAGGGCTGTACACTTGAGCAAAGCCCCTCTCAGTAGCTGGAGCACAGTTTATACTGTGAGGAAAAAGGAAAAAGAAAAAAGACAAAGAAAAACCTAGAAAACACCTGATGGGTCCTTGCATCTGGGGAAGCCTTTAAGCAATCGCCAGAACAGCCAGAGGAAGAACGGCAGCAAAGAGCTTGGCTTGTCAGGCGAGGGGAAGGTGATTAATTGGTGAGTGGAATAGAGCCAAGGCAGAGAAGTCACACCAGGCCTCCATCCATTTGTCCATGCCCTGAGGTCAGAGATGGAACAAATGAATCTTTTCTGGCAGAGGAAAGGGTGGAATGCAGCCATGGTGGGGGGTGGTGTGGGGGGGGGGGGAGTCGTGTAAGGAATTCACAGGTGTTTTCTCATTGTGCTTCCTCCCCCCTGGGGACCTCTGGGTGTGCTGTGAGGAGAGCAGGGCAGTGGACTGGGCTGGGCTCTGCGATCTTTCACCCACCCTCCCCCCCAGCCCTGTCTTCTTGTGAGCTACAGCAGGTTTCAATTGAAATAGCAGAATCCATGCTCAAGTCACGCAGAAACATGGGTCCTTCCCTTAATCTCAACAGGCGCCTTAGATTTTGGAACTGACCAGTCTCTGAGGTCACACCAATGTGCATATGAGCAGGCACCTTGACTACTCTTCAAGTGACCCAAACTTGCTTGTTCTGTAGAGATAGGAGAGTAAGCCAACTCTCATCAGAGGGGGAAAAAAATAGTGGCAGAGATTAGCTCAGCTGATTCCTTCTCACTGAAATACTGTCAGTAGTGGTGATTGACATGCAAAGGCATTGTGAGAAGAGAGGGCCAATTGCTGTATATCAAATCATTTCTCTACGCTGTTTATCTAAAGCTTGAAATGATAGGGTTTTTTCTATTTAAAAAATTATTGTTATTATTGTTATTATTATTGTTATTATTATTATTTGTGTGTGTGTGTGTGTGTGTGTGTGTGTGTGTGTGTGTGTATGATGCAGTGTGTGTAAGGGTCACCGAGAACGTAGCAGAGATTAGAGGTCAACATTTAGAGTCTGTTCTCTCTCTTTCTCTCTCTACTAATACGTAGGTTCTGGGGACCACACCTCAGGTCTCCAGGGTCACACAGCAGATATTTTCACTTACTGAACTATCATCTTTCCAGCCCTGGAAAATATTTTTTAAGTCAGTTTTAAGAGCTGAAAAGATGATCCAGCAGACAAGAGCGCTTAACTGCTCTTATAGACAGCACTGGCTGGGATTGGGATGGCAGCACCTACACCAGGAAGCTCATAACAGCCAGTGACTTCAGTTTCAGGGGATCAGATGGTCTCTGCCTACTGCAGGTACCTGCATGCATGTGGCACACGTAATATCACATGTACATATACATAAAAATATTAAATACATATTTTAAAAATTCTTTAAAATTAATATTAATAGAAGAAGTAATTCATTTTATGCATAGTGTAGGAAGATGCCTTATGTTGGTGTTCATAGGAGGATGAGTAAAAGATGTTTAGGGTGATTCCAGTTCCTAACCTTTGAATCTTCCCTGTGAGACCCTAGACACTATTGCACAGAGAGCAAAGCTATTGGAATTTCTGGCCCACAGTAATTGTGGGATAATGAATAACAATGATGTTTGACATCACGGCATTCTGAGTTAACCTGGTGTATAGTCAGAGTGCTGGGAACTGTATGTGAGGTGAATAGCGAAGAAACTGCCAACATGACTGCTCCATTAGGGGAAGTCTCATGTGGTTTGGTTTTGGAGGGGTTTATTTGTTGTTTTTTGAGACACAGTTTCTCTACACAGGCCTAGCTATCTTAGAACTGGCTCTGTAGACCAGGCTGGCCTATAACTCACAGATATCCCCCTGCCTCTGCCTCCCAAGTGCTTAGACTAAAGGTGTGCACCACCATCACTTGACAAGGGAAGGTTTTTTTTTTTTATTGTGGCTAAAAGAGAGGAATTATCCAGAAGCATCTGGAAGAGTCCAGAGCAGAGAGAAAAGAAGGCAAGGACATGGCTAGGGTGGGGATGGTGGGCAAGCAGGAGCGAGTAGTGGAGATGATAAGAGAGAACAAAGCAAGGAAACACAAGGTGGAAGCGTCCTGTGGACTGTAAGGAGGTCAAGTAACTGGGGGGCGGGGGGAGGACTCCTTTTGGGCTTGGAAAGCCCATTTCACAAGTTCCTGAAGAATGCTGGCTCTGATCTGCCCTCCAAAAATCTTTCTGTAGTCCATCTCGAGCCCATTTCTGGACACACGGCCTTTCTGAAGCCTGACAGGAATGTGGTCCTCTCTTGCACACTGGTGCTAGGAGATGCTCCCCACAGCCCCCCAGCTCCACCTTGGTTCCAGATAGCTCTAAGACACTGCCAAGCTTGAGTTAGCCACCAGGGAGCTTTTACAAACATCTCCAGGGGAATCCTTCCTAGGCTTTCAGTTGTTGAAGGTTTTGCATTCTCCTCAGCTTTTATAAGTGTTTTATTGGGAGGATAAGTAGAGACTGCTTTGGACCCTGCAAGCCAAACACATTTTAAGTCAGATGTTGAGTTGGCCTCTTCTAGGAAAAACAAACAAACCTGTAGCCTTTCCTTCAGCAATTATTGACGAAGGAGATGCTTACCCCAGCACTGAGCTTTAGCCGAGTGAGTTTGTTCACTCAGGGGATCCTATGCTTGGAATCCTGACTAATCAGATCATCTCTATCAGGCTCGATCTTCTCTAGAAAACAAAAAGAACCAGACAAAGGTGGTGGGAATGGGTCCACGGACAAGGAAAAATACAAAGGTCCAAGAATCAGATCAATAATTTAAAAAAAATCACCGTTAAATGTGATTACAGGAGAGAAGCCAGATATTGAAGCTTTGCCAAGCTCTGGACTCAATGCTTGGCCCCATATTCCAGAGCTCTGTGCTATATATCTAAGAGCCATATAGAATTCTCATGTAGAATTATGACTCTGTTCTAGTCCTCGGCTGAAATTTCTTTGTAAAATTTCAATGGATGGAAATAGCTTTCAATGCTCTGAGGGGACAAGAGGGGAAAGGTGATGGAAACCCCTGGTTAGTCTTGCCCCACTAGCGTGAAGAAAATCCATGTGCCAGGCTTACATGGGCTCTGATTCCCACATAGAACTTGGAAAATGCCAACAGCTTATTTTACGAGTTCTCTGTAAGTTACTTCCTGGAATCCTACACACATCTCTCTGTGTTTTCTGTTCTTTTGTAGGCTACAGGGCTGAGGGGAAGAAAGGGGGCAAACAGAAGAAAATAATCGAAATTAAAAGCACAAATACCGTAGTCTGAATGTTAAAAGACCCACTATTGCTATCCCGGATCTGGGCCCCTGGTGAGGGCAGATGGAGCGTGAATAATAAAACTTCCCTAAGGAAGTTTTATTTGCAGTGGGTCTGTCTTTTCATTGGTGTGGGGTATAGAGACCCACAGCAGAGTTTGTAGACTGGCCTAGTTATAGTAAAGATGTCACTTTCCATAGGCCAAACAAAGAGGGGGAAACTACCAGAACTAAAAGGAGAGCCATGAAGAACAGGATGCATGCACCAAAGCTTTTCAAAATGTGGTTGAGTATAAGAAGAGTCCAGACCAGGGGCTGAATGTCAGGATCTCAGTCTTCTTCTTCTTCTTCTTCTTTGCTGAAGCTTGCTGTTGGATGTACCTTTCTGGAAGCCAATGGGGCAAGAGGCCATTAAACTTTCCACAGGAAGTTCCTGGAGCAGAGGGCAAGGCAAGACTTAGTGGATGCGGAGGGGGAAAGACAAAGATCCAGCATAATGGCCACCACACATGTTTAAAAGCTTTCCAAAGCAGGAAATGTTTGTATGGGAATAGTGTTAAATCATATGTGTGTGTGTGTGTGTGTGTGTGTAAAATTGTATATATTAGGAATATATAAAACTATAAATTCAAATAAAATACTTTTTAGAGTAACATTCACAAGACCTCAAAGTTGATCACTCACCCTGTTGGCTTAAATGTAACTGAGTACTCTGGGTAGACAATCCATTCCTATTTAACCTCCACATGGCTGAGCTTCAGAGTGACATCAACTACACCATAAACTCCTGGGCACCATATCTCAGTATGTGACTATCTTAAAACTTCTTAAAGTACCATTTTTTCATAGCTCCATATGAGAGCTAGAGCTCACCACAGGCCACAGGTCTCTGGGTAATAAGCCCTGGAATTCTGGGACCTATTCCAGCCACACTGCTTCATATTTACCCATCCTAAGTTGCCTTGGGGCCTTTGTTCTTATTCTCTCCTCTTTCTCAAATATGAGCATGACTCATTTCCTTACCTTTTTGGAATATGTCCAGGTGTCATCTTTGGAGAGGCTGTCTCATGATCCTTTAAAAAACAGTAGCCATATATGTGTGTTTTGTTAGTTTTGTTTTGTTCTTTCAAAAGTACCCGTGATCCTACAGAAACTTGATATGAACAGCTAGATCATTCTCCTCCCCCAAGCTAGGGTGTGTTACTATGGTAACATATAGACTTCGGGAGAAATAACACTGTAGACTTGCAGTGCTAGGTCATTAAAGGTGATGCAGCCAGGTTTTTTGATGTCCTTTCTTCCATGGGACATTTGCCCTTAGGACTCAGCCATGACCCTGTAAAGATGCAAAGGTATGTGCAGGTTCCACTCGACAGCCCCAACTCGGCCAATACCTGTCCTCCAGATGGCAGTGAATGTGCCAGCAGATATTTCCAGATCACAGGCTTTACTCCATTCCACCCAATGCTAAGTATACAGACAGAAGCTATCCCTCCCTAGACCCCGCCCATTACAGACCACTTATGCAAATATAAATAAGTGACGTCACTATTTTTGGGGTAATCTGTATATTTTGGTGTCAGAAGTGAGAGGTGAAAAGAATAAGGAAAACCTAACAGGTCACTGAGTGTGGTGGCACACACCTGTAATCCCAGCACTTGGGAGGCAGAGGCAGGGTGATCACTGTGAGTTCAAGGCCATCCTGGTCTATGAAGCGAGTCCAGTACAGCCAAGGCTATACAGAGAAACCCTGCCTCAAAAAACAAAACATAAAAAATAAAACCTAACAGGTGAAAATACCTTTAAGAAAAAATAATGGACAAAAACCAGTGTTAGTGACAGCCTAACTAGCAGGCGTGACTAGTGTGTGGTGCCCAAGGGTGGCCCAAGGGTGGCCAAACATAAAATTGTGAACTTAAAACATTATGAGAGGGTTAGTTTTGAGACTTTTAAAAAGTAACTTGAACTCATGGTTCTCAAATGCGAACTCTGCAGATGGGTGTGTGTGTGTGTGTGTGTGTGTGTGTGTGTGTGTGTGTGTGTGTGTGTAAAACTGTTTTTGGAAACTGGGAGAAACTTTTGCAATAATGTCTTGCAATGCTAGGAAATTATAGATTGTCTTTACTTACTCAGGTGGTCTAGCTAAGAAATTTTTGAAAAAAAAATTAAAAATGCTTCCTGGCTTCATCTTAATGTCTGTTATAAAGGAGAGAGAAAGAGACATGCCCTTTTTTTTTTTAAGGAAATATTCATAAATTTGCTTTAGAGAAAATTGAAGGACCCCGAGCTTCTATGGTTCAAAACTAAAACTGTTACCTAATCTGAGCCTAATTGCTCAAACTAAAAGAGTGCTTCAGTGCTGAGAGTAAACCCAGGGTGAAATCACAGGCATTTTATTAAAGCCCCAGAAAAAATTAACACAATGTCTTCGGGGTGGTTTTGTTGAGACCAAAGCCTTCCTGAAGAGACTCAGGTCAGAAGAGATAGCTCAGTGAGTAAAATGCTTGCCATACAAAGTAAGGACCTGAGTTTGGATCCTTAGAACCCACAGGACACAGGACCTGGGAGCATGGATCTGTAATCTCAGCACTCATATTGAAAACTGGGAGGCTCTTCAGAGGCTCCACCCAGCAGTGGTTCAAAATAGATGCTGAGACTCGCAGCCAAACATAGGTAGTCTAGTGGAAAAGTGGGGGGAAGGAGAAAAGGAAGGAGGTGACAGAGATCCATACGAAGACCAACAGAGCCAACTAACCAGGGCCCAGAGGGGCTGGCATAGATGTAGCCAATGGGCAGGTCAGTCTTCTTGTGAGTCCACTAGTAAGGAGAGCGGAGGCTGTCTCTGCCATGGACTCTGTTGCCTGCTTTTTGGTCACTTCCCCCCTGTGTTCTGGACAGAGAACGAACTCAGTCTTGATGTGACTTGATGGGGTGGGGGGGGTAGAGGGAACTCCTCTCTTACAAGGAAGAGGGGAAAGGAGGGTAGGACTGGGAGGAGAGGAGGGAGGGAGCTATGACCGGGATGTAAAGTAAGTAAGTAAATAATTATTTTTAAAGAAAAAAAAAGAAAGAGAGAGAGAGAGAAGGGAGGCTCAGCCTGGAGAATGCCTGGAAGGTCACGGACTAGCTAGCCTGGGGCACACAATGGCAAACAAGGTAGATACCTGAGGTTGCCTCTGCCTCTACACATGTGCCACAGCGTGTGTGTGCCCATACTCACACAGCAGTGCATGCACTCACACATATTGCATACGTAAGAGGAGCAGGGGCTGTCTCTGCCATGGACTCTGTTGCCTGCTTCTCCTCTCTTCGGGAAGGGCTTAGGAAATGTAGCCCCACTTAAGATAAAGACAAACTGATATGGAAACACTGAAAAGAGTCCAACAGGCCGGGCTGTGGACAGTTCAGTGTCACAAGTATATCAACTGTACCTAAACAAGTAGACTCGGGGTAACTTAACTGGATGCTATGTCAACAGATGGGGCTTGTCATGGAACTGGTCTTAATTTATGTGAGAGGGTTAGAGAGATGGTTCCATTCTTAAAAGCACTTGTTGCTCTAGAAGAGGACCAATGTTCAGTTCCTAACACCTACGTGGTGGCTCACAACATCTGTAACTACAGTACGAGGGGATCTGACCGCCTCCTTCTGACCACAGCATGTACCAGGCACATACATGATGCACACGCACACATGCAAATCAAACACTCATAGCTAGGCAATTTTTAAGCCTAATAGAGCAGGTCAAATATAAAGTAGAAGGGTGTCGCAGTGATGTCAGGAAGGGGAAGGACTTCCTTTACAACCATACAAATCACAGTAACTATCAGGAAAATAACTGGTAAACTTGTCTAAATTAAGATCCAAAACTAAGGCCTGGTGGTGGTGGTGGTGGTGGTGGTGGTGCACACCTTTAATCCCGGTACTCAGGAAGCAGAGGCCACCATGGAGTACAAAGTGTGTTCTAGGACAGCCACGGCTGCTACACAGAGAAACCCTGTCTAGAAAAAAACCAAAGCAAAACAACAACAAAATATCAAAACTTAGGAGGATCCTAAAAATAATGTTCAAAAAAAAACCCTTACTGGCTGGGGAAATATTTGCCATGGATTTAAAACCCATACAAGATTAGCATCCAAAATATATAAATAACCCTTCGTAAAAGTGCAACAACGAGAAAAGAACAAATTACAACCAGAAATGAAACGGGTTTTCACAGCCCATATGTTGGCAAAACAAAATTTTTTTAATCTCTCCATACCAAATGTGGGCAAGAATGTAGGAGAAAGAAAAATTTCAAACATGCTGGTAGAATTATAAACAGGTCTCCGAAGAGCATCTTGGTAGCGTCTAGTGAGGCCAAAGCCCCACACAGCAGGTAACCGGCACTTTGACTTGTAGGCATTTGTCAGTGCAGGGAGCTCCTGCACATTCGGACAAAGGACCGTCTGTATCCAGGCCTATTCGCTGAGACGGTGTTTGTTATGAGAAAACATTGGAAGCAAGACAAAGCATTCATGGGTTGGAAAAATGGAAAAACAAATTGTGATGTTCTCATACAAAGGCATGTTTTACGGCAGTTGGAGTAAGTGGACCAAACCAAACGTGTGTATACGGATAAACCTCAAAGTAGACTACTGAGTAAAGCTGGGGGTAGAATGATCCACTCATACAAATCTTAAAACCATCCAGATACTTCTGTGGTTTAAGATGCTCTCTGTGAAGGACACAGATTAAAACATCCTTGAGGATGAGAAAAACAAAATCTAGGATCCAGCTAAAATGCATGTGGGGAAGGAGAACAGTAGAACCAGAAAGAGGGAATTCAGTGCTCACTGCAATGTTAGGGTCCTTTAAGAGGAAAAAAGCTACAGGAGAGAGAGTGTTAAGGTTTCACAAAGTTTCAGTGTGGGGGCATGAGCCGTTGGTGCATTGTTTTTCATCCCTTTCTGTTGACAAACGTTTTCAAAGCTAATGAGAATCATAAGCTGGTCCTGCTTGTGGATCTAGGACTCCATTTGTTACACAGCCTCTGCCCAGAATGTTCTAAACATGTGTATGGCATTCCCTCCTCCTGCTCTCTGAAGTTAAATCTGCACATTGTCAACAAGACTCTTCAGTTTTAGGTAAAATAAGCCCTCGTTTGCTCTTACTTCCCTGGCAAAGGGATTTCTTCTATGTTCATCTCCAGAAAATCCATTTACCACAGCGTCTAATCTACAAATGGAAGATAAATTGTTGGGCTGGTGAGTTTTGGTTGTCAGCTTGATGAGATTTATAATCACCATGGAAACATACCTATAGGTGTGTCTATGAGGTGTTTTCCAGATGGATTAGCTGAGTTGCAAAGAACCCCCACAAACATGTCTGGTGTTGTCCCATGGTCTGGCGTTCTGGACTGAAGGGGATCACAGTTCCGCTTCTGCCTGTGAAGGCACTGTGAGCTGCTGTCACCAGCCTTCCCTGTCATGAAGGGCTAGACCCTGGAGCTGTGAGCCCAGATAAACCCTTTCTTCCTTAGGTTGTTCGTGTGAGGTATTTTTTGTCACAGCAGGAAAAGTAACCCGTGCAGTTATAACCGAATTGCCAGCGCCCTCCCAACAATCTAAAGGCCAGAGAGAAAAGAAAAAAATAGAAAAAATCCACACGGGTAGCTACAAAGGCCACATTAGGCAACAAAGTCCAGGTTCCCAGAGTGAGAAGCGAGATAGCTCACACCGTTCACGATTGAGGCTTCCATTAAGAGGCTACAATCTCGGTTACTGAAAAGCCTCTGAGGCACAGACCCACCCCCATGCCTGCTCCTATGGCACAAGCTACCTCTCGGTTCTAGAAATAGGAGTAGATTATGATTGCGCTGCATTATCAGGGAATGACACTGAACAGATAGAGCTTATGGTTTTTGTTTTTTTAATTTTTGGATGCAAAAGAAGAAGTTGTGCTTTTTGGTGGTATTCTAAATTCTGACAAAAAAATTAGATGAACGTAGCTTGTTTGGGGAAGAGGAGAGGAGAAAGTGAGCACAGGCTGTGTCGACGAGCAGGGTACCGCTTGGGGAGACTGGGGCTCCACTTGCTGGAGGCTCAGAGATTTCTCAGAACAACCATGAGATAGGCCCTTCGCAGCAAACAAGAGCCGGCATGTTTATCTGCCCAGTTTGGGCTTGGTGGTAGTTCTCCAGAGACTTTGCACTTTAGGCCCTGCCTCCTGTATATAAGCCAAATGGGCTCCTGTGGGCTACGGAGAGCCCTTTCTGTGAGCCCAGGAGCCAGCTGTGTGCAAGGGCACTATGTACAAACCCCAGATGATGTCCAGCATGGGCCAACCGCCTCTGCCAAGATTATCTCCAATAGCCCGGGCTCAGAACATCCACCACCTTTGGCCGAAGAGCACGGACACTGTCCTGCTCTCAGAGTGCTTACTTTAGAATTACCTCCCACCTATGGCAAGCGATAGTACTGGGTTTTTTTGCCAGCAACTTGTTGCACTGCCTTTTAGAACAGATTAATTTAATCTTTTAGCTTAGTCAGCGTATGGTATCAAACAAGTAAGAGAACCAGGCGGATGATGTGAAATCACACTACCTTGATGAGCTGTTGGCTCGAGTGAGAATGTTGTGCAGACCAGGAGTGACTCGGGACAAATCACCTGACTTCTCAAAGTTTCTGTAACACTGATAGTGACCCCATGGGAAAAGTCAAATGGGGAGATATTGCTAAAGCAAGTACTAAACTAAAAGTAAATTGGAAAAAAAAATCAGTAAATATTAGCTCACTCTACTTCAAATATTTATAGAATACTGTACTTTTAAAACATACTTTAGGCAACTTATTGATTGGCTATCAGAGAACTATTCATCAGATAGCAATTGGATTTTATGTAGTTTCATTTAGAAAAGCCCCTTTCCCGGCATTTCGTTCCATCCATCCTGGGAACCTGGTAGGCATTTGAAGGGGTGGGAAAATACTTGACCTTGGCAGCCAGGTAATTGATTTATGCATTTCAATCAGATTCACTGAACTAACCACTGGTGGGTGAAGACACACTTCTCCTATGGCTTTGTTTCTCAATATGCAAAGTGCTTAAAAGGAGCACTAGAACACTATGTGCATGCGGGAACATTCCCTGTTTTCAATTTAAAAAAAAAAAAAAGAAAAACTATCACTAGACCTGTTGACAGACAGCAGTTTGAGTCCATGTTCTTAAAACAGTGAATCCCAGCACTCAGGTAGGCAAAGGCAAGCAGATCGCTGTGAGTTCGAGGCCAGCCTGGACTACAAAGCAAGTTCAGGACAGTCAAGGCTACACATAGAAACCCTGTCTCGAAGAACAAAACAGAACAAAAACAAAAACACACACAACAGTGAAAACATGGGCTCAGTGCACAATGCAGTGCTTCTCCCTTGGGAAACAAAAGGCGGCATGGAAATCCCCAAGACTGAGTTATTTAGCATTTTTCTGCTGGGGCATTTCAGCTTTTGTTTGCTGGTTTCTAGTTCTGTTTTCTCCACATGGGAATATATGAAGGGTTTGGCATCGTGTCAGAAACAAAAGAAAAGAAAACAAAAAGAACCCTTACTTGTCATCAGGATTCTTAGGAATGTTGTCTCCAAGTCGTTTAAAAGGGATGTGATTCCTTTACTAAACCTGCCACCTATGTTGACTAAAGGAAGGACGCCCTGCAGGAGAAATAAGAGGGAAGCCTGGTGAAGCCGCTGTACATGACAGACCCCCAACTGTAACATCGTTGTATTGCTACTTCATGACTGTAATGTTGTTACCGTTTTAAGTTGTAACGTAAATATCTCATGTGCAGGATATCTGTATGTGACCCCAAAGGGGTCTCCACCCACAGGTTGAGAACCACTGCTATATAGCCTTGGTAATAACTAAAATTCCTCATACTGCGCCCTCCCACCAAGTGGTAGGTTCTGGGTAGAAGAACTGAGCATTTGAACAAAAGAGTAAAGGTTGTGTCCCTGAGGAGGCTGCATTCAGAAGTAATACTGAGGGCCCATGGGAGCCACAGTGAGTGGCTCTTATATCAAAATAGTGTTTTCCGATATATGCAGGAAGATATGTAGAACTCGAAGAAAACCAATTTTATTGCGACTCAGAAGCTTTAAACACTGGGTAACTACACATCTTCCTGGAAGTGTTATTTTGAGCCACACAATTTAGTCATTCTGCCAGCCATCAAATGTATTTTAAACATGTCCCATCTCTGTGGCCTGTGTGCCGATCACTGTTACACAAGGCCATGCATTCCTATTATAGACAAAAAAAAAAAAAATCTTATTTGAACTGTCTAATCTTAAAAAAAAAATTCTAAACATGGTGAAGCACACCTGTAATCCCAGCACTAAGGGAGGCAGAGGCAGGTGGATCTCTGTGAGTTCGAGGCCAGCCTGGTCTACAAAGCAAGTCTAGGACATCCAAGGCTGCACAGAGAAACCCTGTCTCAAAATAAACCAAACCAAACCAAAACCACACCATGAACAACTTATTCCTTCTTGGGTTGACAAAGGAAATACTAGAAACCATTAAGGCATTCTCCTATTCAGAGATTCAGAGTGTTCCCATCAGTGGCTGAATGACAACCAGGCACCTGTCTACCTGATTCTCTAAGGAAGGCTCCGATCACACCCCCTCTGAGACAAGCCTAGTGACTGCCAGATTTTCAAGGGTGAGCACAGCGGTGCTTCATGCTGTTGTCAACGACTGTAACGCTCTGGGGAATACATCAGTCATTGCTTGAAGATAAATCACAGCCACCGCTCAGTCATGGGAAGTGCATTTTCATAATTGAAGGAAGTACTACATTTCAATTAGAGGATTGTCAAAATAATTACTTTTCAATCCAGTGCAACACACACATACACACACACACACACATGCCCATAGATCTTCCATTGACTCTAGATATAATTCCTGTTGGGAAAGCAGACAATAAATATATACATAAGTAGCATGCTGAGCTCATTATGTATAAGGCACATAACACAAAGGGTGATACAGAGCCCGGCATGCAGAGGATAGGAGCTACAGTTTAAATAAAGAACACTGCTCCGGGATGATATTCCAGAGATCTGAAAGAAAAAGAGGATTCAAACAACTGTCTGCAGGATGAACATCCAGAGACAGGAAATGTCAAGTATGGCCCCTTCTCTTTGGGTGAAACCTGTCTGACACACAGTAGGAACAGAAGGAAGTGGTAAATCATGGGTTCAGGAGAAGGCTGAGAGAGGCGATTTTAGGAACCCAGCAGTCACACTCTAACCTGGAAGCAGAAATGCTGTGCCTTAGAATAAGGGCGCACTACAGGAATTAACCTTCCACAGCGGAGGGGACCAACAGCCTGGATGGTGGTGCTAGATACCACCGAAGAGTTTCTTGGTCCTGATGTTGGCAAACAGGCAGAGCTCGCAAGGCAGAGCTCAAGAGCCAGCGGTGTCAGTTGCTGGAAATGGAGGATGATGGGGCCTGGCAGAGGAGTCTAGAGAAAGCTTTGCCTGACTGTCACCTGAGCATCCACAGACAGGCATCTTTGTTCAAAACTCATGACACTCCTTTAGTCAACTGTGATCCATTCAGAGAAGAGGACTCTAATAAAAGCAGTTGTAGGCTACCCAGATTCTCAAAACAATACACTCTGGGCAACAGCAATATAAAGAAGTTGGCTTTTAATTTTAGTAAGACAGAAAAACCACTGTGTGGGTGGTTTGACGTGTTCATTCTAGTTCATGAGGCACTTATTTAGTTCAGGGGCTTAATGGAGGGTCCAGAAAAGCCTTATAGAAATACCTTGGTCTCAGTATCATGCAGACTCTGGTCATGAGGTGGATTTGATTGAAGATGTACCTAGTCTGACTTAAACAGTCCTCCAGCTCCAGTCTGTAGGAGGACACAGATGGATGCATCTCTTTAGGGACATTATTGTAATTTCTTTGAGAAAGAATGGAAAGTTGAATCAAGGTATATCTGGCAAAAGTGAGAAGTACATATAACCCACGCTACTCTAACCATTCTCCTGGCAAGAATTGCTGTCTAAATGAGGGAAGATAGCCAAATTTGTAGGCCTGAGGTAGCTGAAAGAATGCAATTCCCATCCACTAAGATGAGAAAGACTACAAGAAGAAAAGACTAGCCAAGTGTTGGTTGGGAATTTAGATACGTCATGCTTGCAGAGCTTACCAGAAGCTTAAGATGACAGTGCAGGGTGACTAGACTAATGAATCCAGGGCTTAGCTCTGTTTATTGGGGATGGATTGGTACAGCAAGGAAGACCAGACCCTGGCACTTCCCAAAGGTGAGCAAGATGAAAAGCATTCTGGCAAAAACATCCTTAAGGGCCTGTTGCCCAGAGGTAAGAAGTAAAGACCTGCCCTCTGGCCCCCTACCCCTCAAAAAAAGGTTTGGCTAAGACAACAATTATCAGTGTAAGAAGCAGTTTGTAAGACCCGAGGTCTAACTACTGTTTGGCAAAAAGAGAAGCAGCAGTAATCATAGAGAAAGTTGTTGTTTGTTCAGAAGTTTTGGGAACCTTTTCGGAATGAAACGGGATAAAAGAGGAGCATGCACAGTCCAGATCTCTCATGTGAGCCCACAGCTCACCAATTCAGTTGGTCTGGCTAGCCAGCTGTCCCAGAGATTCCCCAGTCCCTATAGCCCAAGTGCT
Source organism: Acomys minous (assembly GCF_964271855.1). Taxonomy (NCBI): domain Eukaryota; kingdom Metazoa; phylum Chordata; class Mammalia; order Rodentia; family Muridae; genus Acomys; species Acomys minous. Next base: position 49,075,946 of record NC_140500.1, read on the forward strand.
GGCTGACCACCACGCGGGTTTTACACGAGTCCTGGGTTCTCCGGTCACCACTTCGCACGGCTATCACTTTACCCAGTGACCTATCTTGCCAGCTCTTGAAGCAATGTTTTTGAACAATGAGAGCAGGAGGAATTAGTCTTCGAAAGAGTTAGAAATAGTTTGTCCATAGTGTCAGGACAGAAGACAGAGGACGGAGGTGGGTGTTTGTGGTGGGCGGCTGTGTAGAGAGATCTTCAGCACATGTGGAAGGCACTCACAAGAGGGAGAAGGGTACGTCCGATAGCTCTGCAGGTTGTTATTCTTGGAGAAGCGGACTGGGATGAGAGCCTGACCTGCAAGGCCTGGGGAGACCAGGATGATGAGAAGCAGACATCTGGAGCAAGGAGGGCACCTCCCTTGGAGAGCAGCTGTGAACAACAGCCCCCTCGGAGAGAAGCAGTTTACTCTCAGTAGGAGGTGAAAGGACCATTCTAAGGGAGGTTGAAGTTGTGGGTGGTTTGCTTTTATTCAGTATAGTGCAATATTGAAAGATATATGTGCTTTATTATGTGCCTAGCAATGTGCTCATGCTTCTATCTGTTGTGGCATCTTTACTCATCTCACAGAAAGTTAGAGGCCTCTGAAATGCTTGCCATGTACACACTGGAATACCTCTTAGCCATAAAAAGAAATAAGCTACAGGTAACCCTACCCGTGAGCCTAGAAGCTGTTACACTACCATGCCCCTGTGACAGACAAAAGTACTTCAGCATACATGTCACTAACTAGAGATAATACTCGTTTATAATTTTGTTCTTCTGCAATAAAATGTACGTGCCATGAATTGTATAGACCTCCATTACTTATTTTCTGAGTTTTGAAAACATATGTATTAGCATCACCACACCCCCTACAGAGATAGAAAATATCGCCATCACTTTAGAAAGAGCCCTCACTCCCGGCTGATGCCACTCTCTATCTCCAGATGCACTTGAATTTCTGATATCCTTCCTCACAGTTTGCCTGTTCTGAAAGTTCAGAAGTCAAGTCATATCGTATGAACCTTTAAAGAAAACTCGTGTGTGTGTGTGTGTGTGTGTGTGTGTGTGTGTTTGTGTATGTATGTCTGTCTGTCTCCCTGTCTGTCTGTGTATCTGTGTCTGTGTGTCTGTCTGTTTGTGTATGTCTCTGTTTATATGTGTCCATGTCTGTGTGTGTGTGTGTGTGTGTGTGTGTGTGTGTGTGTGTGTGTCTGTGTGTCTGTGTGTCTGTGTCTGTGTCTCTGTTACAGGGGGAAAGGCACACAGATGGCAAGTGCATGTGTGGAAGGCAGAGGACAACTTTGTGGAGTTGCTTCTTTCCTGCCACCTTTGTGGGAGGCTGGGGATTGAACTTGGGCCATCAGGCTTGTTTGCAGGCACCTTTCCTCCACTGAGCCATCTCCCCAGGCTTAGTGCTTACTTTTTAATTCTGTCCTCCACTTATTCTCAATGAGAGTTTTTAGACTTAACCACATTGTTCTGTGTATCATTCTTTCTCGTTGCTGAACAGCATTCCAGTGTGCTGCAGTCTATCTGTTCTGTTGTTGATTGATGCCCTGGAGGTTTGTATACTACGAAGGCAACTGCTATGGACATTCATATTTAAGCCCTTAGTGAAGCAGTTCTCACCTGTGGGCCGTGATTCCTTTTGCAAACCTCTAGCTCCAAAAATTATAATTCATAACAGTAGCAAAATTACAATTATGAAGTAGCAATGAGAATAATTTTATGGTTGGGGGTCATCACAGTTCAAGGAACTGTATGAAAAGGGTCTCAGTATTAGGAAGGAATATGCTTTTTCTAGTATTTTCCTGGATTAAAAAAAAACTTTTATTATTTTAACATGTGCAAGGCGGGAGAGATGGCATAATGTTTAAGAGCACTGGATGCTCTTCCAGAGGTCCTGAGTTCAGTTCCCAGCATCCATATGATGACTCACAACCATCTATAATGTGATCTGATGTCCTCTTCTGGCATGCAGGTGTCTATGTAGATAGAGCACTCATAAAACAAACAAATAAATCTTTAAAACATTAAAAAATATGATGTGCAAACACAGCTTTTAAAGACCAACAGAAGAGCAGAAAAAATGGAAATGGAGAAGATGTCAACCCCTTTATTGGTTACAACAAACAAACAAACAAACACCAAGGCCAGCCATCCCAGACCTTGTCTATTACAGCTGTAGACAGTGGTTCAGAATATTCTTCCCTTAAAGAAGTGTGAGCTGAGTTTTCTGTCCCCACAACCCACAGCAGCCCAGCTCTGCATCCCTCAGATGACGTAACTGTACCACAAACTACCCCTAAGGAAAGGGCAGCATTCACCATGCATTTCTGACATACTGTTTTCTTGACAAATGCAGGGACTGTGTTTGGCTTAAAACAGGTCAGTCAATCCTAATCTGCACCATGCAACTATGTCCTTTTAAATCTATGGAGTGCTGGAATGTTTTTTGAACTTTGGAGATGGTGTTTGAGATTTTAAAAAAATATATAGATTCACAAAATTGAGTCTCCATATTGAGTTATATAACACATGCACACAGGTCCCCGGTGTATCTTGCCCTATGGCAGTATTCTGAGAATGTAGGGTTTAATCAATACACAAGTCAATCAAAAATGCTATTTTATGTAATATACATTACACATGAGGAGACAAATAACAAGATGTGCATAATTAAGCTACCTAGTATTTCAAACACTTGAAACAGACCATGGTAAGCAGGGTGACTGAGAGAGAACTGTTCAGCGGGCTGTAGTATAGTCTAGAATAGTCAGAGAAAATCCTGCTAAGCAAGAAAAGCCATCAGAGACGGCTCGCTCAGAAGTTATGGGCACTCGCTGCTCTTAAAGCCTAGGTTCAACTCCCAGTACCTACGTGGTAGTTTACAACCATCCAGAACCCCAGTTCTGGGGGATCCAGCAGGTACCAGGCACATACATAGTGAACCTACATGCAAACAGAACTCTCATAGCCATTTTTTCAAAAGGAAAGAGCACAAAGCTGCCAGCAAAGCCTCAGAGGAGATGAAGGGGTAAGTCCCATGGATTTCTGGGGACAGAGGCAACAACAGCTAAGCAGAGGTCCTGAGGCACCACCTGGAATATCCAAGAATCATCAGGGAGCTAGTAACAGAGGAAAGGTGATGGGGGAAGACAGCAGTGAGTACAGTGGAGTTGGGAGCTCATCCTTGAAGTCCCTGCAGCGGCTTAGTTTCCTCCCTGAGTAAAGGTGGAAGCCATCCCAGACCTTAGAGCAGGAAAACAACAGTACATCGAATGTGGAAATGTACCAGGGGTTTTCAAGTGTGAATGTATTTTATGTATTATATGTTGTACTAACATGAATATGGTGCCTGATCTCGTTGTTGATTGATAAACTAAGTAAGACACAGATCTGGGGGTATGGCTTAGTGGAAGAGCACTAGCTTAACGTGTTCAAGGTCCCAGGTTCGATCCATAGCACTGCCAACAGAAAGGAGTGAAATATGAAGGGCAAAAAAAAAAAAAAAAAAAGTATTACCTCTTCGCAAGTAATGATAACACCATAAGAAAATTAGAAAATTAGGACCATGAGCCAGGTGCTCAAGTGACGAGGACTAGACTCAACTGGGGCTATTATTCACATTCCTGGGAGGGATCTCTAAAGAACTGAAGTTCCAGGATTCTTTTAGGTTTGGCACTCACCCAGGCTGGGTGTCTGTGATCCTACACACTCAATGGGACTTCCCAAAGCACACTTGATGTTGACCAATGATAAAAAGCCTCCCTGTTCTATTCCTTAAGCACAGGAAAACCCCTGACCCAAGGTGATCTAATCTGCTGACTAGAGGAAGTGTCCTTTCACACTAGAAAAATGAAAATGATAAATGACAGCCCTGTCTGTCCATCTCATGCAAACCAGGACTGCTCCAACTCAAGAGCAGGCCTACGGCACCTACCTCCTCCACCAAGTCTGTGACGTTTGAGTCCGGTGGATAAAGTGGCTCCTTCTCAGACCGATACTGCATCATGGCAATCCTCATAAGGAACCAACTCAAAGAATGTCCCAAGAAGGAAGGAGACCCCACCCCACAGACCCACACAACCAAGATCACCCCTGAGCTCTCCGACTCTAACCTTCTGAGCTATAAAATCCAGCACAAATTTCTTTTGTATACAGAGAAGGTAAAATTTGCCATGATAAATAAATAAATAAATAAATAAATGAATAAAATAAACACATACATACATACATGCATACATACATACATACATACATACACAAATAAGCAAGCACCATTTTGTAATGTCAAAGAGAGGTTGCCTAATGCTTGCAATATGATTTGAGATTCGGTCCCAAGTATACAGAGAAATTGTAATCAGTTCATTCCCAGGGGCACTGTGATGAAATTCCTGGTGGAGTAAACAAAAAAGAGAAAAAGCACCAAGACCCAACATGACTGACTAAGTGACTGACTGACTGACTGACTGACTGACTGACTGACTGACTGGAATCACAGAGAGATTCCAAGCTAGCAAGAAAAATCATAGTACTGGTCTCAGAATTCTCTGCCAGGCTGCAGATTTCCGAAGTGCAGCCAGGCCAAGGCAGCACCTGAGAGATAAATATGAGAAAATCAAATGAGGAGACTCTTTTAAAAGCATTACACGTACTACCACTCACCTAGAGAGGCACAAATGATGATAACAAAAATGAAGGCCCTGCACAAACAGTAAAAATCAGAGTTTGCAAAGCAAGGTGGCTGCACTTCTTTCTTTCTTTCCTTTTTTTTTTTTTTTTTTGTTCTTTTTGTTGTTGGTGGTTTTTTTGTTTGTTTGTTTGTTTTTGTTTTTTGAGACAAGGTTTCTCCGTGTAGTCCTATATGTCCTGTAACTCTCTCTGTAGACCAGGCTGGTCTTGAACTCACACAGGTCTACCTGCCTCTGTACCCTGAGTGCTGGGATTAAAGGTATGTACCACCACCACCACCACCCGGGTTTGGTTTGGTTTTTAAAGCAACACTGAATTAGCTCCGTGTTAACTAGAGAGTCACAGACTCAGGCAAAACTCCAGGGCCCCCAACTCCAGACACCCTGCCTCAGGAAGCTGCTGCACACATTTTAGAAAATGGAGTTGCTAAGGAGCTGGAGCCACCTGAGTTCGGATACGTTCGGTGTCGCTGAGTTTGCCTGCCCTGGTTCTTAAAGGACTGTAGAAAAAGAGCCTGAATTGAAGATTCAGGACTGTTTTATCAGCCTAAAAAATAATTTACCGTCCTAAATCTTTTCACACACATACATGCGTGTACACACACATACACATCACGTGTGTGTGTGTGGGTGTGTGTGTGGGTGTGTGTGTGGGTGTGGGTGTACTTATCCAGGCCTTACAAATAGAGAAATGGTAAGTAGTTGTCTATTTTATTTTTGCTCAGAATAGGAAATCCCCACTTTCCTTCATAGGCTTTGTATTAGTTACTTTTCTACTACTGAGATAAAACCCCATAACCAAGGTGACCCACAGAAGAGAAGGGCTCATTTGGGCTTACAATTTCATCATCATCGCAGTGGAGAAACATGGCAGAAAGCTAGGCAAGGTGACTGGAGCTGGAAACTGAGAGCTGAGATCTGGGAGCTGAGAGGTACAGCCTCATATCTAGAACCACAAACAGGAAGCTTAGAGAGTAAACTCAAAAGCACAAGTCTTTAAACTCTAAAAGCCTAGCCCCAGTGATATACTTCTTCCAGCAAAGCCACACCCCCTAAGCCTTCCCAAACAGCATGGCCACCTGGGGATCAAGTATTCAAATGGCTTCAGGCCCTAAAGGAGAATGGCCTCCTTGTGCATCTAATCTAGAAGAGACTGATAGAAACCTTGGTTTGGGCTTGGAGAGATGGCTCAGAGGTTAACAGCATTTGTTGTTCTTTCAGAAGACCCAAGTTCAGTTCCCAGTTCCCATTACCCACATCCGGCAGTTCATAACTGCCCGAAACTTCAGTTCTAAGGAATGTAACACCTGCTTTTGGCTTCTTTGAGCTCCCACACATAAGGTGCTCTCTCTCTCTCTCTCTCTCTCTCTCTCTCTCTCTCTCTCTCTCTCTCTCTCTCTCTCTCTCTCTCGTCAAACATTAAGCTTTACTCTGCTGACAGACTTTCCTGGGGGATTCCAAATGAAAATGATAGTGAGGTGTGGAAACCAAGCCATTTCTGGGACAACACACCCAGGGCTCTGGATTTCCTAGACTTTACCTTTGTTACTCAAGTCAGGAAGGTGTCAGAAAGTCACCACAGATGAATTCTACCCAGTAGCTTAGGAGGTCTGACAAGAGTGTCTCCCAGGAGCCAAGGACAGCATCTCCCCTCCAAGGTTTGATGGTCACCACTTGGAATCCCCTGGAAATTAGAATGAATTACAGACCTAAACAATTCCATCAAAACTTGTAGATTGCAAGTCAAGTGCTGGAGCCTTTGGTTTTGAATTGAGACCTGTGCCAAACACACACCTGTCATATCCCCAGGAGATCAACTCATCCACTGCAAAAACCATAAGCACCCATGAGAAAATAGGCATTGCTATGGAAATTGACCACAAACACACTTCTACTTCCATTTCTCCCACCTTAGGCAAGCTGAAGGGGCCAAAAAGCAGACTTTGGGTGACCCTAGTCACTGCACAGGGCCTTATGACAGTTTTAACAGTCTCCACTTCTAAGAGATAGCAACCTTGGCCATAAACACAGTAAAGTCAAATGAGGCACCATCTTTAGCATGGTTCTCTGGGCTTTCATATATATCTAATTTTATCTTTATATAATTTTGTTGCTGATTTAAATATTAGCACTTGGCCCAAAGATGAGATCATAGCACTTAGCATCAATTTACTTTTCCCAGAATATATAGCATCCTGTTAATTTTATTCAGAACTTTGTCTTTTAAATTTAGCCCATGAGAGAGAGAGAGAGAGAGAGAGAGAGAGAGAGAGAGAGAGAGAGAGAGAGAGGCAAATATATGAAACACTCCTTAATCACAATGAGCAGAAATTTATTTTGTCAACACATTATTCATAGGATTTCATGAGTCATCGGACCCACCCTTCTTATTTTACATATGAAGAAATTGAGGGCCAAGGTGGGAAATAATTTGTCAGTGGCCCCACATGTGTCCTAGGTTTACACATGGAAACTTTACTCATACTTAATTCCGACTGATTAGCTGATTTACTATTTAATTCCATGCTCATTCTTTCTGTGGCTTTATAAACACTTCTTTCTTAAGTTGGTGGTGGTGGGGGGTTGGGGGGCAGGGGTTGAGGGAAGCCATGCTTGCAAGGACAAAGACATTAGCCACATTTCTACTTGGCTTATACTTGGAAAAGAAAAGTCTAAAATTAGCTGTTCTACTGTCTTATCCTGGCTAGAAGGATTCCTGGCTTTTATAGCAATTGAGCCTTTTTGATTTCACAAGTTCTCACAGTCCCTCCAGGTTGGCTTTGATCTCACCATCCTCCTGCCTCAGCTGCCTCCAAAGTGCTAGAATTAAAAGTACGTGCTCTCATGCCACCTTAGAAATTAGATATTAAATTGAAAAGTCAGTTCCCTTGCTGTGGTGGTTTCTCAGTTTCTCTGGTCTCCTAGTCCAGCTGTGATTTCCATCTTCCTTGACTGGAATGCTGGGAAATTCAAAAGCACAAAATCCTGGCCAGAGCATCCCATGCAGTGCTCCTGATACCAGAGAGCGCTGTCACTTTTGATTGCTATAGCAGTATACCTCTCAGCCCAGATAATTTATAAATGAGAGAAGAGTCTTTTTAGCTTATAGTTCTTAAGGCTGAAAAGCCCAAGAGCAGGTGGCTGCACCTGGTGAGGGTCTCCTTATTCAGGCACAGTGTCACATGCCTGTAATCCTAACACTGAGGAGGCTAGGGCAGGAGGCTCACCAGGGGTGGAGGCCAGCTTCAGCTATAGTGTGAGACCCTGTGCCAAAAATATTTTCACAGGAAAAGTAAGATGCTGTTAAAGAGGAAAGGCAAGTTGTAAGGAGGTAGAGCAATCCTGCTTTTGTACCCTGATTCTTAAGCTAAACTGATCTAGTGCCATAAAATTCACCGGTTCCCACAGGAGCAACCAAAGACCTCCTCAAGGTGCTACCCTCTCAACACTGTAGTCTCAGGAATCACATTTCAGCTCGGAATGTTGGGGAGGCAGGCATCGAGTGAGAACAGTCAGTGCTGTATACAGCAGAAGGAAGCCTCCCTCACATTGCCTGCGTTGGTGTGTTGAGTTATATCCATTTCGGGGAAATGCCTTCTGCTTCCTACTCCAAATGACCAGTTTCCACCTGGTAGAACCAACATCATGTGTATTGAAACTGAACTTTAAATTATTCCTACACAAAGTAGAGAAAGTACTAACTACATCCTCAACTCTCAGTCCTGGCAGCAATTGGCATTGGATAATTCTTTGTTGAAGGGACTGTCGTGTGGACTGTGGAATGTTGACTGGCACCCTTGAGCTCCAGATGTTGTGTGCTAAGTGGCATCATCCCCTCACCCCCCCAGTGTGAGAACCATAAAGTACCCCAGATGTCTAAGGGCTGAGATCATCCTGGTGGAGGACCACTGAAGGAACAATAGAACAAATAGGATATGATATGTGCACGTGGGTATGGGTACATAGGTGTAATATATACATAAATATATATACATATATATAAACAATAAATATATATCTATGTACATTATATATCTACACGTGTGTGTGTAAAAAGAAAGAAGTTGTGTAAAAAATGTGAAGAAATTGTTTCATACAGCATGGGGACTCTGTGGAGCAGCCCAGAATTCTCAGCTGCAGTTGGCAGGGTAGTGCAATGTTTGAACACAGTGTAGAAGCAAAACTCTCTTCTCCCTTGGGGAAACTCAGTCTTCTCAAGGTCTTAAGTGATTGAGTGAGACCCACCACTTGTGTATACACATCTTCTTTGCTAAACTTCCCTGAATTTAACTGTCCATCACATTTACAATATGCATCCACAGAAATACCTAGACTGCCACTCAACCATGCAACTGGCGGCACATAAAATGAGCCAGCGCACTGGTAAACATAATCACTTTTGCCTGTATAACCTATGTTTCCAGTTCATAGTGCTTTCTAGTTTACACGAATAGTAATGCTGATAGTATAAAGTCAAATAATAGTGAAATATGTAACTTTTTATTGCCTTTATGATTAAAGATACTCACTGTTTGTACAATAATAAACATTTAATAATAACTTGATGGTCACCATTTATTGGGTCCTTCTTACATTACCATTACACCAAATGGCATTTGTAGAGTGTCACATTCAGCTCTTATGACACTTCTGTGAGGTAGAAATGACTATCCTCATTTTAGAGACATGAACTCTGAGCCTTGGGAAGGCTAATTAAGTAGCCCATCTACTTGGTAGCACAGCTGGAATATAGCTCCAGAGAGTGCTGACCTTATCACTCAATACACAGCTGCTTTAATTTCTGTCCCCTAGCCCTAATTTTTATAACTTACTTTTTAAAATGTTTCTGTACAAACATGTAATATATGCTAACTTTAATTTTTTTCAAACATTAGGAGCTGAACATCCCACCTACTCCCCACCTGAAGGTAACAATAATAGACTCTGATGTGTATATATCCAATTTTATTTCCACACTTATTTCACTATAAACATGAAAGACATGAGTCATGTCCAGTTGCAGCTGGCAGTTGTAATATGCAAGGTAAGGTTACATAAGAGTCAGGACAAAGGCAGGCTTGTGCTGTGGGGTCTAACAGACCAACCCCAGGCAGCAGCGTGACTGTGCCCACATGTCATTAGCGCTTGCTATTGACTTCTGGCTTAGCGTTCCTCCACATCTTCTTCTACCTCGGTAGCCAAGACTATCACCACTTACTATCCAGGCCTTTCAAGGGAAACAAAACTCTTCTACCTAAGGCCCTCTTTCCAAGTTACACTGTTAATATCCCTAATGTACCCCTTGTCCCTTCTCCCTGCCCCCCACATACCGCATTATATCCTTATAAACTACTGTATCTTCCTCTGGATTTTTATCCTGAGCTGAATGCAGTGCCACATGGCATTATTCTGCCATGAATAATGATTTGTACAGCAATAGCAATCTTCATGTGCCATCAGCAGAAACAGCCAGCTCACAAAGAAACAGCAAGATGGCCTACAATGGCATTTCATCCTTCTTATCTCTTGGTATTCTATAAACTATGGTCACTAATCTGTCACTTTCATTATTGGAACCATGTTTTTAATGTTGTTATTATGCTGCTGTTATGTATTATATTTTCAAAATTACATGCACTGTTCTAACTTAAAGCTGCCTTTTGCATTTTTGTCTCTGACATGTAGAAGGCCAGTATCATTTGGGGGGAAGCTACAAAATAAATAACAATGATTAGTTGTCTAACATACTCATAAACATTTTTAGTTTGGAAATAATGCTCTAATTGTTTGTATATAGATTCCAGTGTCCCGTCATTAATGGAAGCTCTGGATGCTAGAAATATCCCGAAGAACAAAAAGCCTTGTAGAAAAAGGCCCAAAGCTGCAGGCTTCACAAGGCAGGAACTGAAGCAGAGACCGTGGATGAATGCTGCTTCCCAGCTTGCTCTCCACGGCTTGTTCAGCTGCTTTTCTGATATAACCCAGGAACCCTGCCCAGGGGTAGCACTCCCCACAGTGAGCCAGGCCCTCCTACATCAACTAGCAGTTAGGGAAAAGGTTCCCAGAGATGTGCCCACAGGCCAACTCAATGGAGGTAACCCCTCAACCAGGGTCCCTCTTCTCAGCTATGTCTAGGCTTGTGACAACCTCACAAAAACTAATCATGACAGTCTGTGTAACAGACCACCCCAGAACTTAGTGACTTAATTCAGCAACCATTTTCCTTCTTTACCAGTCTGATGTGGGCAAGGTTTATAGAATGAGGTCATGAGATCCGCTGAAATGGTTGACTTAGCCCTCTTCAGCTAGAGGGTGAGTTGGGTTGGAAAATCCAGGAAGGCTTCATCCATCTTTCTGGGAAGTTTGCAGTTCTCCACACTCTTACTTATTTTGTCTTCACTGCCTCTTTATTTTTTTTTCTTTCCCTCTTCCTCTGAGGCTTCTCCTTGGTATAGAGACCTATGATCCTCCATTTATAATATTATATCTTCCTAACATTCCTGTGAGGGTACATCCCTCACAAGTAGGTATAGTGGTTTGCAGCTCTTAAAAGACCTCACTTGTGCTCTTGGTCCAGCAGGAGAAATCAGTCCTCTTTTAGTTTTAGGGAGTGGCACAGAACCCAGGAGCCTCTTGAGAACCCACAAGCCACACTTGGGCTTAGTTCCCAGCACCGCTATGTGCTCTCTATTTTGCCATAGACAAATCATCTCACTTCCATTCTGTCATCAACAAGAGGCAAAAAACTAATTACCGCATTGGGCAGATGGGCACCAGAGTTAAGTAAGAAAAGCCCATGGAGGAAGCAGCCAGGAAGAGCGTTTACATTCTGCAGATTATCAGCTTCCTTCCCCATCTGCCAAGAGCTGGTTTTCCTATAATGCTGGGAGCCTCCGTAGCTGCAGTCTTGAGAACTGTGGTCCTGGGGTGGAATATCGAAGTGTAAGAGAAACAGTAGCTACCACAATGCTAAGCCAAAGGGAAATGCCTTCAGATAGTAGTCTCCAGCCATCCGAGACTAAACCTGTGTCCATGCCAAGACGAAGCCTATCACTTGAAAGGTTTATCGTCAACACCTGACCTTTAAACATAGCTCCATGTTTGAAATCAGAGAAAGTAGCCAGGAAGTAACTGTTAGGAGTGTGATCTTCAAGTGATCATTTCACTGATGGGGCTGCTTAGTCAAGATCCTTAATCTGCCCGGTCTCTTGAACACAGATACCAAAGGAGTTCCCAATCAGTCACTTCATCGAATGGACTACATATTAATACAGCACTGAAAGTTTTTGTTTGGAATAAGTTATGTCTTGTAGACCTAATAATTCTCAACTAGGAATAATTATTTTTGTTTGTCTCCTCTAGGCACATCCTGAGGTATTTGTCACCACTGGGGAGAGAAAATGATGCTCCCCAGTCTAGTGAGCAAAGGCCAGAAGTGCTGCAACACAGCCTAGAGAGCAGCTCCACAGCAGAGAATTAATTCTGAGGCTCCCCAAATATTAATTGTGACTAATAGTTGAGGACCCCCTCCCCATCTAAGACAACTGTCCTAGACATATTAGACATTGTATTTCCTTTAGGAACAGATACCAAATTTGGGTGATGGTGGGCTAACCCGGAGCCCCGTTAGCCATTTACTAGCTGTTGTTGTTTGCTTTTATGGCTGCGATAAAGTCCATGGCCAAAAGCAACTCTGGAGGACAGGGTTTCTTGAGTTCAGATGTCCCTGGTCACAGTCCATCAGGAAGAGAAGTCAGGGAAGGAGCTGGGACAGAAGCAGGGGCCAGTGACGAACGCTGCTTGCTCGGCCTGCTTCCTTATATCCCACAGAACCATGTGCCCATCGACAGCACTGCCCTCAGTGACCTCTGCCCTCCAACATCACCAATCAAGAAAATGCCCCCGCAGACCTGCTTCAAGCCAGTCTCATGGAGGCGCTTTCTCAGTTGAGGGTCCTTCTTCCCAGATGACCCCAGTTTGTGTTAATTCAACAAAAAAAAATCTAACCAGCACAGTACCTGAAGGATGAAGTGGACAATTTTTGTTCTGTCCGTCTGGTAAAGTTCCTAACCAGAAATCAAGACCCCAGAGCATGGGAAGCCCATGTGGGGAACAGTTGTTCCCCTCGAACACAATTCCAAAAGCACTGTCTTTTCCACAGTTTTAAGATGTTCATATGATGGTGAAAACACGTGTGGAAACAAACCTAGGCAACACATTGAAAACAGGACTCCATTGAGAACAGTGACGGCCCCCCCTGCCCCCCCCCCCCGCCCTATCGTCCCTGCCGGACTGCAGCCAACTTTATCGTATTCCCAAATGTAGCCTAGTCCTCTAGAACTGGGTGTACTATTGTGAGAAAACAAAGAGAAGCAGCAGAGCCTGGCTCCTGAGATAGCCTGGTATCTCTGCACGCTGTGCCATGACAGCTGGAGGGCAACTGGCTGCTGGTCTGTGGTTATTGAAATTCTGGGGTTAAAAACAGCTTTTCGAAAAGTAGTTTGACAAGCTGGGGTGATACCTTCCATGGGTAACGTTTTTGCCTTCCAAGCACAAAGAGCTGAATCCAATGCCCTTGAACCCATATAAAACCAGCCAGGCTTGGTAGCAAGTGTGTGCAACATGAGCACCGTGGCTTGCTGGCCAGCCTACCCCACTTGGCAAAGCTCTGAGCCAATGAAAGACTTTGTATCAATTTAAAAAAAAAAGGTGGACAGTGCCTTAAAAATGACAGGCAAAGTTGTCATTTGTCCTTCACATACATGCATGCGTACACATGCACATGCACACAGCAACACACACATCAAAGCAAAAGCAATTGGAGGGAAGACCTCAAAGCCTGAAGTACAAGTGCACTTCAGATGCGTGCAACAAGATAGATAGATTTCATAGGTCCTGTGGTGAGCAAATGACACCACACATGAAAGAAAACACATTGAGTGGCACCTTTTGTGTAAAGCAAGCTTTCTCAACCCTTGTGTTATTAGTGACATTTGGAAGCGGGTACTTCCTGGTTTTGGGGGTGGTGCTGTGTATTGTGGGATATTCTCCTGCTACCTAGCTACACATGCCAGAGGCACCCACTCCCCATTTGTTGCAGCCACCAACACTTCCAAATATTGCCAAATGCCTGGGAGCACCTGGAGAAATCAGACAAAAATGACTCTCCTGATGCAAATAACAATGCCGTGAGGAAAGCGAAGTGGTACCAGAAAGCAGACCCGGGAGGGATTCTGGGGTGCCAGCGACAATTCTTTATTCTTGGGCTACCTAATTTTTGTGTTTTCAAGTTGTTAGATGTTCATTGAGTCGAACCTTAGGCTTTTCTTTCACAGATCCCCATTTATACGTAAACTTTCAACTTTTTCTTTCCCTCACTGTGGAATAACCAAACTCCTCCCAAACAAAGCTTGTCATGGTTTCCTTTCAAGGACCACAGATATTATCAATGTGTACAGGCGATTTTATGGAAACTAAAAGAGAGCAGTCATTTGGGCGAGAAGGAAGTGGCACAAGAGGGGTTGGGGCGGGTATTCTCAGAAAAGCACAAAGTTCGAGGGCTTGAAAATAACCTCAAAAAAAAAAAAAAATCTCAGATTTCACCAAACAACCCCGGCCCTTGATCTTCAGCCATCTTTTTGCCTCTGTCTTTCTTTTCACCATTTACAGCTGCAGCTGTTTTCTTTGGGTTCCAGCTCACTTGTGGGGAGGTAGGAGGGGGGGTTGGGGGGGTTGAAACTTATGACCCCCTCCTGCCTATGTGCACCCAGCCCATGTGCTTAAAACTTGTTTAGGAAGAAAGAAAAAGAGACAAGAGAAGTTCAACAGTTACCTGGGCAAAGAGTTTGGTGGTGGCGGAGCAACGCGTTACACTGTTTCAGCATTTTCTAGAACTCTCTATTTCTTGGCGTTTGTTGCTATTGTAGAAGATGAGGTAAGAATTCACAAAAATATAGCGCAGATAGCTATGTAATTCCCTAGCTCTATTTTAAACACAGAAAACTAAAGGAAGATAAAAGTCTGTCCTAGGCCACCACATCCTCTAGCCACCCCAATACTTGGCACACAGCCTATAAGGTGGAGTCTCACACAGCTTTACAGATTGTATTGTTGAGATTATCATGAAAGGGGTCCGCTGGCCGCGTTTCCCTTCCTTGTTATGATAACTGTCAAGTTCTCCACTGATATCGTCCTCCTGGTTTCCACAGTGAGTCACTGCCGTGGGAGGGGAAAAGAAGGGGAAAAAATATCTTTGAAATGTCTGCACCCTTTAACTTTGTCAAGGCCCCAAATCCCATCAGAATGATCTCTGAGGACCTCGTCAGGTCCTTTTCTTGTGCCAGAGTTTTGTTTTAATGTCATATTGTTTTAAATAAATAGGCCCGTGGCTACAGCTTGGAGATGATTTTTACCCTTTCATTATTATATTAACAACGTGGCCATTTTGTTTCCTCCAGTCTGATACCTGCCATTCTGTTATTCCAGCTCTTCCAAGATGTGGTGCTTTTTTTTTTTTTCCAAATTCTGTAATTTGTTTCACTTTCTCACACTTGATTGTACATTTGCACACTAAGTCCTGTAAATCAATGTCTGACCCAAGATGTCACTCAAGCCAAAGGCGCCATGCATATTAGTTACCTCTCTCATCGCTGAGAGCAAATGCCTGGCGAGAAGCAACTGAAGAGAAGAAGGGCTGGTTTCCCCACAGGTCAACGGATCCAGCCCATTATAGCGGGAAAACAGGACAGCAGGAGGCTGAGGCAGCACAGATGGAAACTACCCATGAGTCCTCTGAGCTCTTTACGTGTGATTTCCCCTTAGACTTTAGCTGTGTTTCTGGAAAACAGCCATCACAGGGCCACAGGATCCTTGTTGAGTTTTCTCTGGTCTTTGGCTTTCTTGGGGCCCAAAGCTTTAGAGACACAGGAGACAACACAAAATTATGGAACTAGACCCAGAAATGCCTGCACAGAACGAGAACGCAGGACTTCCCGAGCACAGGCTGGCAGGGCGTCAACTCTCCACATCCCTTATGCTGAGCTATAAAGGAGTGGGAATCTCATTTACGTGCCTGCCCATCACACAGAGAAGGGCTCTAGATCAGTGGTTCTCAACCTGTGGGACTCGACCCCAGTGACAAATTTCTATCTCCCAAAAATATTTCCATTATGATTCATAACAGTAGCAATATTATAGCTGTGAAGTAACAATAAAGATAATTTTATAGTTGTGGGGGGGGGTTCATCACAACATGAGAAACTGTATTAAAGGGTCACAGCATTAGGAAGGTTGAGAACCACTGGCCTAGATAGTTAGCACAGGGTGAATATGGATTTCAGATCTGGACGCAGGCTAAGAAAACTTGTACAACCACTTTGGAAATCATTCCGGCGCTTTCTCAGAAAACTGGAAATAGTGCTACCCAGCTATACCAAACCTGGGCATATACCCAAAACATGCTCAACCATACAACAAGGACATTTGCTCAACTATGTTCATAGCAGCTTTATTTGTAATAGTCAGAATCTGGTAACAACCCAGATGTCCCTCAACTGAAGATAGGATAAAAAAAAAAACTGCAGTACAATTACACAATGGAATACTACTCAGCTATTAAAAACAAAGAAATCTTGACATTTGTAGGTAAATGGATGGAACTAAAAAAGATCATCCTGACTGAGGTAACACAGACCCAGAAAGACATGCATGGTATCTACTCACTTGTAAGTGGATATTGGCCTAACATAGCTGTTCCCTGAGAGACTCCACCTAGTGGGGCATCAGCACAGATGCTGGGACTCCCAGTGGACTCTGGGTGGAGCGCTGAGAATGGTATGGAAGAGTAGAGGTGAGGTGGAAGGACCCAGAGGGTTCAGGACCCCCCACAGGGAGATCACCAAGGCCAGCGGATCTGGACCGAGGGAGGGCTTGCACAAACCGAAGCACCAACCCAGGACAATGCATACAGAGAACCTAGACCCGCGGCTCAGGTATAGGGAACGGGCAGCTCATTCTCCACGGTTGTGGAGGCAGTGGGGACTGCCTCGAAGTGAACTCTGCTGCCCACAATTTGTCACTTCCCCTTGGTGGGGAGGCCCTGCAGGCACTCAGAGGAAGGGGAAGCAGGCTATCCAGATGAGACCTGATAGGCTGTGGTCAGATGGTGGGGGAGGAGGTCCCCTTCTGTCAGAGGTCTGGAGTGGGGGGGGGGGGAATAGGGCAGAACAGGAAGGGAGGGTGGGTAAGGGAAGATACAAGCAAAAGGATAACAATTGGGATGTAAGATGAATAAATTTTTAAAAAGACCATGACTCAGGTGCTTCCCAAACACCTTTACAATCCTGCAAACCACTTACTCCCTTCCATAAGGGACTGATACACAAGTCTATTCTCCAAGCGCCATCCTATCATGATTGTACTGCGGGAGTTTCTAAAATCCACTCTGGTGCCAGGTACCTTTTCTAGAATCCTTGCTCACTGCTAGTCTCCTTCAGTGCTCCCTCTGGGTTGGAAAAAGACCCTCATCTTACTAGTTGTTGAGGAAAGTGAAGCACAAATATCCTGACTCTCTCTTCTCAATTATCTGAGCAAATTTTTCTCTGAGGGGCTTGTCACTACCATGTTGTAAAGGCATGCTACGGCCTGTCGCCAACAAAGTTGGGAACACCTGGAGGGCAACCACTTCCTCAGCTTTGTGTCACCTCACCTTACCTATATCTATTGTGCACCCTGGTTGATGTTGAATGGGTGTACCAATTGGTTCATTAATCGGAGAAGGAACAAAGGCTGCCCTTTATTTTGTGGCCTGGGCGTGGACCCATGATAAAGTGGAAACTTCCTCGAAGCTGGGCAGGATGGATGGAGCTCATTTTCTCAACCCTGGGGGCAGTGGGGGAGGGGAGCATACACAGTTGCTTAGAATTTTGCTTGTGTGGCAGTGGCTTTGGGCCAAACTGTTGCACTTTCTGCAGACTCAGCCCCATCCGCAGACATTTTCTGGCCCCAAATTCCTTCCTCAGATGTTTCCCGCCACTCTGACTACATTTGTCCCAAACATGTCACTCTGTGGGTTGAAGAAAATATAAGATCTTAGGGAAGAAAAAAAAAGGGGGGGGTTTGTTAGGCAAGATGGTTCATATCTCTGCTTCTGACCATCATGAAGGTTCTGTGTGCATCTTTTGGAGCCAGCACACCCCCCACAGAACAAAACCCATCAGGGTAGTTGGACAAAGTGGTGGTGAGCTTTAAAGGAAACACGCCCTGACTGTTAGAGCCTGGCGGGCCCTCTTTCCCCAGCCCAGTGGCAGTGTGACTGAGCCCCACTTGTTCCCATCTGTTCTGCAGCTGCTGAGCCAAAGAAAAAGGCAAAGATCTTTCCTAGCACCGGGCTGCACCGGCCCAGGCTGCTTATGCACTGCATTTGGCACTCTTCTCTGTAAGCACTCGGGCTATTTTCAAGTAAGCCCCTGAGGTTTTTTTTTTTTTTCTTTCTTTTCTTTTCTTTCTTCCAAAGAAAAACATTCTCGACATTCCCATCTTCATTTGGGCATAAAGATGGGAGCATTCTCTTTGTCTCTAAGCCGGGTGTTTTTGTTCAACTTAACAAATGTCTGTTGAGCCTCTGCCACATGACAGGCGCTGCGCTGTGCACTATAGGAGGAATGATGTCGGAGCTGCCAGGATTCTTGCCTTCAAGGAGGCTGTGGCCTATCAAAGGGGACCATTATAGTACAATAAAATAGGTACAAGTGAAATCTAAGGAAGGTTTCTTTCTTAGTGTGGATGCAAATTAAGATTTTTAGGAGATGAGAGATTGCCAAAAAAAAAAAAAAAAAAAGAAAGGAACAGAGATGTTATATATTTACGTATTTTATTATAAAAATTATAATTTATATGCCTATATTCAGTACCATTTGTTGTTATTGCATATGTATTATGTGAAGGCATTCTGCTGAAAGATTTATAAAATACCTCATTTCATATATATATATAGTGGGTGTCTTTCTTATTTTTTTGAGATGAGGTCTCCATCCATTCTTCTAAGCAAGAGCTCTAGGCATTCTCTTGTCTGCCTCCCCAGTGCTGAGATGACTTGTGTGTGCCACTATGCCTTATTTTACATGGGTACAAGCTCAGGCCCTCAAATTTATACAGCTTGCATTATACCAACTAAGTTGTCTCCCAATACTGAAAAAAAAAGATACCACATTTAAAATTTTTACTACACACAGGCTTTGATTATTGGATTAGAAATGTTCTTACTTAGGAAAAAAAAAATCTCATCATGTTTAAAATCTTAATACCACTCACAGGGTACATGCCAGGAATGTAAGTCAGCATAGTGGAGAGATAGCTGCATATTCGTATTTATCACCACAGTGTTCACAACAGTCAAGATTGGAAGTTAGCCTAAGTGCCCCACAACAAGTGGATGGGTAAAGAAACATGGCATCTCTACGCAGTGAAGTTTTACCCAGCTTTAAAAAAGAAATGTATGGCCAGGTGCTGGTGGTGTACCTGTTTAATCCCAGCACTCGGGAGGCAGAGGCAGGCAGATCGCTGTGAGTTTGAGGCCAGCCTGATCTACAGAGTTAGTCCAGGACAGGAAACCCTGTCTTGAAAAAAAAATGTATGGAACTAGACATCATCATGCTAAGTAAAATAAACATATATAAACATATATACATAAATATACATATAAACATATATATTTTTGTGATATATATATCACAGAATTGATATTTTACACTACACAATAGACACATGCAAGTATGCTTACATATGTATGATATGAAAACAGAAGGTAAGCTATTTGGAGGGAGTGAGGGGGAGGTAAATATGAACCATGAACAATTACATAATGAAAAGTCACAATGAGGTCCAAGGGCTAAGGCCACAGAGCTCAGTGACAGAGAACTCACTTCACATGCATGAGACCCCGAGGTCAACACCCAGTCCTGCCTAAATGTCAAGAAGAGGAAATCCGTGATCGGTGCACTCATTTTAAAAAACAATAATTAAAAACTCCACAAAAATATAAATAAATACAAATACAATAAGGTGTCCACGAAAGAGCCAGTGGGAAGAGTGGATTTTGAAAAGGTGAAACAAGCATCGCTTTCAGGGTTTGGTTTGTTTTGCTTTAGTCCCTTACTTTATTATGGATCCACTTTCCTTTCTTTTCTTTTCTGTGTGCCTGTGAACATTCACACGTGTGTGTGCACTTACGTTTGGAAGCCAGGAGACAACCTTAGCTGTCCTTCCCTTGTTGTTTCTCACTGGCCTGGAACTAACTCACCAAGTCCTTCAGTTTGCCAGGCCATCGCGCCGGGAACCTGCATGCCTCTGTCTCCCACACACTGGAACTGTACACACATCACCACACTTGGCTTTTTAAACATGGGCTCTGGGGGGTCTAACTCATGTCCTCCTTGCAAGGGCAAGAGCTTTACCAAGTGAGCTGTTTCCATCTCAGAATCATTGTCACAACTATCTTTCTGCTCTGTGGGACTATTAGTGTATGTCTGTGACGGCTAGTTTTTCGTCTGCTTGGTGCAAGCTAGGGTCATCTGGGAAGAGAGAATCTTTTTTTTTTTTTTTTTTTTTTTGGTGTTTTGAGATAGGATTTCTCTGTGTAGACCTGGCTGTCCTGGACTCACTTTGTGGACCAGGCTGGCCTCTAATTCTCAGAGATCCACCAGCCTCTGCCTCCTGAGTGCTGAGATTACAGCTGTGCACCACTAATCCCAGCTGAAGCGAGAATCTTAACTGAGAAAAGCCTGTGGGGCATTTTCTTGATATGGGAGGCGAAGTTCACTGTGGGTGGTGCCCCCCCCACCCCCACCCCCACCCCAGACGGCGGTCCTGGGTGCTATAAGAAAGCAGATCGAGCAAAGCCATGTAAGCCGTGCAGGCCGGGAAGCAGCACTCCTCCATGGCTTCTACATTAGTTCCTGCCCACAGGTTCCTACCCTTTTTGTTTCTGGCCCTGACTTCTCTCATTCTCTCAGCGATGGAAGTCTTGTACACAAGACTGAACCCTCTCCCCCCCAAGTTGTTTTTGGTCGTGGTGGTGGGTTTTGTTTGTTTTGTCGTTTGTTTTTTAAACGGCAATAGGAACACTAAGGCAACGTTTAGACATCAGATTAATTTAATAATTCCAAGAATTCTGAAGATATGTGAGCCTCCACAAGGTGCAACCTTGGTGACTTCTTGCCCTCAACATGACTCATGGTTCCATGCCCCCCCCCCCTGGGGAAGTGCGTCCCTGAGGCAGAAAAACCAGTCCCTTTGGAAGCCCCTGGTCTAAGTATTAATTGAGGTTCTTTAATGGCAGCTGTCTTGGCAGGCTCCAGACTCTCCCCGCGATGAGATTACCTGAGCGGTTAACATTTTTCAGAGTTCACCTTCTCCTTTAAAGGAGAGGAAGAGCAGCGTTTTGGCAATACAGCTGTCTATTAGTGTATACATCGAGATAATAAACCCAGAGAGAGATGGGGGGGGGGGAAGAGAGGGAGAAAGCCTTTAAAGTAATGGGATGCAGAAAACAGCTCCCAGAGAAGTAATTTTTCAATTTCCCTGATTCGTTTAGTGAGAAATGGCCTTCCAATTTATTATAATTTGAAAAGGCAATGAATTCCTTATTCAGAATTAATATAAAAAAAATGACTGAAATTCATCTTGCCTCTATACTTATAGCCTGTTTGTACAATGCCCTCGGAGTCACAGCCTATTGTTAAGACTGGTGAGGCTGGTAATGCGTTGCCGTATGGTTTTCTCTAAATGATAATTATAGGTCGTTCGGGGCTACAGATTACATACACTAAAAATGTTAACTTAATTTAGGATTACTGGCTGGATGAGGGTCCCCCCACCCCTAAAAGCAGGTGTAACAGGGACGGCATTGTCTGACCATTGACAGCACGCGACATGATGAAGCCTCATAACCGCATTATCTCTAAATTTGACTTCATTTTGCAGATCCTCCCTGCAAATGATCAGCCTGTTGTGCGTTTTCTGTGATTTATCCTGAGCAGATAAAACACTAATGGGGGAAATCTAAACAGATGCCTCCCCTAGATTCCCCCAGCATGGCTGTTGGAAATGGCCTACCTAGGCTATCACGCAGCAAGCCAGGCTCCGCAAGGCTTGTCAGCATTCTGAGAGAAATCAGCATTAAATCAGAAACATCCATCACGATTGAACTTGAAATTAACTGCACCCTCTGACTGAAAAGTACTTACTTATAGCCTTTCAGTTAGTTTCTGTAATGAAATACGGCAATGCATTAGGCATGATAGTCTGGAGAAAGATGCTTAATAAAGAAGAGATGGCTGGGAGTCGGGAGAAAAGCTCCACTCATACTGACTTCATTGAGCGCCTCTCTTCCCCAGAACCGCCACGGAAAGAATTCCTTTCTTCGGAGCCATGGCTGCTTACACTTAGAGGCAAATACTTTGAAACATGTTTAATTAGTCTTAAAATTCGCAAGGTGTCAGGAGTCAGAATCCCCAGAGTTCAGCGGCTCTCCGAAGTCAGTATTCAAGACAGAAGCCCAGCGAGCGTAGATTAGGGTCTCCAGGCAGGCTGCTGGGGTTAGAAGCTGGATTCCCAGGCTTCCTGCACCTGAGACCTTGAGAACATTCCACAGTCCGTGTGAGTCTCCTTTCTTCATCTGCTATAATAGTAACAACGTGTCAAAGAGCAGAGACAGCTCATCAGGTAAAGGAAATTGCCACCAAGATTGACAATCCCTGCTCTATTCATGAGACCCATATGGTAGAAGGACAGAACCAGTCCCCACAAATTGTCCTTTAACCCCCATGCGTACACTGTGACACACGTGTGCACACACTCACATACACACAAATAGAGCGCAGTTTAAAAATAATAGTAGTTATAGGTGTGAATAAAAACAATTTTTAAACAGGTCTCATATATAGAAATAATCTGTGTACGGGGACATTTGGCAACATCTGTAGCCATTTCCGCTCAACCACAATTGGGAGGTAGGGCTGCTGACATTTAGCAGATGGAATCCCGGGGTGCATAGGACAGGTGTGCAGCAAAGATGTGGATGTCATTTACACCACGGAGAAGACACCATTGAAGAAACAGTGGGAAGAGGGACTTGTTAAAGGGAAAGCTGAGCAGACTTGTGAAGGGAGGAACTCATATGAGGAAGGAGCGCATGAGTGATCCAAGGCAGACAGACGAGAGAACCATCCAGAAAATCAGCCCAAGAAATGAGGAGAATTAGGAGAGCACAGCTACTTGAGCTGGAATCTTCCATAAGTCTCCAAGGTAAATGTGTTTCCCCGGTAGCAGTTCACATGGGCGGTTACAGGAGCTGCATTTTCTCCTGAGCCTACCGATCGGTAGGGGGCCCAGTCTATGTGGAATTGTAATGTCAATTAAGTGCGTCTTTGGCCCTGTCTTTATTTTTGTTAATATATTTTTGCTCTTCCAAGAGATTCTGTCCTCGTCACAGACGCTCGGCAGCTGCTCACACTCCCATGAGGGAATTTGTGACCAGCCTTTTATCAGGAGGTCCTGCTTTAAGAAGGCCTCCTCCTCCTCCTCCTCCTCCTCTTCCTCATACCCCACAAACATTTTCTTTTCTCCAGTTCCTATACCCACCTGTGTATCACAGCAGAAATGATGAAGGTCCACTGATGTGTTAAGGTATCAGAGGCTGGCAGCGGGTTCCTGCGAAGTTAATAGCGTTATGCTTTGAAGCCTGCGTGCCTCAGGTCTATATACCACTGCTAGCTTCATGGGTGTGCTAGTCTCAGACACTGCATCAGAGTCCTGAAACGATAAAGAGAAACGGTTGCTTTTGCTTTATAGACTTTGAGGTCTCTGTATATGGCTGTTGATGCCATTGCTTTGGGTCTATGGCTACGCACCATGTCAAACACATGGCTGGGGATTAAAAAGAGAAGAGGTGAAGGGCCTGGCACCCCACAGTCCCCTCAGGAGCACAACTCTGGAGGCCTCGGGTTCTCTTACTAGGCCACCTCCCAATAGCACCAGGCTGGGCTCGAGCCATTAATGCATGGGGCTGAAAGATAGGGAATATCCAAACTGTGGCACTAAGGAAGGAAGGCAAAGAGAAAGAAGGGACAAAGGGGTAAAGTGGGTTGCCCAAGGCTACAGAGCTGAGGAAAGCAGAAATGGAAAGTGGGGAGAAAACTCGGCCCATTACGTGCTTAGCAGACAATCATAGAAACCTGAGTTTGACTAGGTGCATGTTTTAAGGCAGGGCTGCCTTGCCAGGCCAAAGGGGAAGAAGATGCTGCGCTCAATCCTAATGCAACTTGATGAGCTGGGGTGGGTTCAGGGGGGCGGGGAGCTCCCCTTCTCTGAGGAATAGGGGAAAGGGGAGGGGGAGGGAGATGTGGGCCTGGGAAGAGAGGAGGGAGGGGCTACAATCGGGATGTAAAGTGAAGAAATAAATTAATTAAATTTAAAACGTCTGGCATGGCAGTATATGCTTGTAATTCCAGCTCTGAGGAAGCAGAGACAGCCAGATCCCCGGGGCTCTCTGTTCTGCCTGCTGGCTACTGACTCAACAACAAAGAGGTGGATGGGGCATGAAGAATGACACCCAAAATTGTTTTCTGCCCACCACATGCATGTTTGTATATATGTTCATGTGTGTGTGTGTGTGTGTGTGTGCGCGCGCGCATGCACAGTTGCCTGTGCATGGGTAGGGAGCATGTGCGTATAGGTAAGAAATCAATGCTGGCAATTTTCAATCCCCCTCCACTTTATTATTTTGATACAGGATATCTTACTGAACTTGGAGCTTGTTGATTCTACTGGGCAGGCTGGGCAGCAAGCACCAGGGATCCGCCTGACTCAGCCTCTCCAGTATTTGGATTACATACATGCACTGACACCATTAGTGTTTTATGTGGGTACTGGGAATCCAAACTTGGGTCCTCATTGGCACATTCTACACAGGGCTATGAGTGCTCTGACTTCTCTGCATTCTGCTTATGAGTTTGACTATTATTTTTTTAATTGCATTCATTTATTTTTTATCATTTTAAAATATACATTTATATTATTACACATGAATAAAATAAACTACCTACAGCAGGAAGAACCATGAGACAATAAGGAGTTATATAAATGTTACATTCGTAGGGATTTGACTATTTGTATTTGTCAAACTTGAAGAAAGCATCTTTCCTATCTTGTTGGATCTAAATTTCTGAATGAAAATCAATATTTGTCACATCTCATCTCTATTAACTTAAAACATCTATCTTGATATAAAAACATCTTAACCCCTAATTGTAAGACTAAACTATCTGGTTTTCAACCCCATCAGAGACTTGAGAAAGGATAAAACTTAAATACCTGAGTGAGCCAGAAGTGCAAGTTAGCAGCTTCCAAAATGAAAATATGACTGAGACAGTTTGCTGCCTGAACAGTTACACAACACTCTCTATAATGTTGGAGCATCATCTTTGGCCTTTCTGGCCCAATATCTCTGACAGACATATTTGCAAGGCGGGAGCTATTGAGGACTTGCTTACCCTGTCTTGGCAGAGTTTGGCCATCGACTTTGCCTGCAACTAAATGTGCCTATTTTTAGGCAAAATTCTATCTGTGGCATAAACAAGGACATACTGCCCAGTGGCTGGTTTGCCACACTTGAAGCCAACTCTATAAGGAGGTTCTTTGATGTCAATCATCTTCTTTGAGGTAGGCTGGGCGTTGCAAGGAGTTAACTTGTCTTATTGTCAAAGAATCTTTAGAATAATAAAAACATCTTTAAATGCCATAGTCTGTAGGTCTCTGAGGCTTTTGAAGACTTTGTTTAATTATTTTACCTTATGCATCTATAGAATCATTTCTATCTGTTAGACCTAGGATATATATTCTTGTGATAAAATTAGACTAGTTTTTGACATGACCATGATTTGCATCGATGTACAAAGTTCTATACCAATCAATTAAAAATAACCAATGAATTATTTGTGAGTAACAATTAAGGCCTTGAGTTGAGGAGTAGATTCAATAATAATCTACATTTTGTTCTATCGTCTCTCTCAATATTTCTATATCCCCCTTTCTTTTCAGCTCCTATTTCCTTACCTATGAAAGAAATACAAAGGAAAATAGGGATGTCCTTGAGTCCAACCTAGTTTTCTCTCTGTCTAATACCAATAATAACATATAACCACCTCCCAATGAAAATAAGAATCTATAGCCCAATTGACCATTATTTTAAGATGTACTACTGAGAATCCAGTATTATCCTATGTGATGGTTTGAATACAATAGTCACCATAGACCCATAAGGAATCTATTAGGAGGTGTGGCCTTGTTGGGGTAGGTGTGGCTTTGTTGGAGAAAGAGTGTCACTGTGGGGTGAACTCTGAAGCCTCCAATGCTCAAGCCAGGCCCAGTGTCTCTCTTCCTGCTGCCTGCAGATCCAGATGTAGAACTCTCAGCTCCCTCTCCAGCACCATGTCTGCCTGCATGCTGCCATGCTTCCCACCATGATGGCAAATGGACTAAACCTCTGAACTGTAAGCCAGCCCCAATTGAATGTTTTCTTTTATAAGAGTTGCTGTGGTCATGGTGCCTCTTCACAGCAATAGAAACCCTAACTAAAACACCCTAACTATATGGCACACCTTTGGACGTAAGGATCTCAATTATCTGAGAAACTAGGAACATCTCAGACTCCAGAAATATGTCTCAAGTGATAAGCCTGCTCCCTGAGGAAAGTAGCAAGCATATTCCCTCCCACTGCGAACACCTCTGGAATATTAAAGTTTTACACCATGTTTGAATTGAGTCCTGTCTTAGGAAAAACACATTGCACTCCTTTGACATAAAACAAATGCCGTGTAGCGTGTTTATATTTAAACGGCGGGTGAGAGCAGGGAGACCACGTTCCAGCCTGAGAAAATACTGATGCAGCCATGTCGGGGAAGGCAGGTTATGGTTTAGTTCATACCTGCGGATTAAAGAATGAAAAATGAGCCCACGTCTGTGCCTGACGTCTGTGTAAATGGTGCATACGTATGGAGCCTGTCTGCCTTCCTTAATGTACTTGGGATAAAGTAAATACTGGAGGGCTTGACGTCTTGCCTAAGCCTAACAAAGCTGGTGCAGCTGGGGCCCAGATGGTCTGGGGTGGTGGAAGGTCCAAGGGGCCACAAAGAAAGGGTGAAAGCCAGAAGTTGCCCTGGAGGTGTGGGGTGCAGAGTGGGAGATTACCCTTTAAATGTCCTTGCGCCACTGAGAAGTAGATGGTCTACAATTTGGGAGGATGCCTCCACCCGTCTCTTTCTTACATCCTGCCAACCCCACCTCCCTTTCCTTCCTTCTCAGAGTCCACAGGGCCTCTCACTACCCATTCACTCTTATTTTCAATTTGTTAGTGTGCCGCGTATGCGTATGTGTGTGTATAGTTGTGGGAGGCACAAGAGTGACGTGGCTTCCACGTGAGGGTCAGGGGACGGCTTCGTGGAGTCAGTTCTCACCTCTCACCTTTATTAAGATTATAGGGATCAAGCTCAAGTTGTTAGAATTAAGTAGCAAGAGCTTTTACGAGCTGAGCTATCTTAATGGCCCCGACCCAACCACTTTTATTAGCATCTATTAATTGTACAGCACAGCGGCTTCTTTGTCACACTCTCCGTTCGTAAGACAGCCAGCGGAAGTGTGGCAGTGTGCACATGCCATATCCTAGCTCTGCCCATCTCTTCCCATCCCATCTGCACCTGGGCCAAGAGATTCAGTTGCATCTTTGTTACAGCAAGTGACTGGAAACAATCTAACTGCCAGGCAACAAGTGGAATAAGACATTGAATTTTGTATTAGCTCTTGAGATTTCTCATTAGTAAAATAGGACCAATATTGACTGGGGTTTTTTTTCCCCCTTGGAGTTCCATGAAGAATAAATAAGACTTGGCAAGCAGCGGTCTCCACCTTGCAGGTGTTTCTATACTTCCTTGCTCTTAACACCATTACTATTACAGAGATGCTACACAGCTGTTAGAAGGCAAGAGCTAAGGTCTTTAGTAACTGTGGCTATTGGGGAAACACAAGTGCAAAACAGGAAGACCAATGTGAATCTATGTCTTTATTTACACAGCAGTTGCTTGTTGCCTCTGAACAACAAATCGATCCACCTTGTCTGGGCAAGCCTGACAGATATCTGAGTGGAGTTGCAAAGTGCAAACGTGCAGAAATGATGTTTTTGTTTTTCAAAGTAGTCAAAAACATTATACAACACCTGGGTACACATCTGGGTACACTGTCGGCAGAAGCACAGAGCGCCAAAGAAGAGTGTTTCTATAATGTCTCACAACAAAAACAAGGTCTGGGTAGGGGTTGAAGAAGAAACTGCTTCAGGGGATGGGGGCCATCTTGCTCCATGACATGCTTGCTATACATGCATGAGGGCAGCCATTTGATTCCCCGGGCACACAGCAGCATGTCCCTGTAATGTTAACATGGAGGAAGCAGAGACGGGAGGACCCCTGAGGTTTGCTGGCCAGTCAAACTGAACCAGCAAGCTCCAGGTTTATTGTGAGACCTTGTCTCAGAAAACAAAGCGTGGATGATGAAAGAAGACACTCAGTATTGACCCCTAGCCTTCACAAGTGCACACATGTGTGCATGCGTGCACATGAACATGTGCACGCACGGAAGGAATGCTTCATCTGTAATGGGAACTTCAGAAAAGGAGGGCCTCTGGGGGAACCTTCCAGAACAGATGCCTCATCTAGGAAAGACGGACCCAAGGCTCTCTGAAGAGGGGTGACTAACTCGAGGTCACATGGCAGAGGCCTTGGGGAAGAGCAGGGACTCTGAAGAGCACTGGGGAGAACAAACATTGCAGGTCAGCAAGGGCCCTGGGGTTGAGTGAGAAACATGTCACAAGGCTTCTGGCAGGTCTCGTCAAAATTAAAATTCGACTTGCAAGTGTCTCAGGATTTCCCCCACCCCATTGTCTCTCTGGGGGCTTCTGGGTTGGCTTGCTCACCATTCGGGGCCCTCAGTTTTGTTAATGCTGACAAGAGTGGGAGACACCCTGACAAGTAGCCCGAGGATTCTAGATCTCTATATTAGAAGAGACCGAGACCTTCAAGAGCAAACCGTAGCAGGTGTAGACTGTGGATGTCACCAGTCCGGAAGGAGCCATGCCTGAGGGAATTGGCTTGAAGTCGGGTGCTCTGCAAAGCAGCTGGTTGAACTGCAGAGGCAAGGACACATCCAGACAAGATGGTTCATATGGTTGCTATGGGGTCACAAATGTCAGCCCCTTTGAGCAGCGTTGAGGCTTCTGGCTAAACGGGGATTGCTCTGTAGGATTTCCTGCTTGTCAGACTTAGGATTGTGTAGACTGGGATGGCAGCCCAAGTTTGTGCACCCCTGCTGATGGACACGGGGACTCAGGCCACTCTGAAATGCTGAGTTAGAGTTAAGGACAGGGCCTGGGTGGAACCTTCTCTCACACTGGACTCTCAGCTCGCTTCCTTCCTTGCTCTCTTCCTTTTGTGGCTCAGGCAAAGATGAGATGGGGGGGGGAATTCTGTGAGCCCCACTCCTGAAACTACTCCTTCTTAGCAGTGTGACAGAAATGTTCCACAACAGCTCCAGCCACTCACCATGAACACACTTGTTGAGTCTTTCTAGGTTCCTCTCTGCCTTAGAGTAGAATTTAAAACTAAAAAGGAACGAAGAGCAGCATGTGTGTCAAACCTCCATGGCTCAGAAAAATTAAGCCCACACATATACATGTAAGTATGCACACACATACACATTTAAGTATGCACACACACATATACATGTAAGTATGCACACACACATACACATGTCAGTATGCATGCGCACATGTATACATATAAGTATGGACACACACATATATGTAAGTATGCACACATAGAAATACATGTAAGTATGTGCATGCACACACACACACACACACACACACACACACACACACACGCACGCACGCACACGCACACGCACACACAGAGGAGAAAGATAACGCAGGTCCTTTATCTGTGCTGCCTGCATGGAGACTGAATGCATCTCATGCCTGACTGAAGGAAAAAGAAAGTGTAAGTGTTTTCTCATTGCTGGAAGTGTCCATGGTGGTGCTTTGGTTGGCTTGTCCTGCATTCCCTCAACCTGTCGAGTGGGTTTTACGAGCTGAATTTTTCAGACAGATGAGCATAGACGTTGACAGCCATTTGCCAAGATTTACCTGGTGTCACCTTCATAGAAGGAAGAAACTGATTGCCTTGAATCCCACACACGTTGATGAAGAATAAACAGCCTTGTTGGAACTGGCGGAGCATGTGACCTGCAACAATAAAAGCCTTTGGTTTGCTTGCTGTAGTGCAAAGCTATGAGAAATATTTAATCTTTAAAAATACACAATGGTGTCATAATTTCACTGCAGGTTCAAAGACAGTACAATGTAACTTAGTGTATTTAAGATGCAGTGGTATTGTATACTTCCCAAATGCAAACAGCAGAATATGAGGAATAACTGAGGGGCACCAGACCATATCTTATCCTTATAAAAGTGTCTCCCATGAAGGTTAACCACATCTCCCCAGCGTTCCCTCTAGCAGAACACATAGACAGCAAGGTCATAGAAATGTGTGGGCCTACCTGGTGTGCGGTCTGTGTCAATTCAATGTGAAGGTTATGTAAACTTTCGGTACCTCCTCGTACTCTGCTTTTGAGCAGGCATATAAATCAAAATGTTTATAATTTTCCCGATCTGTTATATGCTCAGGGTTTTGAAATTTTCTATTTTTGACACAATATTTTTTTCTCCTTTTAAAAACAACCAAACTAGATTATTTATAATATCTTTTTGTCTGTTTTAATCCATTTGATGTCCAATTATGTTTATATAAAACTGTTAGTTTTATAATGTAAAATCGATATGTGCTCATTTTAAATGAATTTTTATGGTGTGTGTTTGATTCAGCAATAAGCAACCAAGAGTTAAACATGTGGAAATTTATTCTTTCTTGTCCAGTTTGGAGGCAAGCTGTAGGATAGTGTTACCTACCAGAACTTTCTGTGAAGGTGGATAGTCACGTTGTCCGGCTCAGAAGCCACAGGAAGCTGCTAAGCACATGAGATGTGACTTAGTAGCAAGTCTGAGAAACTGACTTTTTTACTTGGTGTAATTTTAATTAAAATACATGTGTGTTAGGACCACTGCTACTAGCACAGTAGACAGCAAAATAAAAACAGGAGGCTGACATGAGGGAGGCTCGTGCCACTTCACCCTTGGACAACTTTGTGAGAAAAATGAGGAAGCAGAGTAGCTGGGATAAACCATGCCACCTGACACACAGTGAGCAGAGCAGAGCAGGCAGTTCTAACTGCGCCTTGATCCCTGACTCAGCTCCTTCCTAACTATGGGACCCAAGTAAGTTACAAAGAGCCCCAAGGCTCTTATTCCCTGCCATTTAAAGGGAGTCCCTTACCTCCCAGCCTCGCTGTGTGATTTGAGACTGTCGACATATCCCTGTATCATCCCAGCGCTCACACAGACCTGTGGACATGACATCTGTCCTGCATTTCCAGAATATTAGAGTGGGTCCCAGGACAGGCCTGCACAGTGGTAGAGGTGCCCGTCTGTACAGAATACTTCACTCCTGTCATTGCTGTCACCAGATAGGGAGCACAGCTCACCTTATCTTTCATCTGTAGTGACATATGGTCCAGACACAGCTGATACTCCTTGCTGAAATATTGAGGTTCCCATGGTACCTGGCAGCCAGAGACCAGGACAGTAAGCAGAGCCCTAGCAGCAGCCCTCCAGACCAGGAGCCCAGCCTCCCAGATACCACAAAATGTATCCAGACCCGAGTTTTACTCTTCCATTTTTAAGTGTTTTTTCCTAATTAGCATATACAAAGTACAGGGTTTCATTATGATGTTTTCATACATTTTGCTGATCATCCTCCCCAACCCTCCGCTCCATTTCCCCTACTCCCTTCCCACTGCTCTTCCCCACCACAGTAGCCCTACTTCTGTTTGCATTGAGACCCCATTTTCTATCCACACTGGAAATGCTTAGCGTACCCCTTCAAAATTACAAATTGGGCCCAACTAAATGTGAAATCCAACCCTATGGGGGGAGACAGCAGTTAGACTTCTGTTTTAACAGGAGCTCACTGTACAAATATATATATATATAAAGACTATTGGCCAGGAAAGACTTTCACTGAGTAATTATAACTAAACTGAGTCACTCAGGGCCTTCTAGAAGCTCTTGTTGAAGTGACACCACTGACCGACAATAAGTCCACAGAGGAGGTCTAAGTGCATAGCTAGTGAGAGACTGCCAGTAACATACAAGAGCCAGAGAAATGGATGGAAGGCATGAGTAAGTCTCTGGTCATAGCTAGGGGAGAGCTGGTACTGACAGATGAATAGATTCCACCAAGATGCCAAGACGACCTAAGATACTCAGGGCCTTAATGCGCATAAAGCTCTCCCATGGTTCCTGTTAAAAATGCAGGTTCTGGCTCCATAGGTGCGCCTGTTACCTGGGCAGCATGGGTAACATAACGGAGGGGCCTTGCTTTAAGCAGCAAAGGCCTGCAGGTGAAAGAGGCACCAGTCCTACTGCGCTGTGTGTCTGGAGCACATGGCTTGCCATCTCCTGAGTCCTCATCATGTGTTTTCCTTAATAGAAAGCCACTGCTGCTCAGGGAGGCAATTACCTATTGTTAAAGAACCCAACCCGGCCCTGCTGGTGTCAAAAGCCACTACAGAAAGAACCAACCATCAGCTATTGTAGGCATTCAGTGAACTCATTAGACCAGTACAGTGGTTACCACTTCTTGACTGTTTCTTCCTGGATCTTTCCGTTTCTTCCCGTCATCTTCACCACAAGCTTAGGCTTCTTATTGTGTGCTCAAATTAAAAAAACAATGGAACATATTTTCTCCAGAGCATTGGGCATTCTCCCTTATTGGACACCTCGGGGCAGCTGTTAGCAAGGGGATGTCTCACTGCTCCTTTCGAATACACCTTGGAACTGCCAGAGATGGGCTGTCTCGTTGTTGTGTTGTCATCCTGTAAGAAAGTGTCCCTGTAGGTGCTAGGGACAGAGGTCACTTGGTGGAATGTTTGCCTAGCACACTCAAAGCCCTGTGCTCAGTCTCAGCACCCCCCCAAAACCCCAACATGGTAGGATATGCCTGTTGGCTTAGTGCACAGGAGATAAAGGCAGAAGGATCAGACCTTTCTGATCACCTTATCTATGTTGTAAGTCTGAGGCCAGCCTGGGCTACGTTAGACCCTTCCTCCAAAGTAAGCAAAACTGAAGACCCCCCACTCTGCTCCTGTCTCCGGGCTAACTTTTTCTCTTTGTCTTGTCACTTAGAAGCTGGGGATGACATAACATTGGTTATGAACAGTTACCAAGTATGCGGACCTAGATTACAGGGCAAATTGTGAGCCAAGATTAACCCTTGGCAATTTTGGCACTTGGGCAGCTGAGGCAGTGGGATCACTGTGAGCTCAAAGCCAGCTTGGGTTGCATAAACAAGTACCAGGGCAACCAGGGCTGCACATCAAAACTTTGTCTCAGACCATCGTAATTAAATACAATAGGACCCTAACTATAGTTTTAAGTGGATTCTTTAACTTCTCTGAGGTTTATTTCACTTCACGTGTAGAACGCAGATAACAAGAGAATCCCAGCTTGGAGTGTATCTGAAAGGATCATATAAACCAGTGTAAGAAAGGGGCACAGCCTTCCACACTCCAGCTATGCCCTCCGCCACCACCTGTTTCCACGCCTGGCTGACCCAACGCCCTGCTCACAGATCTCCTCCCACCGCCTTCACCATCGCTGCTCCAGGTCCATGACCCTTGTCGAGGCTCCAAGCCAGCCCCTGCTTGTGTATCTCCACTAAAGCACTGGGTCTTGTTGATACAAGGCAGCAGAAACACCCACACTACTTCTTTGTTCTCTTCTCACTCTGAGCCTGGCAGACAAGGCTGCCCGGGGAGTAAAAGGACAGAGTCCCCTTGCCAGGGGAAGCGCAGGCACATGACTCACCCACACCAGCAGGGCTAAGATCGTTCTCCTCAGGGCTTGGCGTCCTGAACAGTAGGTTACGTCTAATTGATCTCACGGAATTGAAGTGACTACCATTCTGTGTCCTGCAGGACAGTGTGAATCCGTGATAACTACAGGCTTCCCGGTGTTCTGAAGGTCTTGTTACTCATCCCACGATGGACTGAGGGCCCCTGAGTTGTGTCTTGAAAAGCTTCAATGGTTCACCCACTTATTCTAAAATTGGTTTCCCTGCAACAACCACTGCCCCTGGGCAAGCTCTCTGCTCTGCATGTGAAGCTGGCATGCAACACTCTTGCATACAAGGCTTTGTTTGCTATGTAGGTAACAGATCTTGAGGAAGGAGGAAATCGCTAAGCTTGAGCTAATTTTCTTCTTCCTTTTTTATGAGTGTGTTTTCAGGGGTGCATGTGGGAGCAGCAGTTAGCCTAGGCCTTTGGCGCCGCCCCTCCCCCAAGCCTTTTGAGACAAGGCCTCTCCCTGGGACCTGGGACTCATCAGTGAGCCATTGGTCTGTTCCTGTCCAGCACTATCACCACACCAGCCTTTAATATGGGTGCCTGGGATCGAACTTAGGTCTCCATGCTTGTACCTTACTCACTCACTGAACCATCTCCCCAGCCTTCCTCTTTATGCTGATTTAGATACTGTGAATTTTATTTCCTAAATTGGTGCTTTTCAAGCTTGCAGAGACTTGTTGACTCCTTCGCCTAATATTTCCCAACTGCCTCCTGTGTATATGGAGCAAATAAACCCGGGGTTCGTTGATCCCAGGGCAGCCCGAGAACTTCTATGAGACAATTTCTATGAAGCAAAGGCCCAGGGGCAGCATGTGGCTCTGAGAGTGCCCTGTCATCAAAACCGCAGATGCACACCAAGTGTGCCATTTCTCCTTCTGTTACTTCTGCACTGGGGGTGCTTGGGGGTGAAGGTCCTCCTCTGAAAATGCAATGGGAGTTAAAAACATTCCTCGGCTCTGCTGCACGGCCTTAAACAGAATAAGCATGACATCTTCCTTCAAGAGGGTCCCAGTCCCCTGGTAGGAGAAACAGCTCCTGAGTCAGGAAGTAAACAAGTTCTATCTAGATGGCAGAGTGCCGCTGCTGAGGAGATGGCAAGGAGGACCAGGCTGACTGACAGCAAGATGCTTGAAAATGAGCAGGCTAGCGCACAAAGGAGGAGGGACCAGTTTATGGGCCTGTGGGGTGGATGCAGAAATTCGATGGCGGAGGCAGTGTGGGAATCCAGGTGGGTAGCAGAGGGATGTGGGTGAGAACAGAGCTTTGTCCCACCAGCCCCTGTGGTAAGGGTTTTAAAGAGCAGGACCTCGCCCACACTCTGTTATGCTTTGAGTGAGGTTTGTCCCCAGTACAACCCATGAGGAAGCTTAATTCTCTAATATGACAGAACTGAGGTGGGCAGGTCCTTGGGGAGATAGTTGGGTCATGGGGCAGTACTCTTGGCAGGGATTAACACCAGGCTTACAGCACTGGGTTAGATCTCTTGGGACTGGATTGGTACCCACAAATTGGATTGATATGGAAGAGTAAACCAGGGCCTGGCTCTGCTCCCTTTCATTCCTTTTGCTTTCTCACATGTGCTCCTTCCTTGAATCACCCTCTGTGTTGTGATGCCACCAGAAAGACCCTCATGGAGGATGGGGGGCAGATAGGTGGAACTTCCCCATTCTGGACTTTCAGTTTCCAAAACACATAAGCTACACAAACATCTTTCAGTTATAAACACATCTAGCCTTAGGCATTTTGCTAGAGAAACCTGAAACAGAGTAAGGCAAACACCTTATTTTGAATGAAGTAAGAGCTTCCTTGGAAAACTAGTATTTAAAATAACTAATGAAGACATTTTGATATTAATGTAAGGGTAGGGATTTGGAGCCTGACAAAGACACCCCCTTGTGGGTTACCTCTAAAGCACCTCACTAGAGCCTTAGCTCTTTGGAGCAGGATGCTATGGAGGCTGAGGATGGTTTCAGTTGGAAAGGAGTCGAAGGTTTAGCATCAGGACCCAGAGCCCCGGATGCTATGGAAGGTAGAGTTTGGATATACTGGGGCAAGGGCTTCTCCACAACTTTCTAGCAGCATCTTTCAGGCTAGGCCAGGGTTAGACAGGATGATGGTTGGGGGTAGGCAAGACAGACACTCCAAGACCAGGGCTCCAAAATATTGCTTATGGATCCAGAACACCAACAGTTCAGGCTCTAAGATCAACAACTGATAAATGGTACTCCTTGAAACTGAAAAGCTTTTGTAAGCCAAAGGATTCTCAGTAGAACAAAATGGCTGTCTACAGGCTGGGAAAAGATCTTCACCAATCCTACATCCAACAAATGGCTAATATGCAAAATGCATAAAGAACTCAAAAAAATTAAACACCAACAAACAAAATAACCCAATTGAAAAATGGGGCACAGAGATTAACAGTGAATTCTCAACAGAAGAATATCAAATGGCTGAGAAACACGTAAAGAAGTGATCAATGTCCTTTGTCATCAGGAAAATGCAAATCAAAATGACTCTGAGATTCTATCTTACACATCAGAATGGTGAAGATCAAAAATTCAAGTGACAGCACATGCTGGCGAGGATGTGGAGAAAGGGGAACACTCCTTTATTGCTGGTGTGAATGCAAACTTGTACAACCACTTTGGAAATCAATCTGGCGCTTTCTCAGAAAATTGGGAATAGTGCTACCTCAAGACCCAGCTATTACACTCCTTGGAATATACCCAAAAGGTACTCCACCACACAACAAGGACGTTTGCTCAACTATTATCATAGGAGCATTATTTGTAATAGCCAGAATCTGGAAGCAACCTAGATGTCCCTCAGTTGAAGAATGGATCAAGAAACTGTGGTACATTTACATAATTAAATACTACTCAGCTATTAAAAACAAGGAAATCAGGAAATTTTGCAGGCAAATGGATGGAACTAGAAAAGATCATCCTTAGTGAGCTGACCTAGCCCCAGAAAGACACATATGATATGTACTCACTTATAAGTGGATTTTAGACATATAGTACAGGATAAGCATAATACAATTCACAGACCCAAAAAGATAAGTAACAAGGAGGACCCAAGGGAGGATGCTTAAATCTCACTCAGAAGAGGAAATAGAATGGACAGCTGAGGTGATTGAAGAGAGGGAACAACATAGGAAAAGGAACTCAGAGAGAAATGAGGGAGATCAGACGTGGGGCGAGTGGGGTGGGAGGACAGAAAAAACATTTGGGATAACTGTGGGGAGAGGCAGGGGGGCATAACTGTGCCACTAGAATGCTTGTCTTATGAGCATGAAGACACGAGTTTGAGTCACAAAATCCTTCTAGAAAAAAAAAATCAAGATATGGTGGCATATACTCTCAGTTCCAGTGATGGGGAAGCAGAGTGTGTCCCCGAGGCTCGCTGGCTAGCCAAGCTCGCCTCCTTGTCAAGATTTGTGTTGGTTAAAGGTAGATGGATGTGCTACAGAGTTGTCCTGCAGCTTCCAAGGACCTGGGTACCTCCACCTGCACATGTCCATCCACCCACCCACATACACACACACACACACACACACACACACCCCATGCATGTCTGTACTTAATGTGTACAGATTTTTTTCTTATTATTATTCTCTTAAAAATACAATATATAGATATTTACATGGCATTGAGTATTATAGATTATCTGAAGATGGTGGGATGATGGGCATAAGCTATTACAAACACTGTGCCATTTTATGAAAGATGCTTAACAATCCATGGACTTGCCATCGGCAGAGGTGCTAAAACTAACCCCTGTGATACTAAAGGACAACTCTGCGTGTGTGTGTGTGTGTGTGTGTGTGTGTGTGTGTGTGTGTGTGTGTGTGTAAGAGAGAGAGAGAAAGACAGACAGACAGACAAAGATTTCAGAAATATAAGTATGATCCTAGTTTATTCCTAGACTATGACAGGTTTTGAAACTTAGTAT
The DNA here is from genome assembly GCF_964271855.1 of Acomys minous. Classification (NCBI taxonomy): domain Eukaryota; kingdom Metazoa; phylum Chordata; class Mammalia; order Rodentia; family Muridae; genus Acomys; species Acomys minous. The sequence continues at coordinate 49,113,735 of NC_140500.1, forward strand.
ATCAAATCCTCAAAACAGAACCATGTTTAGAGTAAGCCGGACATTATAGCTTGGCACTGGATTTTGTGCCAGGGCACTAAAGGCATAAAGGATTTATCACTTACAGACTCTGTGACCTGGGAGAGAAACCATTCAGCCCTCCGTATCTCTGCGTCCTTGTCTGTGAAAGGACGGAAATGGTGGTAATAGTTCCGAAGGTAGTGCCCACTGCCTCCCTTTTGTTGGGTTATTTTTAGCTCACTTCAGTGGAAATTTCGATGAAGGATCTCCAAGCATCCATGTGCGCTGCAAATGTTGGGGTCCTTTGGTCTGATGATCTGAGAAGCCAGAAAAACAAATGAACCATCCTTGGAAGGAACAGTGGAAACACTCGGCTTCGCTGTGAGTTCTGGGGAGCTCTGCCTTGTGACACAGTCCAGAGCACTTCTGATTTATCTCTAGAGACAGTGTGACGAAACCAGGCACTCCTAGACCCTGCTGGAGCACCACTGACAACTGTAGGTCATTTTTCTTTTCCTCCATGAAATTCTCCAGTTATTTCTCTGAATTAACTCAACAGATATTTTTTTTTTCTGTGAACCTCTTTTATTTGTGGGAAATGTATTGTTTCAGGCCTGATTTCCTATCACCTAGATATGCCCCCATGTTGTTATTTATTGGGTATTCCCCCTAAATTTCTTTTCTAATAAATGATCTTTGAAAATATCAAAAGATTTGTACTTTGCCCTGATATTCAGTTAGTAGGCCTTTTATATTTTTTAGCACCTGTTCCTAAAGTCTGGATGTCTAAGTTTCCACTCTGTGGTCAAGACACCCGAACTTTACAACATGGAAAAGTTGTTTTTCAGGATCCTTCAAGGACTTCAGAAACACGACAAGAGGACAGAAACTTGAGTAGCCTCAAAAATATTCCCCTTTCAGGACACTAGGATTCATCTGGAAGGCAAATGGCTAAGGTTTAACAATTCCGGCACCCCCACCCCCACCCCACCCCCCACCCCTGCCTCTGGATAGCAGTGAGATTTTACTAAGTGGTCCTTGCCATGAAGGAGGGAAAATATTCCCTAACAATAGTCACCAATGTTAAAACACTGAGCCGCAATTACAGCTCAAGGAGATGCCCAGCTGGAAATATTTGAAAGAAGTTTGATACCCAGTGGAAAACTCTGGAAAGGTTCTGAGGTTAAAGGTCACGTATGTAGCCTTAAAAATCTATGCACGACAGGGTTGTTTTTCTATCAGCACATGGCAGGTGAGTCGTGGACATTACATCTGCCTCCTTGGGGAGCTGACAAAGTGTCAGGACTCTATGCCCAGCTTAGCCTAGCCATCACTCACTTCAGATCTTGTACAAACAGTTTCAAGTCTCCTAGGCCTTCCTTTCCATTCAGGCTGTTTTTGAAGTTAAACAAAGTCATTGACCATCACAAAGAAAATATTCAAGGCATTGAATGGGGAAGGGGGTGTGTGAAATGCGACCGTTTACTTTGCTATGTTTGGATTATAAACAAATATTCACACCTGGGGTAGGCCTCTGGCTGATGAAGAGCCTAACAAACTATTTGGGACAAACACAATTTTATACTTTTCATAACTGCAAGTCTATTGCCAAGACGGAAAATTAAAGCACCAAGAAGAGAAAGTAACGTGGCCAATGGGTCCTACACTGCAGGCAGCAACTCGCTGAAGAGGTCAAACTCTGCCACTGATCTGTCGATGCATTTCATGTCTAGATTCTCCAGTCTTGTTGGAAGAAAGTGGGAGATCTTTCAAGTAGCATTTAGAGAATCGATGGTCTTGACAGATTGCTCCTGAACACAAAGAGATGAGGTGGTGATACTCTCCACACAGTATTCAGGCCAAGTGTGGCAGGTGGAAGAAAAAAAAAAAATCAAGGTCAGGCAAACCAGCATGATTGTCTTAGTAAACAATGTGGCCTAAGGAAGCCACACGATGGGACCATTTCTTATATTTTTTTAACTATGGTCAACCCAGTGGCATAGTAATTGCATAGTACCCAAATATTGATTGGGTTGCCAACACCCACTCCAAAGGTGGCTGACTACACAGAGACAGGGCTGTCAGCAAACAAAAGAGTCCTTCTCAGCTTCACTCCTGCAGCTAAGTGCATCTTCCCAAGAGAGCTTCAACGGTAATTGCCTGGTTATTTTTAAAGCCATCCAGGATACCATTTCCTTGACATTCCTCTAGAAGATCTGTGCAGAGTGATTTACTGAACTTTAATTTCCTGGAATTCACGCTTGGCTTAGGGACCAAGTTTGTAGCTCACTGTTGCCAACTGGTAGCCAAACACAGTGGCAGGACTGTGACCAACAAGGTCCCTCCCTTGTGTGATGACCGAGTTTGTTGCGTGGCCCCTGTGTTCTCGTGACTCCTGTGCCCATGGGTTCCCCTGGCAGGTCCAGAAGCAAATGTATTATTATTTGGTGGATGTAGAGAAAAAGACATCAAATCTGTTGTCCTAGATGGAGTTTGATTCATTTGTGAGAGAGGTTGTTGGCCAAGCTGCCTCCTGATTAACACTGGAAGAATTAAAGCAGGAGGCGACAGGGACTCAAGGCGGCCAAGCACTTGGATGCAATTTGCACAGAGAGGTTCATTTTTATTATTCCAGCTCCCTTTGCTGCCTTTCAGATTTTAAACATTACACAAACACCCATCCACAGGAGGCTAATGTCCACCTAACAGAAAGCGGTGAAAACTTGAACAGGTAGTGCTTAAAGCAAGGCCTTCTGTCCACCGGAGTGTGCCCTTGAAGGAGAAAACCTGGCCTCTTTCTCTCTTTTGTATCCCAGTCATGAGATGGGCAGTTTGCTCCGCCTCACACACCTGTCCCCAGCAGAGGCATAAAACAATAGGTCTGTCTGTTCTTAGACAGGAACCCCTAGAACTGTGAGCCACTCCTCTTCAAACGTGGGTGTTCTTGAGTGTTCATTGCAATGACAGAGAACTGACCCACTGTTTCTCTTTAAGATTCTTTGATAATATGTCACTCAGAAGTCCAAGGTAGTAGCTATGGGGACAGAGAGGGAAGGGGTTGAGCCCACTGCAAGCCCCCTGGCCTTGCCTGGGAGAGCCCTGGATTTTGACTCTTCTCCACCTGGCCCAGCTCCTGGAGGCTCACAGGGACACAGCTTGCTTTTCCATTGCAAATCTGCTCTACTTGGGCTGGTCACACCTGCAGCAATAAACTCTGAGCTTACATTTTCCAAGCCACCTACCTGTCTTCCGTCTTTCCCGCCCACTTTCTGCCACCCACACCCTTGCTCCCTGTTGGGAGATGTGTTGGCGAACGGGCCAGGCCTTGTTACTCTTCGGAAGTGGTATTCTGTGAACAGTACTAGAACCACGGTGCTACCATCAAGCAGTGATCTGGCCCCAGCTCCGCTTTCCCGCGGCAACAGAGCTGTGTTCTCACCTGGGTAAAATTCTACCCACTCATCCCATTAAGGTGGCTTTTCCTCTCTTTAAGATTTTGATTTAGCTAGGTATAGGTATGGTAGATAGATACAGCTAGGGAGACCTGTAATCCTAGCACTTGGCAGGCAACGATAGGAGAGTAGTGAGTTCAAGGCTGGTCTCTGATAAATTACAAGACCTGGTCTCAAAAGTATTTTTTTTTTAATTAATTGTATCCCCCTTCTGAGGCCTTTCTTAATAATTTACTCTGTTAGTGATTTTGATTCTCGGTGTAAAACTTGCTATCTTTTTGTGTGTTTGTACACTTGAGGGTGGGCTGCTGAGATGGCTCTGTGGGTAAAGGCACTTGGACTCTCCAAAAGCAACATATACTGTGCGTGAGGCCCTGAGATGAAGCCGTCGCATATGTCAGTGGTCCTCAACCGTCCTAATGCTGTGTGTGACCCTTTAATACAGTTCCTTATGTTGTGGTGACCCCCAACCATAAAACTATTTTTTTTTTTGCTACTTCATAGCTGTAATTTAGCTAGTGTTATGAATCGTAAGGTAAATTTTTTTTTTTTTGGAGATAGAGGTTTGTCAAAGGGGTCACGGCCCACAGGTTGAGAACTGATGGCATATGAGCTAGTACGTCATAATCAGATCTTCCTTTCTTACTGTAATGAAATAGTAGAACCGGGATGACTCATGACTCTGGCTACATCCATACTCTGTGTAAAGAACTGTCTCCCATGAGACATATTAAATACACAGAGCTCATCACATCATCTTCTAAGATGTACTAACGAGTGGAAAGATGTATAGATTCAAAAACCGTTTCAATATAAAAATTAAACATTCAAATATATTCAGTGTAATATCATTTATGTTAGAAAAAAAAAACTTCCTAAATGGCCAGTAGTTCTATACTTCTTAGAAACATTTTGCTAGATTCATGCCTGCAATACTATGCAGCTGTTAAATACTATGTAGGTCATATATACCTACAGTGCTCTGCATCACGTACATACACAGGCCTCCCTAATTGCTGATACCCCCAACCAAAGAGAGCTGAGCCTGTGGTGGTACATCATCACCCAATGCCCACGGTGTCACTAGGATGCACTCCTGGGGATGAGTCTCCTGAAGGCACACATAGTTTCCTAAAAGCAATGACAATATAAATAACTTTTAGATTAAAAAAATAGATTAATGAAATATTCTGTTATTAATGGGAACCAGGGTGTTGAGGGCGCTATGTCCACCCTTCCCCAGTCTCTTTGTGATCCTGAGAAGAAGGTAAATCTATAAAAGGAAGAATGTGGATTTGACTCATTACGGCAATGGTTGGTCTGTGCTTCGCCCTACCTGTGGGTCCCTTGGGGACCTGAAATCAGCCACCTCTCCTTTTGTTCCTGCCTCTCCCTTAGCCTTATCCCTATTAAAAGATGCTTTGGGTAGAGATGTGGATACAGAAACTGGGGAGACAGAGCAGAAAGAAGGCAGGGGTTGATGCCCCATGGAATTCCCCGGAACAAACTTCATGGTGAGAGGTAAGTCTCTCTCTGTGCCAGGCTGTCTGGATCCCCAGCACATCCCTCCTGCCACCCCGCCACCACCACCACTGCCCACCCCGCCCTATCCCTATGCCGCCCACCTGTCCCCAGGTGGGTCAACAACAGAAATGGAAAGGAAAGCCCTAAATTCGGGGTTCTGGAGAGCAAGATGCACACCTCATTACCCTATAGCCCCAAGATCTCGCAGCCCACCTGGTCTCTAGTCAGAAGCCAGGAAATGTGTGAACGAATGAGAGAAGAAAGAAGAGCAGGAGACAAAGAGCTATCAGGACTAGGGGGCTTTGAGCGAATATTGTCACCAGCCATCAGCTTTACTGTCAGCAGACTTGCTGCTGGGCACAGTGGCTGCACACCTGTAGTCCCAGGACTCCAGAAACTGAGGCAGAGGACCAAGGCCAGCCTGATTGGTCTACATGAGAAATTCTGTCTCAAATAAATTAAGAATAAAAAGTACACACTCCTTATATGTATTTATAGGATGAGGAAGCGCTGGGCAGATGGTGGGTAAGGACTGAAAAGGTCAGCAAGAATAGGTGCTGGTCTTAAGTTGAGAGGCTCTTGCACAGCACGGTGACTACAGTTAACATTCTTGTTGGCCAAACTGCTAAAAAAAAATGCATTTCAGATATTCCTATGAGGAAAAATGATCAGTTTAACTATTCTGCATTTTACTCATAAGCCATAAGTTACTTGGTAGTTACTCCTTAAATATATACGACTCTAAATTTTTAATTTACAGTGAATGATGCCTGTGCTTTTGTTGTCACGTGAGTATACGTTCTCTTGTGATTATCACTTGCTTCCTCCCTCACGGGGCTTTCCCAGGGAGGACTACATCCTGTTTAGTCTTGCTTCCATATCCTTCCCCGCTATCCCAGGCATTCTCCATCTCCTCTTTCACTCAGGGTGACTGGCAGCTCAAAATAAAAGATAGCGCCCATGCCTACTAGTTAAGATAACCTCAACCAGAGCCCAGCAGGTGGCTTGGTGGGTAGGAAGGCTTGATGTGAAACGTGAGGACCATGGGGGCCCCATCTGCCTCCCAAGTATTAGGATTAAAGGCATGTGCCACCACTGCCTGGGGGAGGGAGGGAGAGAGAGAGAGACAGACAGACAGACAGACAGACAGACAGACAGACACAGACAGACAGACAGACAGACAGAGACAGAGAGACAGAGATAGAAACAGAGAGAGATTATCTAAACTACCTTCCATGAATGGGAAAGTATGTTTGTCCACATGTTTTACCTGTCTGTTCACGGGACATGTAGAGGAACCCACTATATCTCTGAGCATTAGGCACAGGGAACCCTGAAATCCTTCCCATGCTAATGGAAAGCATGTGGGTTGAATCCTCTCCTTTCCCCTGCCCCCCACGGAAGTTCTCAGCTCCTCACGTTTACAAAGAATGAGCACCAACCACTGTGTTACGTTGAGGGAAATATATTAGCTTTGTAGCTGGAAGCTATGCTCCCGGAAACAGTGAAAGATGGCTCTATTTTCCAGCCTCTGCATAGAGTTAAAAAGGCGAATGGTCGAAGGCCTCAGCCCCTCGTGGAAAATGTTTTACTCTCCATTTCTGAAAACTCAGGATTGTGTTTTAAGACCTAGGAGGTCTCAGTGCTTGGGTCTGTTGGACGCAGGGAGAGACACCTGGCCCTGTGTTTTTATACAGGGAGGTAACTTTGAAAGACAAAAAGTCACACCACCTGCTGGTTTCTTTATTGGGAAACCACAGAATTATGTAAGTTGGAATCACAAACAATCTGCATGTGAACTGAGAAGGCAGAGGAGGGACAAGTTTAATCAGGTTTACGGGCATTCTGAGACCTGTAACCGCACAGCAAGCACAGGTGAGAGGCTCTGCAGTTATGAAGCCACGGCATGCCAAGTCCAGCCGCAGGGTAAACATGAGTCACTGTGATTGTTTTACACAGCTCAGCATGACGGAGCCGAAGGGCAGTGCACCAGGAAGGCTGCCCTGAAAATACTTTGATCGCTCAGCAATTTCACTTACAGGAAGTTATCCTGGATCATTAATTTTGTGACCGTATTGCAAAGAGAGTTATAGAGAACAATAGCATATTGGGGGTGATGATGTAATGATAGGAGCCGTTTCATTGATAAGGAAAACAGGTGTGCAAACATCAGCGTACTGGGCTGAACATGGCGACTATATTCTTTGCAAGGATCTTGTTTGGCATCAGAACTTCTTCCCCACAGAACCGAGGTCTTGAAATTTTTCAGTGATAAGACTGGCTTTGCAGGCTTCACTGTCTCTGTTCTAACTACTTAATTTCTTCTGACAGCATGAAATCAGCCATAGACTAAGATAGAAGTGAATGAGCATAGTTTTGTGCCAATAAAACTTTATTTATAACTATAAGTCGTATGTCAGGCTTGATCCATGGGCTATAATTGCTTACTCCTGCTTTAGTGCACTGCCTCTATCTGGGTCACCACAAATCCCAGATTACTTATTTTATATCACATTTTTTCATGGGCGAGAATTGTTTGCCTTTTCCATGGAATGAATTTGTGTTGAATGTTTTGAACCAATGACTTGGTCTAGGAAATATCTTTGCCATAAAAAAAAAAATCATAGAAAGATTGTGTTTTCCTTTCTAACCTTATATTTCCCCCTTGAGTGGTTTTCAAGACTTTGCTACATGCTCAGTTCAACTTGTGTCTCTTCAGCTCATCGCTCAGCAAATTCTCCAAGCACCGATAAACTTCATCCTTCATTTAGGTGAGACCCCACTTCCTTTTTTCCCTCTGAACACTCTAGATAAGCAAAGGTGTGTGCATATTGGTAATATACTCATGTACACTACAAAAGTGAATAGCTACTAGTAGGTGTCTGTTAAAAACCAACCTACTGAAAGGTAAGTGGAGGAATGGCAGAGGGAGGGGAACAGAGAGGGAGGGAAGGAGGGATGAAGCCTCCCTGAGTCAATGTGTGTACCAGATCAATATTGCTGGCTCTTTTGGGAGCAGGTACATATTCAAGAGCTTCCTAACACCATGTTTTGTCTGAAAGATTCATCAGTAAGGAAAGAGGGGACTTGGAAGATGGTTTAGTAATTAAGAGCATGAACTTTTCTTGCAGAGGATATGGGTTCAGCTCCTAAAACCTATGTCAAGCTGTTCCCAACAGCCTGCAATTTCAGCTCCAGGGGATCTGATGCCCTCTCTGGCCTCTGAGGATACTGCACTCACATACACATACTAACACACACACACACACACGCCTAGTTAAAGATAAAATAAGTCTTAAACTTTCTTTTAAAAATAAGAAAGAATACTCATTTGTTCAAACATGTTTATTAAGAAATATTTTTATGGCCTGTTTTGGCACAAAATGGACAAAGCCTCTGTTCAAGGAGTCATACCATGTTGCCAGGGGTGGACAGTATATAAATAAATTAACATAATAAAATACAAGGTGGCTAGCTTCCATCCTCAACATTGCCGCCATTGGCTTGCCCTAACAACTGTTCGTTTTTGTTGGGACAGAATCTTATCTAGCACTGGCTGGTCTCACGCTAACTTTATAGCCAAAGGCAACTTTGAACGTCTGATCCTCCTGCCTTTGTATCCTGAGTGATAGGATCACAGGCATAGACTAACACACCTGGTTTCTTATGGGGCTGGAGACTGAACCCTGGGCTTCGCTCATGCTAAGCAAGCACTCCAGCTACTGGGTCACGTCCCCAGCCCACTCTAGTAATCCCTCATTGAAGGAACGATCTGTCCCTGCTTAGTTCTGTTTTTACCTGTGGGATGGATGCGCACAGTGGGTCCTCAGGGTAAAGGCAGGATGGAGCAGCGGTGAGAGCTGAGCTATATTCCAGGTCCTCTGAGTCAGTTAGGGAACCCAGGGGTACAACGTTCTAGTGGTTTCAGTATCTCCAGGATGGTCACTGGCAGAGAGCTGGAAAATGCTTGTGGCGGCTTCAGTAGCCAAGCCAGCAGCCAGCGGGTGTCCTTGGATGTTTATGCCTTCTTGAGCCATAACAGTAACAACATAAAACATGGCCGGTTCCTGTGCCAGTGACAGTCCTGTGGCATCTGCCTTTTCTCTCTCCGGGCAGCTCCCATGCTCACCCACCAGCCTAGGCTCCTGGACTGTAAACAGCTGCCAGCACAGAGAAACAACCGGGGGTGTTTGCTGGCGGCAGTAGCTGAACCAGCCACAGCTTGTCCAGACAGTTCATCTCCGTCGGAGATTCCCCAGGGCAAGTCAACCAGCTCACAGCAGGCTGGAGAGCAGACCTCAAGAACAGCCCTCAACCCCCTTCCACAGAGTGATAGCAGCATGCCTTGGGGAGCCAGGCATCTCTAGGAACCAAGGATTATTTTGAGTCTGATGTCTCTGATGCTGATGAGCTGCCTGATATGTGACCACAAAAGCAGACTGTGCCAGGGAAGAAATCACTGCAGGTACATCTTCTGCAGAGAAGAAGACACTGTGGCCATGGTCTTTTGTGCTAACCATCATATCTTACTTAGCCTGTGCAGACCATAATCTGTGTGGCACATCATGGGCTATATAGCTGGCATTTATCGTCTTCTTTTTTAAAATATATTTTATTAATTTATTCATATTACATCTAAATTGTTAGCCCATCCCTTGTATCCTCCCATTCCTCCCTCCCTCCCATTTTCCCCTTACTCCCCTCCCCTATGACTGTGACTGAGGGGGACCTCCTCCCCCTGTATATGCTCATAGGGTATCAAGTCTCTTCTTGGTAGCCTGTTATCCTTCCTCTGAGTGCCACCAGGCCTCCCCATCCAGGGGACGTGGTCAAATATGGTGTACCAGAGTACGTGTGAAAGTCAGACCCCACTCTACACTCAACTGTGAAGAATGCCCTGTCCATTGGCTAGATCTGGTAGGGGTTCAAAGTTTACTGCTCGTATTGTCCTTGGCTGGTGCCATAGTTTGATCAGGGCCCCTGGGCCCAGATCTGCCTATCATAATGTTCTGCTTGTAGGTTTCTAGGACCCTCTGGATCCTTCTATTTCCCCATTCTCCCATGATTCTCTCACCTAGGGCATTTATCTTCTTATATAGTTAGCTTTGGAAGTGATCTCCCGAGCCTCTTTCATGTGTTGATGGTCACACTGGCACGGCATGAGAGGAAGCTGCACGAGAAACAATGACTATAAGAAGGCAAGCATCCCAGGGACCATCTCACAGATGCTTTCCAAGCCAGTGGGCCTGCTGGCCAGCCTCCAAGCTTCTCAGATGCCCTATTCTGACCCTCCCCCCCCCCACAACTTCCGTATCTGCAGTGTGGTTTGCTCTTCTCTCACAAAATGTTGTGGTTTCTAATTGGCCCTGTCTTAATCTGCTTTGTTCCCTGCTGGCTCATCCCTTTTTACCACTGCAGGGATAATCTCTCAGGGTGAGATTCAACTGAACACACACACACACACACACACACACACACACACACACACACATCCTACACTTCTAGCTTAAAGCCTATTGTCTATGTAATTGGAGAGGCTCCTTAGAGTGAGCATGGGTCTCCAGCTTGGTTCCTTCACACCTTCTGCTCCAGCCTTACAGTCAAACCGCCCTAGGTCTAGCCATACTGTGTGTCTGTGCCTCTCTGTCTTTTGCTCCCACTCCCTTCACCTCTGTCCCTTCCTCCGACATGGCTGCGTGAGGATCTAGAGTGCAGGCTGAGGATCTGCTGCCTACTCACTTATATGGCTTGGCTAGCCATTTAAACTCTGTGTGCCAGGTGTTGGTTAAATTACTTATATACATTTTTCAATTATAACTGTCCCTAAGAACTAAGTTCAGATACTAGTTCCTCAAGCATCATCCTTCTAAACTTCTAAGACAGGTGCCCTCCCCCAAACTGAAACTTCTGAGCCCTCCCCCAAACTGTCTTAGCGCCCTGGTAGAACTCTAATTCGGCAGCTACTGCTTTGTTTTTTAAAGAAACCCATTTTGGGGGGACCATCTTTTTAAAAAATATTTTTATTAATTTTTGAGACTTTTATACAGTGTATTTAGATCTTATTCGCCCTCCCCACTTCTTCTCACCTGTCTTTTAAAGAATAGGCAGGCTCTTCCCAGCGTGCCATGTTCTATGAATGCTCAGTACAGTGTCTACCAGGAAAAGTAGTCCTCTATTTCCATGTGTCATACATCCATAAAGGCAACCAAGCATGGATCAAGTAGATGTTAAAAATAGGAAAGAAGATGACCAAATTATAGTTCATGCATCTATGAAAGTATCACAGTAAAACCCATTATTATGTGCAGCTGATTGGTACTGATAAAATTTGTATCTGTGCCAAACATGTAAGAACTTCTTTTTTCTCTCATTACTTCTCAAACAAAACTGTACAACTATTTTCACAGAACTTACATTGTATCAGGTATCATAAGTGTAACACAAATAATTTACACTGGAGAAGGGAGGTGTATAGGTTCTATGCAAATGCTACAGTTCCCCACGCCCCACCAAGGGTCCTAGGCATACCTAGGTGTTAGTGTCTGTGGGAGTCTGAGAACCAGTCCTTCTCAGGCTTTGAAGGATGCTAAGAGATGTTGATGAAGTTACCTCAGTTTCCTGTGCCTGTTGGATATCCAAGCCAAGCCATAGGCAATTGTCAAGCAAACAAAGAAAATAAAGAAGATAAACACAGAAAGAAAGAGAAAACACAGCAGAAATAACTACCTTTAGTAAAAAACCAAACAATGACTGTGAACTACGCATCAGAAGAGCTCTCCTGTAAATATTAACAATTTCCACGCAGGTCCTGCCCCGTGATGGAGTCCCAGTGAGAACCAGTGTGATTCCTCCCATGCCTTTTCCCCAGGGCGGAGGGATGGCACACATCTTCAGCATCTGCAGGTGTGTGCTTGGCCCGCAGGACAAAAATGTCTACAGGGCTCATTCCTGGCAGACTCACCCTCCCTCCTGCTCCTTGTAGGCAGGCAGATCTGTGGGACCAAGACAACGCAAGGAGAACTAAAGATAGGTTTTATAGCAAGCTTTTCTGGTGATTTCCTTTTCAGAGTTGTCTTCATGAGAAAAATATCAACTGAGCCTTCTGAGTGTCACAAAAGTGAGTTCTTCACACATGCCCCCTAAGGCCCACTCAAGCTGTAATTAAAACGATGTGAGAATCAAGGAACTTTATCTCCCCCCGATCTAACCTCAGAGTAGGGCAGGCGTGTGTCTCGGACACACCTTATATTTCATTGTGTTAAATCTCTGTGAAAAGATTCTGTTCTTAAATTAGTTCGGCCAGGTGTTTCTAAAAAATACTTTCCACATGACAACAGCTCTTGTCACTATCCTGCTGGAGAATGGAGCATGAGAAAAAAAAATGTTATATGGCCCTGACTTTGTCTGGGGACTTGTTTGGTTTCCTGTCTCCAGTGACATCATTTTAAACACTGGCTTTCTCCAAGTGACCTGCGTGTGCTATAGAGCCTACTTGCTAGGGGCCTTGGCGTGTGGCTGTGGAAATATTAAATCATTCCACATGCGTGTGTGTTTGCTTCTCCAGGTAGGTTTTGAGATTTCTCTCGAATTGAGAGTCTGCCTCCTCTTCCTCCTAATTCCACTTTCCTTAGGAATGCCTCGGTGTGGTGTTCCCTGGGAACCAGCCACTGCTAACTGATTGGTTCTAATCTAAAAGACACCTTGAGCATGGCATGCACATGGTAAAGTGCTTCCTAGTTGCCCTGCCTTTAATCCTCACAGGCGCCATGTCTGTGAATGCCATTCCGCCCCCCTCCCCTGTGATTTGGGGAAACTGGTCAGGAGCATGTAGCAAGGCTGGGTGGTAGAGCCTAGCTGTCTAGCTTGGGTTCACTCACACTGCCTGTGAGAATGGCTTCCAATCCTTTCGACTAGCTGTTTCCATGGAGTCATTGCCTGGCAAGTGTGGAAATTGTGTTCAGTCAGCCTGTGGGTCAGGCATCTCTAACAGGAGCCACTGACATAGAAGCCTTCTGGAAGGCCTAGCAAGGGTGTCCAATCTGTGACCCACAGGCCAAACAGGGCTGCAGAGTACTACAGGCAGCCAGAGTAGATACAAATGTGTAGATCTAAGTGTGGCCCACCATAATAATCATAAGCATACTTTACAGCATTATAAGAATTTTCACAGATGATTTTTTTTTATAATTCAATTACTGGGTTCTCAAGCATGAAATCTGTTGAAGGCAGCATCCTGGCACAATGTTAAAAGGATGGACCTTTTGCCCCCTGCCTGCACACCCCCAACCCCAGGCTTCGCTTCTCGAACTCCGTCCCATTTAACTGACACAATGCGGATGTATCACAGCCACATCCAGGCTGACTGGTTTTTGCAGCAATTTGTTACCTGCTCTACCATCCTAGTCTTTCTCCCTCAAAGCTGAATCTACACTCTAGCGATAACCCCAGCTCATACAGAAGCAACACCCTGCCCCCCAACCTCCCACCCCTACCTCCCACTCCTCCACCCCCTACCCCTGCATGTCAGTTGATACACATAGTGGATTGTCTCTCTTTGGCACTTACTGACAGACTGTTAAGATGTGCCCCCAAATCTAGGGATGATGTGGATCTTCTCCCATGAACACAGAACCCCAAGAGCTCCACACCAAGTCTTCAAGTTAGTGAAATACTGTCTCTATAGAGTGCTATATGTTTGGAATCAAACGCAAAACCTTGACCGTGGACAACTTCAGAATTCACTCTGCTCTCTAGAACTTTCCCCAGTGCCCCTTGTCATACCCACGGTTAAGCCTCTAGCCTCATGTGACATCATGATGCAGTCTAATGTCAAAACACAGTAACTCTGTTTAAAGACAGAGAGAGTTTGGATAACAGGCCTTTTACGATTTGGTTTAAGAACTGTTTATAGCCCTAGTCTCGAGTGTGTGCCAAATTGTGGGCAGCAAGGCACGATGGTAGTATCATGTCTCAGTCCCACCTCTTCAGAGCTGGAAAGATTCTGTGAGCTTTGCCCCTGCATGGGCCTGAATGCAGTGCTATTTTTGCAAACTATGACTGTTTTGCAGAGACCAACATGAGTGCATGAGTTCTAGACCCCAGCTCCTTCCCACAGAACCCGTTTGAATCAATTGTTTCCCCATTCTTGTGTTCTCATAGCTACTGAGCTTGGTGTGGTAGATACAAACCAAGCCAGACATGAATGGCCTCTTTGGCTGAGGGACAAGATTGTACACGGTGAAAAGTAGAAATGAGAATATGGCTGTGGCCCAGGTAGGCTTCAGAACAGAGAAGCTTTGATAGAAGGAAACAAGGGGGCCAAAAAACTATTTCAGAAGGAACACAGTCTCAGCAAAGAGACAATCCTTAAGGAACTGGAAACATTGCTCATTACAGCCCTACCCAGAGCTCACATGCACTCACGGTGCATCCAGGATACTGTAGCCTCAACTCAGCCTTCCTGGAGTCAAAGAGGCATTTAGTCAGCCTGGTTCTCTAGAGAACACATAGTAATCCATAATTATGTGATCTCAAGATTCTATCTAGTGATATAGAGTACATACATGATTATTAACTATGCTAATAAATTGTCTTCCATACACACACACACACACACACACACACACACACACAATGATAAATAAGTACAATATTACTAGGTAGATGGTCTTTATGCTGGCTTGACTTACCAAAGCCTTTATAACAACTCTGTTTTCCATTCTCTCTGCAGTGTTTGATCAAGTACACAAGACATGCATCATTGCACATGTCAGATGGTTTTTGCCAGACTATATAGCCTCATGAAAGTAATCCGAGAATGTTTCAGAGGACCAGGCTAAGCTAAGATACTTAACACAGTAATTATTAAGTGTACTTTTCATTTAATAATATCTTCAGTTCATGATTGGCTTATTAGGATCCAAGGCCATTGTAAGTCTAGAAGCATCTGCAGTCATATGAATAATGCACTGAGTAGCATCAATATATAACATAGTCATATTAATACACACTTATGAGAAAATGTGCTTGTATATGTATTATATGAACATTATAGTATAATACAACTGTGTGCATAATAAATAATCATCACCCTATATGACATCTTTGTATAAGGGCTTAACTCTATACAGCCAATGCAGCAATTTCTTCTTAGAAATTCAAATTATTTTCCCTTTTTAAAAAAATTTTTGAGTTAGAATATGAAGTAGTGGGTTTTTATGTGATGTTTATATTTCATACATATTTATCATTATACTTTGTTCTTGTTTGTCCCCTCTGCCATCCATCTCCTCTTCCCCTGCCACCTCTTGCTGGTCCCCTTCCTCTCCTAAAAGAGTCTCTCCTTCTGATTTCATATCATATATATTCTTTTATCTTCTCTTGTTCCCTTCACTCTCCCTTTAGACTTATTCCTCCCTTCTCAAAGTCCCCATTTTCTCTCTCTCTCTCTCTCTCTCTCTCTCTCTCTCTCTCTCTCTCTCTCTCTCTCTCACACACACACACACACACACACACACACACACACACACACACACACACACACAGCAATAGGGAGAAGTTAGTTTGTGTAAGGATTGAGCCAGTTATATTGAGACTATGAGACTATTAGTTCAATTTTACTAGGTCAGACTTCCAGCATAGTGACGTCCATGATGCGTACATGACCCAAATGTCAATTCCAAGATGACCAAAAATACAAGACCTCAACCGAGAACTTAGGCCATTTGGGAAGTAGTGTCTGTTGACACTTGTATGTAATTCCCTTCCTGGGTGTGGGTTAAATACTTTTCTGTTCTTTTGGAAGCTTATGGACATCAGTGTATTAAAAATAATCTCAAAGTGGATAGAGTTGCAGATCCGCACCTGGCTTGAGAACCAGCCCCACCAAAGCCATTATGAGATTCGTTGGCCTTGTGAACACCTGGCAAGTGTGTCAAGAGAACACCCGGATAGCTGCAGGAAGTCACTTTGAACCTGTAAGAAATGCAGACCTTTGGGTCCTGTAGCAGTTGGGCTGAACGGGGCTCCCTGCAGCCACAGACCAGTGTTTTATCACTTGTCAGGTTTGGGGAAAACAGAGCTGGCCTCACTTTCTTCTTCACTCCTAAGGAGGTAAGGTAGTGTACCATTTCTATCATATGGGAAGTGAGATTATGACGTAGAATGCTTAGTGCCTGTCAAGCATTAGAATGCCTCAACAATATTCTCTTACATGCCTTCACCCTCCCCCACGCTTACTTTCCTTTTTGGTTAAGAAAGCACACAGAGCTGAAGAAATCGTTCAGAGGGTAAAGCACAAAGTGCTTGTTACGGAGGCTCAGTGACCCAAGTTCAAATCCCCAAACCTGGGCAAAAGCAAGCATGAGAGTGCGTATTGCCAATCCCAATGTTCCCACAAAGAGATGGAAGGCAGAGACGGGAATTCCTGAAGCTTGCTGGTGGCTGGCGTGGCATAGGCCGCAGTGAATCCTTAGAAGGCAGCAACTGACCCCTGCGGTCATGCTTGAACACGCCTCATACACACACATACAATGACAAACCTCAAAAGACATGAAACCAGAACTCTGAACATCTAATTCTGTCTTTCTTGGGTTTCCACAGAAATCCATCCTTACAGCAACTGATTAAGATTCGTCTGACATCCGCTGTGTGTTACTAACGAAAACCAAAATTATATAAACAGGTTTCTGTTGTGGGCTTTCTTGGGCTCCTGTTTGAAACCCAAGGAGGTCTGTGGCTGAGTGTTTTATGGTCAGGCCAGAGGCTCCATGCAGCGGCCCTAATGGATGGATGTGTCAGATTGCAAAACCACCGCTGGCAGGCATAGTCAAATCCTGTTTGGAGGACTGGCTCCATGTCTCACATTTGAGAACACAAACGCATTGCTTCTTCCCAGTGAGACACGGGACTGGCTCAGGCCCCTATGAGGCACCCAGATAGTTTGAGGGCTGAGCCGAGGCCGTGTAAAATCCAGATTGATTTTGGCCATTTTCTCCTATGGCCATTTTCAAGGCAATCAATCCTATCCCGTCTCCCCAGCTTGCTTTTAGTGTTTATACAGAACTTTGGGCATTTGCCTTGACTATAAGCTTTGGATTTCTCATCTGCTTTTTCTTCCTCAGATAGAGATTGCCAGACTACTATAAGCAAGCAGATAGTATTTTAGGCTTTGGAGGCCATAAGAGCTTTATGGAACTATTCAGATCTGATGTTGTAGCTCAAAAGCAATCGGAAGCAGTATCCAAGCAAGAAAGAGTTGCTGTACCTCAATAAAACTTTATTTATAAGAACATATAGCTAGGTGGATTTGGCCTCATGGGCCGTGTCCTCCTTATTCCTGACTTAGAATCTCTAAATATCTACTGATGGCTGGGGAGATGCCTCCGTTGCCTTGCAAGCTGGAGGAGCAGAGATCCAGGTCCAGAACCCATGTGAAAACGTCAGAGGTGGCGCTGCATGTTCATAATCCCAGTGCTGTCAACAGATCTCTAGAGCTCCCTGGCCAGCCAGCTTAGGTAATTGGTGAGCTTTAAAGACAATGAGAGAGCTTTTCTCAAAGGAGGTGAATGAACGTTTCTAATGGTGACTTCCAAGAATGTCTATTGGCCTCCACATACTCACACACACACACACACACACACACACACACACACACACACACGCATAGTACACACAGGTACATAAGCTATCTAATGAAAAGGGCTCAGATGACAAGTCAGCAAAATCACGTGGAGCCCAAAGTTAATTCCCAGTTCATAAATAGTTCCTAGCCTAGGCTGAGTCATACACTGGGTCATGGGAAAGGAATACTAATTGTCCCTTGGACATATCCTGAAGCTGGTTTGCTCCCACCTAGAGGGAAAATACCTGCTTTCCTGTGACCAGCTTTTCCTGGAGATGTCACCTCAGCTTAAGAGCAGGCCAAGAGAACTCTAAATGTGGAATGAAGGCCCGAATTCTAAGTGTTAAGATAGGAAGGAAGGCAGCTTGACGCTGAGGAAGCAGGTGGCCAGGGCCCAAACCCTGGCGCTGAGTGACAGGGTCCCGAGGCTGGGCTTCTCTGCAGCAAATCACAGTACACTGGCTGCGGGGTTTGGAGATGGTAAGGGTTCAGATGTCTCTGGCTCCTCTGCCTCCAGGTGGGAAGGGGTCTAAGGTAGTGAGGGGGTCTGGGAGGAGGCTGTGCTGCAGAAACGGACAGGCATTCTCACCTAGGGGCTTGCTATGCTTCCTGGGGCTTCACAGCGGAAGTCGGCTCCTTTTCAAGGCAGCCATTTGTTTTGTTTCAGTTGGTACTTAATTTTTACTCAAGAGTAAATACATACATCTCACCTTTGTGTATATCCATTTATAAATAACATGCTCGTACTTATTGAACTTTTTTTTTTAACTGGGGTTTTCTTTCATTTTCTTACTGATGTGAAAGAGCTCTGTATATGCTAAATTTATTAATTCTGTTGTAGATGTTTCCAATATTTTTATTTTAAATCTACATAAAATATACATTTTCTTTGTTTTGTGTTTATTTATGTTAATAATTAGCATACAAAGCAAGTGTTCCTTGTGCATTTTTATACAAACCTACCTACTCTCCTCCATTGCTCTGCCCTCCCTATTTGTCCCCTTCTGTCCCTAACACTCCTTTGTCTACACTCATGCCTCCTGTGTTCCACTCAGGCAGCCATTCATAAGAGATGCCATTTAAGTCTCTGTCCCACACTCATTGCTACCAGTTACTTCTTCAAAATTAGCCCCTGTTTTTGTTGAGTGTCCATATGACTAGGCTAACCTTTTTTCATTATTGTTGTGCATAATCTGTTTATGGATAAGTATGTATTACACACACACACACACACACACACACACACACACACACAAAACACACACACACACTGAAAATACGGTGTTAACAAGGGATTAACAGTGAAACCAGCCTGGGATACAGCAAGACTCTGTCTTATAAATAAATAAATAAATAAATAAATAAATCAAGGAGGGGAGGAGAGCATGTGTCCTTCAGTGGACCTCGTGAATGTGGTACTTAGAACTGTGGTAGTCACCTGCTCATGCCAACGCAGCCACACAAGGAATGACAAGACAGCGTTAACCTCAAGCCCCCTGGCCTTGACACTTCTTGTGATTGAGAGAAGGAACACTCCTTACTGTGTAAAGCAAAAGCCTCTGTGGTGGTTTGAATGAGAGTGGCCTTCATAGGTTCATAGAGTTGGATGTTTGGTCCCCAGTTGCTGGAACTGTTTGGGAAGGATTAAGAGGTGTGGCCTTTGTTGGAGGGTGTGTCACTAGGGGTAGGATTTGGGGTTTCAAAAGCTTACTCCATTCATAGTTAGCTTTCTCTGCCTCGTGCTAATGGGTCAGATGTAAGCTCTCAGCTAGGCTACAGCACCATGCCTGCCTGCCCTCTGCCGTACTCCTGCCATGACGGCCATGAACCATCACCCTCTGGAACCACGAGCTCCCTAAACTGAATGGTTTTTGTTCTTTTTAAGTGTCCTTGATATTTTAATAACAGCAGTGTAAAAGTAACTAAGGCAGCCTCCAACCTTTTGGCCTCTCTGGACCACATTGGATGAAGAAGACCTGACTCAGGCCACACACTGGATACAGTGGGGAATGTAAAATATAAACTCACTTGAGTCTGCTGTTTCCTGCAACCAGCTAAACCACCACTGATACATAGTTCTGTTTGGTCATCATGAAATCAACTTGACTCTCAAGCTCTGGCCCTACCAGCTCCCAGATTCCCAGTGTTCCCTGAGCTGCTTCCTTGTGCCCACTCTGAGATGTGGGGAATGCACTTGCTCTGCTCACAATGGGCAGCGCTTGAAGCAAAGGTTGAACCTGTTAGGATTTCGCCAGAAACACTCGACAGGGAATACTTGCTGAAACTCCTAACTAACTACAGGGACTTCAACTGATTATTATATGGGGATGGAATGGGGGACTGGAATCAGTTTAACACGGAGGGAGAACTTTGTTTGGCTCAGGACGTGGGTTCAATACCCATCACTAACAAAAAATATGGAGGTAAAGAAGGAAGGTATTGGGGTGAAAGGAAAGGTAATAATATAGCCAAGTTTCTTTATGAATGTGTTTCATGTATGTCGGCTTGTGTGTGTGTATGTGTTTATGTGTGTGTTTGTGTGTCTGTGTATGTGTGTGTGTGTGTGTGTGTGTGTGTGTGTGTGTGTGTGTGTGTGTGTATGCAGGCCAGGAGACAACCTTGGCTTTTGTTCCTTGAGAGCTGTGAGCCATACAGGGTTTCTCATTGGCCTGGTAGTAACCAAGCAAGCTAGACCCACCAGCCTCCCCCAGCATTGAGATTATATTACACGTACACACCATTGTCCCTGGCTTTTTCACATGCATTCTGGGGATGAGCTTGGGTCTGTCTTGGTGCAGTGTAATTGCCCTTTCTTCCCTCACAAAGCCAGTGCTCCCAAGTCAAGTCAATTATATAATGGACTGATGAGCCTCAAGGAGGCGGGTGCAGCAGTTCAGAAGGAGGCTGTAATGGGCCTTTCCAACAGTCCTACCTTCCCATTTCTTCTGTGTTTGCAGAGCCTTCCTGGAAATGTTAGACTCTTGCTTTCAACCATCACTGCTGGGGTGTGCCTGACAATGACATGTTCATAAAGTCTTAATAATTAGGACATCTGGCAAGGATTTTCCTTCAAAGGCAGTATCAAAAAAAAAGTGTGCTACTTCCTTCTAATTCTCACTTGGCTCCGGAAAGGCCATAATGTGGAGTCTCAGCAGCCTTCTTGTGGCAGTGGAACAAAAACCAGCAGGCTGGTAGGAGAGTTGACTGAGAGTCTTGGCATTGTCACCTTCACTAAAGAACTAAGCCCAGCTCTGTCTGTCTCCGGATGTTGCAATGTGTCAATATCACTGTCACTTCATTGCTCCTCATAGCTGACGACACAGGATTATATAAGCTGGACTGGGAGAGTCAAAGAAGACTTCTTGAAGAAAGTGAGCCTTGAGATGAAGCAGGAAAGGCATGTGGGCGCTGTGCATAGACAAAGAGACACTAGAGGAAATGCATAGGATGGAAGGAGAGAATGTGGTGTGAGGCTGGAGCTTAGAACGTTGTTCATGGACCACCGAGAGTAACCCCAAACAAGTGTATGGAGGCTGGGTAGATGGTGCTGCGAGTCACGTGACTGCCACAGGAGCATGGGGACAGCCGTTCAAATCCCCTGCACCCACTTGAAGGTAGATGACGGACACATCAGTGCACATCAGTAACCCCTGATGCTCCTATGCTATGGCAAAATGAAAGATGGAGGTAGGAAACTCTCCAGAAGCTCACGAGCCGACTAGCCTGGCAAACACATGGTAAAGAACCAAGAGACCTTACCTCAAATGTGGTGGAAGGTGAGGACTGACACACACCAGTCACACACCAGGCAGTCACACACCAGGACCTGCCCATTCACACACCAGAACATGCACATACATGCATGTATGCATACACACACACACACACACACACACACACACACACACACACACACACACATTTTAAAGAATCAGGCACTAAATTTTACACCATTTCCACATAAGTCATGGTAAGCAACCTTGCTCTTTCTCTCAGAAACATTAAAAACAGCCTGTTATTCTTAAGGTCAAAATTAACCCCTGCTGTTCCACAGCCAGGCCAGGTTATGTATGGTTGCTGTTATTCCGGCAGTTTCTTATTCATGAGCCTGGGCCCTCTGAGAGATGGGAAGATCTTGGAGACTGATCCATCTTATTTCTGTCAGTCCTCTGAAAACTCCTAACAGAGAATTGTTGATTAGACCACCCATCCTGCTGCAGCTTATAAAACCTGAACATATATATTTTATTGCATCTTTTCTAACTTTATCACTTCAAGGCCCTCATGAAGCCTAGAACTTCAAGCAAAAGGTCCTGACATCAGAGCTAGTTAAGGTAGAGCCATAAGGATGAACTAGGTTTTATCTCGCTTTGTCACAGTCTTACTCTATAGCAGATGCTCTGGTCACTGAGCTAGCCACGGGTCCATCTGCAATGAGAGAAACTCAAGTTTCCATGGCAACGGGATGAGTCTAGTTCATTTCCATGTAGTCATTGCTGAGGATCCTGCTGTAGCCATGGAAACATCCCATCATAGTCTCTTTTCTTGGGGGTTGGGAGGACTTGGATGGCCCTTTGTAGTTTGTAAATGCAAGTCAAGTGAGGCCTCTTTGTCATGGCCTGAGAAAGACTGACAGTCCCCCATGTCACCTGCTTTGCAAAGTGCATGGAATCCCCATGGAATTGGGAGGGGGAGACTTGCATGGATGTGTTGATAGGATTTCTACCAACCTGCCTTGATGTCCAGCTAAACCACAGGGGGCTACGACTCAGCCATTTCCTCATTCAGAGAAAGAGTAACTTTCAAGCAGAGCTCCAGGATCTTTTTATCTTGGGTTCCCCATGCCATGTGACCCCTGAAAATCTCCTGATTCTGTGAGGACTCTGAAAGCAGGCCTCTTCCGCCTATACCGCCTATACCTGTGGGTTGTGACCCCCTTTGAGGGGTTGAATGACCCTTTCACAGGGATCACTTAAGACCATCAGAAATCAGTAGCAAAATTACAGGTATGAAGCAGAAAATGAAATTGTGGTTGGGAGTCACTACAACATGAGCAAGGCTGAGAACCACTTACCTACAGACCATATCTTAAGTGTTTCCCCAAAGCCTCGTGTGTCAGACACTTTGTCCTCAGAGTGGCACTATGGAGAAGTTGTGAAAACTTGTTTTAAGAGTCTCTTCAACAACCCTGACCAACAACTCAAAAAGTGGGCTTCTCATGTCTGCCGTTGGAGGTTTGTTAGGTAACCTCTGGGTCTTGGAGGAAGCATTGTCCGCCCAGATGGAAAAATTTTATTTGAATTATCTATGTATGGTTATACACACTTATATGTATTATAGGGTTTTTAGATAGATAATAGGATGATTCCTTATGACTTTTTCAAGCATCCTTATTGTTATTTTACCATCCTCCTTTCTTATACCTAGAGCTGCCCCTTTCCCCTTTTCCTAATCAGATCACGTTTCCCCTGAGATTCTCCTCTGTGTTGCCCCCTCACTCCACTACACCAGCAATGGTTCCTTTTGGCTTCCCTGGTTTTGCAGTTACTCTAGGATATGGACTCACATTTGGAGATTTGGAACTAGGAGCCTCCAGTGAGAGAGGACATGTAACATTTTTCCTTCTGGGGCTGGGTTACCTCACTCATTACGATCCTTTCAAGTTCCATCCATTTGCCTGCAATTCCCCCCCCCCCACCCCCTCTCTCCCAGCCTATGTAGTAGTGTGTATGTACCGCATTTTCATCACACTTTCATTGATTGAAGGACACTTAGGTTTGTTGTTTCCATTTCCTAGCTGTTATGAATAGAGCAGCAATGAATGTCGCCAAGCAAACATCTGCGCAGTAGGACAGCGACTCCTTTGGGTATATGCCAAAGGGTGGTATAGTTGGTGATCCCACTTTGCACACCCTCTTGTCAAAATTTACTGAGTTCCTCCCATGGGCCAAGCATATTCCAAGGGCTGGGAAGCACACTTGCCCCTATTCACACACAACTGTTCCCAGTCATCAAGACTGAGAACAAATTATAATTAAATGTTTTCAAGTTATCATTAGTGAAACGAAAAGTGTGGTCTGACTGCACAGCTAGGGGGTGGGCAGCGACTGGGGAAAAGGCTGGAACGTCTAGGTCACCCAGCATAGTGGCTAATGTGAACCGGGTATTTTTTTTTCCAAGATTTTCTCTGGAAAAGACGAAGAATGAGTCTTAAATGTTCTGACTGCCAATAGAAGGTGAGCCTCCTCAGACACATTCCCCTCTGTGAAAGCCTGAAGGTGACAAATGAACAGTGCAAACAGCCCCCTGACTTCACACAGGGTTTCATCTTCAGGGAAACAAAGTTTGGCAGTAAATCAAAGCTATGTACAACCTATAGTGTGTCCCCCAACTATTTTTAATGACCTCTGCTCGGCTCCATGAAGCAAAAACTGAGGCAAACCTCCTGTAAGACAAACCATGAGCTTTTTCATGGGCTCACGAGGACATTTTTTCTTCCTGCTTTGTCTTCCCTGGAGTGACATCAACTCTCCGCTCCTGTTACTGACCCTGCAGGTGCTGCCCTCCCCTCGGGGCAGCCAGCATTCTGTATTGAGAACAGGCAGCTGTCTAAGTCCCTGGGTATGAAGTCCTTCCTTTATCCTGGCATCCAGCCCTCCTCTGATCTGGACCCTCCCAGATCACTCTGGGGCTGGATCAAACTCTGGAGCCCAACCTTGTGCCTTTTCTGCAAACTTAACCTTGTCATTATCCATCCCGGCACTGTCCAAGGCCATGTTTAGATGCAGTACCAAAACAGCTGGTCCACAAGGGACACTCAATCTGCTGCTGTGTCAGAAAGCCAGAATGAAGGCATTAGCTTGATGGTGTTCCTGTAGGAGCGAATCTCTTTTACTTTTAGCTGAATTTGCTTTGGTCGTATATCTAAACAGCGTGCTCATCTCCAGGTTGCAAGACCTCACGCAGTAAACAGCCACCATAGCGCAGGATTCTTGATTCCTGTCTTATCTCCAAAGGTACCCTGGAAAGCACCTTAGGAAAAGTGTAGTAGAAAGCAGTGCCAAAAATAAGACACAGCCAAGAAACAAACAGCAGAGAACAATTTGCTACCTGCAGCAGGTAAGGAGAGGAGGAGGTCTTTCTAAAGCAATCCCTTCTTCAAAGAAAGCATGGAGATTTGGGGAAACATATACGTACGTAGTCACGTGGGAAAGCACATCAGCCCCTGGCTAGCTTCTGAGCATGCGTGATGAAGGACTACATTTCTGATCATGCTCAGCCTAAAGTCATAACTCCAGAAGGAAAGATGACAAGACACTCTTTATGTATGCTTAGCTCGAGGGCATGTTATAAGTGTTTGGAAATTTTAAATAGCAGACAGGAATGCTTTGTGATAATGCTCAGTGTGCATCACAAAGGTGGCAGACTGGATGCCTCTAGGCACATTCAGTTTACTTTTAAAACATTTAGCTTGGTGTTTCCCGGAAGGAGACGGCCCAACGAAGCTGAGTAAGGTTGAAGTATGTGATGTCCTCCACCCTCTGCCCCAGGCCACAGAGATGCCAGGAAGAAGCACAACAGGGTGAAGAGTAGGCAGCTGCCTTTGACCAAGACATATGTTCACCGTGTACCTAATCTATAATGAGGTCTGGGGACAAACCCACGCCCCTCCCCCACTCCTTATTCCCCTCCCCTTCCTGTCCCATCGCTTCACTGGGTTCCTCAGATGCCAAAGGGTTCAGGAACTTGTTGAGGTGACCCTTACGTGGCAGGCTCCCAGGGCACATAAAGATCTAATGCGATAAAAAGTAGAGAATGAAGTCCAGGCAGAGGAAATCAGCCCAGTGTGTTTTAACTAATTTCTAGAGAGATGAGCTGGCTCCTCCATTTCAGTGTCTTGCTGTCTGAGGTAGGAGCTATAAGTCACTGTAGACCTTCCCTCAACCTCCTTCAGTGAGTCCGTTAGGGGTCCTTCAGGCTCCAGTGCTTCCATTGAATACAGCGCTTCACCTGGGACACTCTCTTTCCCGCTTTTTATTGGGCTTGTTCGTTTTGTCTTGTTTTCTTCTGTTTTGGAGGCAAGGCCTCACTCTAGTTAGCCAAGGCTGACTGAAGTTTGCCTTCTCCCTCAGCCCTTCCAAGTCCTGGGACCGGAAGGTGTGAGCCACCATGTCCAGATGGTTGAGATACCATAGCTGTCATTTAACACGTGAGGGGATAACAAGGCACCCTCGAATCTTCATCCTCTCTATTTTGTACATTTTCTTGAAAGGAAGTAAAGTGGGAGGGTTGAGGCCAGAAATCAAGTTACTCAAGCAAAAATGGGAAAATGCCCCACCTGTGGGAAAGGGAGAGGAAACCCCTTCTCTCATTGTTTACCGGGACAAAGGCATCTGAAACTCAGAGCATCCTAAAGATGCAAGTGTGATGAGGAAATCCTGGGACTAAGACCAACCCTGAGCTGGGACCCCTTCAGAGCAGGTAATTCTGTTTCAA
The DNA here is from genome assembly GCF_964271855.1 of Acomys minous. Lineage (NCBI taxonomy): Eukaryota > Metazoa > Chordata > Mammalia > Rodentia > Muridae > Acomys > Acomys minous. Next base: position 49,139,829 of record NC_140500.1, read on the forward strand.
AGCCACTTGCTCTGGAGTCACAAGCCAACTCTGTTTCCTCTTATCAAGACAGAACAAACCGAGTGCCATGGCAGCCAATGACCAGGGTCATACATGAAAACCTAGCAGCTAAAAACGCCCTTTGCTCACTCAGAAGGCCATACTATTGCCAGTCCAGCATACTTCGTCTATTTAAACCTCCAACCTGCAGAAAGTACTTCGTGTAAAAAGAGGTGGGTTGTTCCCATGAATCAGTGTAAAATTTAGACAGTAGTTTATTTGTTAGGCTCAGAACACATGAGAAATGGAGGGGAGATTTGTTTTCCACAGCGGGAGGCACGTTAAGCCAGCTGGCACCACACCTCAAACAGATAAAACCAAGAAGCAACTGGATCAATGTGAAGCTTGGTGAAAAAGTTAAGAGAGAAGGCAGCGGCTTGGGGGTGGGGAGGGGGGGGGGCACTCTTTGGAAGATGAAATGGTTCCTGAGTCACCTTGTCCCCACGCTCACTGCAGAGGCTACTCAGTGCCTACCTCCCACCTCTTATCACCTGTGGCCACATGAGCCTTACAACTAGGGCCTTTTCCCTTCTCAGCGCTTGTAAGAGTTACATTGAGTTTGCTTGGCTCAATTTCCTGTATTTCTATTCAGCGTGTAAAGACCTAGAAAGATCAGGGTAGGGCTACGGAAAAAAAAAAAAACCTGACACCCATCCCTAGAAGACATGTTAAAACCCATGCATTTGGCCCACACCTTTAATTGCAGCACTCAAAAGGCAGAGACAGGTGGATCTTTGTGAGTTCAAGGCCACCCTGGTCTACATAGTGAACTTCAGGCTATCCAGGGCTACACTGTGAGACCCTATCTCAAAAAAGAAAAATTACTTGCTGGTGTGTGCTTATAATCTCAGCACTGAGGAGGTCGGGAGGGGTGGGTCCCTGGGGCTCACTGGTCAGCCAGCCTAACTGAATCTGAAGGCACCAAGCCAATGAGAAACACTGTCTCCAAAAACCAGGGATGGGAAATGGCTTCTGAGGAACCACACCCTGGCTTGTCCTCTGGCCTCCACATGTGCACACACAGATGAACCCAGACACACATAACATGAACACACAAAGTTTTTAATTGTCACTCTGCCCTGCACTGAGTAGACTCCAGTGGTATAGCAGCCTTGCACAAGAGGCACTTGTTCATATTTATGTTAAAAACGTAAATATATTTTCACTTACATCTATAAAACTTCACTTCTCTGCTGTACCGTTGTTCTTTCCCTCACGCTGAGCCTTTGTGGCCAGAAGCTCTCAGTGCCTTCTTAGCCCTCATGCCATGGAAACCACTGATGCAGCTTTGCCTCCTCCCAGACATCACATAAATGGAATTATACGTGGACACAGCCTTTTCAGTCTCTGTTGGCCACATCCTATGAAGAAGTCAAAGAAGTTTAGAAACATTGCCCAAGATCGCCCTGCTGGAAAAGCTGATGGAAATATACGTGCAAGCGCACAGACTCTGAGTCTTGTCTTTCTGGCCAGGCCTTAGCTGGGATCTTGCCTCATCTCAATTTCTTCATCTCTTTCACGAAGATGTAAAACAGCCCTAGGGGCTGCCATGGGTGTGTGTGCACGAGGACTTTGAGAGCTATGAGGCTGCTTGTATGGGACACACATGGATTATTGTCCTCATTGTTTTTTGTCTCTTGTCAGGCATTTTTGCAGAAAGACACTGAGCCTGAGAGTCACCCTCCTGCACTCAGGATTAGCCTTCAAACCAGACGTTATCATCTGTGTAGAGAAGTACACACACACACACACACACACACACACACACACACACACACACACACACACACTAGCTTTAATGGAAGAAGCATATCACAATGCCCAAAGACCTGTCTGGACAGGAAAACACGAAGCACTATTTTGCACAAAAGAAGCAAAGCCACATATTTGTTTAATGGGATTTGGGGTTTGGTCATCTGAAGAGATTTTTTGCTTTTCTTGAGACATGAAAGTAACTGCTGTAAAGTAAAATCTGATTCAACTCTCATGTCACAAGAAGTCAACATCATCTGCTGCCCTGATGGCTTGCGTAGCTCTCCAAGCTGCTGCCCCTGCCAGGCGCTTTGAAACATTTGCTCTTATATGCATTTAGCCATCAGGATATCTGGAGACACTGTGCAACCCCCAAAGAGCACATCACCTTCCTGATAAAGAGCAAGGGGGCAAAGCTGTGGTGCTCTGGAAGCCATGCAAATGTGCCTTTAGTAGCCTCCTTCATCACTGTGCCCCCTAAATGTTATCAAAAGCAAACATCTGTTACATTCTGTTGCTGCTATGTGCAGTGCAGTCTCAGAAACACACTATCTCAGTGCTGCTCAGGGAATTAAAGTGCAAGCTATAGCTCAGGGAACTGGGGGTGTGTGTACAAGTGTGTGGGGAGTGTGTATACATGTGTTAGTGAATGTGAAGGTCAAAGGTCAATGCCAGTGTTATTACTCAGGAATCATCTCCCTTGGGTTTTGTGTCAGTGTCTCTCCTTGGCGTTGACTAATTCAGCTCAGCTGGCAGACTTGTGAGCGCCAGGGATCCACCAGTCCCCTTTTCCCACATTAGGACTGCAAGCTCACAGCGGCTCTCCACCTTCCTGGTGAGAGTTCTGAGGCTCAAACTCAGGTCTTCAAACTTGGGCTGTACACACTTCATCTGCTGAGCTGGTTCCCCAGCTCCATGGCTGTAATTTTTAACTTCTTAGTAGCCATACTTTTAACAAGTAAAAGAAACAATTGAATTGCATGTTATTAGTAAGCTTGTAGCCAAACAGTATACCTCAAGTACGTCATCTGAATACAATTACTGAGAGGATGATTCTTCTTTTTTCATATTAAATCTTAATATGATAGCATACCTCATCGAGGAACAGTCACACTTCAAGTGTCATGTGACATAGGTCCAGTGACTAATACTGAACAAAGAAGTGAAAGCAGCTACAAGGTAAAAGCTCAGCCAGACTCTTATAGCTGTGTGGCTTTGACACATTATTTAAAGTTTCTGATCTTTGGCCTCCTCAAGCATACAATGGCAGTGGTGCTCACAGAGGGAGAACATAGTAAACAGTGGCAGTGGTGCTCCCAGAGGGAGTACATAGTAAACAGTGGCAGTGGTGCTCACACAGGGAGTACAGAGTAAACAGTGGCAGCGATGCTCACAGAGCAGCTGGATAGTAAAGTCATCAATGGGTTCCACCACCATCAAAAGCATCTAACCACCCATCTACTCCTGATTTTTTTTTCATGGAAGTAGGAATGAGATTCACAACCTCCATGCTATAAAAGAGTTAGAAACACTCAAAACAGTCGGTCAAATCTTATACATTTTAACTGTTAGCCCAAATATTTAAAAGGATGCTTCTTCCCCTGATTCCTCGGCCTAGGACACATGAGCCTGAAACAGTAGAGGAATTGTCTCTGGGCTGTGGAGACAGAAGAGGATAGAAGTAGTGGAAGATGCACTTCCTTATCAGAGAGTCCCTGAAGGGAGGACGAGAACGCTGGCCTCCCTCTTTTGATGCTCGCTGACTGACTCCAGGGTGCACATCTGGCTCCTCGTGTTTTTCTTTCTCCAGGATGCTTTCCTTATCCCACAAGATCACATAATAATGGCCTCATCTTGAAGCCATCACTGCCATTCAGCTACCAGACGTTCTGTTTAGCTGCTGAGTGGAAGGCACAGTGGGGGTGAGGGTAGGGATGGGGAGTTGCTGAACATCAAAACCAATGTGGTTCTCTCTCCTTAGATAGTGAGGGAGAGTTTAATAAAACCCGCAGCTGTTAGGAAAAAGCAAGCCACCGGGAAGTGGTAAGGAGCCTTGAAGGTAGCTACAGAAGAGCTGGCTGGCTCCAGCCTTGAATGAGGAGAGAGGAGCTAGCTGTATAGATGCTTTTCTCCTTATCATGGCCGCATCCTCTGCCCATCGGGAGTGGAAAATGCACCTACCATCCCTGACCTGCCAAATATCCTAGCTTAGCACAGAGACCTAGGTAGAGTTTTCAGTGAAGTGCCTATTGCTCTGTGTCATCAAAACACTCTAAGTAAAAGCATCACAAACTGGGGTTATGTTCACTTGCGACAGGAGACAAATGAAGCCTTCAGCAGAAGATGGCGTCAACCTGTGGAGGAAGAAGCAAGGGAAACCAGGATGCCATCCTCACTGTAACACAGTGGTTCTCAACCTCTGAGTGGCAAGCTCTTGAGGGGTGGGGGGGAGTGTCAAACTACCCTCTTGCAGAGGGCAAATATCAGATAGCCTGTAGTTCAGATATTTACATTACGAGTCATAACAGTAGCAAAATTATAGTTATGATGTAGCAGCCAAAATAATTTTATAGTTGGAGTCACCACAACATGAGGGACTGCATGAAAGGGTCACAGCATTAGGACGATTGAGAGCCTCTGGTTTAACATATTCTGACAGTGCCCTTGCTGGCCCTCAGTGGAATGCAGAGGAAAAGCATGCCACCTAAGATCCACACAGGGCTTTGTAAAAAAACAAAACAACAACAACAAAACATGGAGAATAGTTCAGAGAGGGACAAATGAAAAATGTCCTGCACAAAAGACCATTGGGTCCCAGAACCATTCTTGAATGAGTGCCCAGCTTCCACATGTGGGCAGTGTCTTAGAAGATAGCCATTGCATGCTGGGACCTTCACACTCTACCCTCATAAACCAGCAAACCCTCTTCCTTTCCAAAACCTGTGTCTGGTGTTGTATGGTGTCCAAGGCAAAGAGTGTTTTACACCACAGAGGTTCTGACCAAAGAGCCTTACTTCCTGGAGTTGATGTGTTTTCTGGTAGTAGTGATGATGGTGGTCTTTGGTGTGTGTGTGTGTGTGTGTGTGTGTGTGTGTGTGTGTGTGTGTGTGTGTGTGTGTTGAGGGGGTTGGTTGGTTGATTGGTTTGCATCATTTGGCTCTGCTAGATTTATTTTAACTCTTTAAAGTAAGGAAAGGGTTAAATAAAAAAAATGAAGCTGTCCGAGGCCAATACCCGCAGAGGCAGAGGCAGGTGAATCTCAGTGAGTTTCAGGCCAACTTGGACTACATAGTAAGATTCAGGCCAGCCAGGGCTACATAATAAGATGCTGCCTCAAAAACCAATTAAAAATTTTGCTTTTAAAAATAATTTAGAGTATTATTTTTAATAATTTCTTTTACATATATGTTTATATTATTACACATATATATAATAAGCTACATACAGCAAGAAGAACCACAAAGCAATCAGGAATTATATTAATGTTACATTCATAGTCATTTGGCTATTTGTATTTGGCAGCCTTGGAGAAAACATCCTTCCTATCTTGCTGAGTCTAAAATTCTGAATGTAAATCAATATCTATCCCATCTCATCTCTATCAACTTAAAACATCTATCTAGACCTAAAAGCATCTTAACCCCTAAACAACTAAGCTTAATTGTAAAACTAAACTATCTGGTCTTCAACACCATGAGAGACTTGAGAAGGAATAAAATTAATTACCTGAGTGAAAAGGAAGTGCAGGTTAACAGCTTCCAAAGTGAAAAAACTGACAGAGACAGTTTGCTACCTGAACAGTCACCCAAAATTCTCTATAACATTGGAGCATCATTTTCAGCTTTTTGGCCCAGTATATCTGACAGACATACTTGTGAGTCAGGAATTATTGAGGACTTGCTTACTCTGTCTTGGCAGAGTTTGGCTTTTGACTCTGCCTGTATCCAAGCTTGCCCATTTTTAGGCAGAATTCTGTCTGTAGCTGAAACGAGGACATTTTGCCCAGTAGTGGGTTTGCCACATTTGAAGCCATCTCCATAAGGAGGTTCTTTGGTGCTCATCATCTTCTTTGAGGTAGGCTGCGTGTTGCCAGGAGTTAACTTGTCTTATTGTCAAAGAATCCTCAAAACAATAAAAAACGTCTTTAAATGCCATATTCTGTAGGTTTCTGAGGTTTTTGAAGACCTTTTCTAACCATAAAGTCATATCTATCTGTTACACCTAGGATGATGTGTTATTAATTGAATTATTCTAATTTCTTTTTAGTATAAAATTGAACTATATGTAGTATACAAACATATATTAATATATACACATACAATATATGTAAATATATTGCCATTTCCTATTTTGTAAATTAGCAAGGCACTTGACTGATTACCGGCTGGAGTTCTAGAGTTAAGTTTGTTTGTTTACATGAGTTGAACAGAGACATAGAATATTTTTTGTCAACATTGGTGAAAATATTATTTCTACTTTTTCACTGGTTTGCTGGGTATGGTCTTTTTATTTGTTAAAATATGAAGTGTGAAGTGTTCATACAACAAAACATTTGACTTTTGCCAATCTTTGCTTTAACCATAAAAAGTCTATCCTCAAGTAAAATCAATGAATAATCACTTACTCTTTAGATATTTATCTCACCAAGCATTAGTCACACATAAACTCACTTGTGATGACCTGCAGCCATCAAGAGTTAACTATTTTCTACAACTTAGCCAACCTCTCTGCCACCTGTGTCCTTCTCAAGGCTCTTGTCTCCCACAGATTTATGATCGTGTCTCCTGCGCATGCACCAGAGTGGCATGAGCTACCTCTACTCCAGGACCCACTGTTTCTTTGAAAAAGAAACACACACACACACACACACACACACACACACACACACACACACACACACACAAAATGCTTTATTGTAGCATGTTAAAAAGGAAGATCTGTTTTTGTGGTTTCTCTTCCCCGTTCCCCCTCTCTCCCTCATATTTTCCCAACACTCTCACATCTCCTGATTTATAAAAATTAAAATGATTTGCATAAGCCTGGCAATCAATGGTGGCGCACAACTTTAAGCCCAGCACTCGGGAGGCAGAAGCAGGCAGATCTCTGTGAGTTTGAGGCCAGCCTGGTCTACAATGTCCGTCTAAGACAGCCAGAGCTATACACAAAAACCCTGTCTTGTTTTGGTTTGGTTTTTTGGTTTTTTGAGGCAGGATTTCTCTGTGTAGCCTTGGCTGTCCTGGACTCACTTTGTAGACCAGGCTGGCCTCAAACTCACAACGATCCACAAAAAGAAAAAAGAAAGAGAGAGAGAGAGAGAGAGAGAGGATTTGCAGATGTAAGAGAACATGTGATTTTTTTCTTTCTGAGTTCAGATCACCTCACTTAATATGTAATACTTTCTCATTCCATCCATTTTCCTGTAGATTTCATCACTTTATTCTTCACAACATGTGAGTAACATTCCACTTCCCACCGTGTGTAGATGCCGCATTCTCACTAGCCAGTCTTCTGCTGATGGACTTCTTGTTCCGCTTCCTAGAGACTGAGTGCCGCAGCCGCAAACACGGGCACTCAAGAAACTCTGCGGTAGAAAACGGAGTTGTTTGTGCATGTGCCCAAGAGTGACACATGACAGGGGAGGCAGAGACAGGGGGCTCCCTGGGCTTGCTGTGCCTCGAGCCTGGCCTGTCAGTGAGGACTTGGTTCAGTGAGAGATCTACCTCAAAACATGAGATGGAAAGCCATGAGGAAGACACTCAACATTGACCTGTATCCCCACCCCCAACACACATGCATGCCCATGAACAAGCACACAACACACACACACACACACACACACACACACAGCATAATATAATAAAAATACAAAAAAAATGGCAAAGAAAAGGTGAGCAGAGACTAATAATCCTAGCCCCACTTTTGGTTAGTTCATGACCTGGTCTGTACCAGCAAGGCAACTCCAGAAGACCTGGCCGAGGAAAGCAAGCCTGTGTGACTAAACAGAGACACGTGGGGCTCTGAGCTTCCGAACGGCAGGGTCAAAAGAAGACCTGTGACCTAGGGGAAGAAACATGGGTGCTCAAGAGGGGCGGTCCTTTTCTCTGCATGAAAGTCAAGGAGAGTTTCATTTAAACGTGTTCATCAGGACAGATAGTGTCCTCACAGAGCAGAGCTGCAAGTGATAACAAAGCAAGCTCTAGACTTGACTGTTTCTTTTCTCAGTGTTGGATGACAACCAACGTCTGTGTTTAATCACTGGCTAAAGTGTATTTCAACCACGAGTTTAAGCAATATCACCCAAGTATATCTTTTGTAAAGTCACTTAGAAAATCTGCCTTAAGTTATAAGTGTTTTGGTTTGGGGTTTGTTTTTTTTTTTTTCCTAACAGTGCCCATGTCATGATAAATATGCTTGTGTTGTGTTCTTACAACAGAAGGGATCTTGAACCACCTTACTTTTGACCAATGATTCTCAAAGTATAGTCTAAAGTTGTATAACCAGTGGCTGAATGAATTTTATATGCTTGCTTTGAGCTAGGTGTGGTAGTGCACGCCTATAGTCCAGAGCTAAAGGCAGGAGAATGAGGAATTCAAGACCGGCCACGGCTACACAGTGAGTTCAAAGCCAGCCTAGGCTACATGAGATTTAGTGTCAAAAGAACAGAATAAAAATAAACATACCTCTGAGGTTCCTAGTCCAAGCACAATAGAGACTGCACACTCGATCCTGACTCTGCCACTGAGCACAACTATAAAACAAGGACAGAACGCATAAATCAGTAAAAGGGAGGTAGCTGAGAAGTTGTATTACAATAACTAGATGAAAAGACTAGTATTGGAAGAGCCACCAAACAGGTAGTAAGTTTATCACACTCCTCAGTGTCCCCTGGCCTGAAAACACCACTTCCCAAAAGGCAAACGTAAGCCCTGCCACACAGAAAGTGGCCCAGAGAAGCCCTCCATTGCTGGCTTGAGAAGAGGGATGGGGAATTCCATACATGCAGAGGCAGATTGAAAATGTTATTTTCTTCTCCTCCCACCCATCCTCTTGGCTCCCTCTTTTCTTAAGCATTCCAGTGGGTGCAATGATAGTACCGCCCCTCGGGCAAGCAAGAACCAAAATTCTAAAACACACAGAGGTACGATTCCCAGAGGGCAGCCCCTCCTTCTTTATCTGCAGGTATATATGATGAGGAAAGTAAGCGAAAGTTCAGCTCTCAGGCCAGAGAGCCAGAAGGAGGAAGGCAAGAAAATGAGAGCGGTTTTTCTGGAACATGCCAGGGGGACTGCAAGAAAGCAACCTTGCCAAGATTACTCCAAGATGTGCTTGCATTAGTTTCACCCTCATCAGCAAACCAAAGACTTAGAGGGGGACAGCTGGACTGTGGTCCACAAGCCACAGTAACCACTGCGTGGCACATTTGTGGGTCAGGTCTGAATAACACTGAAAAGGTTTTGAAAGCTAATCTTACATCACAGTGGGTACCCACAGGAAACAGGTAGGAGAGTGGTGTCTGAATTTAACCAGACCAGATGTTTAACTGATTTGATCATCTGCTACAGCAAGACTGGAAATACTTCCCATTAGATTTAAACAAGATGTTGAACTTTGTAATATTCAAAATACACTCTGAGTTAGTGGTCACATGAAGATTGAGGAAAAGTACAAATTACACAGAAAAAAAAACAACCAACATTAGGGAATCCAAAACCACCTTTAATTCTAACTTCACGACAGGACCTCTGGGCACCTGCATTTATGTGTACATACAAATTGCACAGAAAGAACAGTCCACATGCACCAGACACCAGTGTTATGCGAGAAAGATTTCAAAGGAGCCAGAAGCAAGTTCTCCAACAAGCACAGATAAAAATCAATGAAAAGGCCTTGACAAGGAAATGAATGTTATAGAAAAGTGGGCCAGGCATGGTGGCACGTGCCTCTAATCCCAGCCCTCAGGAGGCAGAGGCAGGCAGATCGCTGTGAGTTTAAGGCCAGCTTGGTCTACAAAGTGAGTCCAGGACAGCCAGGGCTACACAGAGAAACGCTGTCTCAAAAAAACAAAAAAGAAAAAGAAAAAGAAAAATGAAAATTGCTGAATTGAAAAATGTAATACTAAAATAAAAAAATCATTGAGATCAGTAGCAAAGTGGAGGTGACAAATACTGAATAAAACTAAAGATAAATCGATAGGAACTAGTACTATTGATGAATAGGGAACATGTAAATAACAACAGCAACAACAACAAATAATAATAATAATAACAATAATAATAATAATAGTAAACATGAAGAAAAATTTGGGGCACATGAAACACTAGCAAAAATTCTCACAGTCATATCATTAAAGTTCCAGAAGAGAAGAAAAAAAATATAAGGAAAAAAATATATGTAAATTACCCAAGTTAAATAATATTTATCTGACACAAGCTGGAAAAGCAAAAAATAATGGCAGCTCAAATGTAATCAAATTATTGAACCAAAGAATGAAAAATGTCTTTTAAAAAGCCAGAGGAAATTGAAACATTGCCTAGAGGAAAGGAGAGAGGCACATGACTGCAAATTCCTTGTCAGCATTTTATGGACTCCAGAAGAAAGCCACGCAGCACTAGAAAGAACTAGCCTGTGAAACACCTTCCGTAATGAAAGGGAAATCAGTCTGTTTACAGTGAAGGAGAGCTGAAAGGACCCATTGCCAGCAGAGTCACTTAGAGAAACAAAACACATGGCCCTTAAGAAAAGGACCAATCACCCACATAGCATAATAATCTCAAATATTTATAACCCCACAATATCTTATCAGAACACACAAGGTAACACTGACCAAACTGCAAAAAGAAAAAGAAAAAAGAAAAATTCAGAACTGTGCTTAAAGTCTTCAACAGACCTCCCTCAGTAATAAGTGGGTCAGTTAAACAGAAAGCCCAGCCCAGGTGCAGAAGAACTCAACACTACTGTCCCCAACTGGATCTAATTGATTTTTCTAAGACATTCCATCAAGTACATCAAAATACACATCCCTTTCAAGTGCACATGCAACAGTCACCAAGACAGACTATGTCCTGGGTCATAAGTCAAACAGTAACAAGTGTGAAAGAGTCAAAGTTAGAGGCCACTGGCCATGCTAAACTAGGAAGGAGGCAAGCTCACTCAGCACTTTGGAATTAAACAGTTCACGTGAGTAATCCACAGGCTGAAAGGAGGTGTACCAGGAAGCTACCAAATAACTTTAGCTAGAAGAAAAATAGAATGAAGGCATGAAAAAGTTCCTGGGATGCAATTAAAGCAAGAAGAACAGTCTCCAATTAATTAAGTCATATTCTAATTTTAATAAATGAGGAAGGCAAGATAAATCCTAAGCAAGGGGAAAAAATGAAGCAAATGACGAAAGGCAAAAGTGAATGAAATTGAACAGAAACTAAGAGAAAAGCAGCAGGAACAAAAATTAGTTCTTTCATATGAATGGAGAAATTAGTTCAGCAGAAAAACTAAGAAACTGAAAAAGAAGAAAAGAAACTAGCAATATCAGAAATAAAGATGGGCAGACACCAATGCTGAGCCCTTTACAGACATTAAATGTGTGGTAGGGGAATTGTGACAGCAGCAAACTCTATACAGATGTTAGTTCAAGTACTAATATTTATATGAAGAGGGAATGGACCAACTACCAAAGCTCACCCTCATCAGAATAGGTACTACCAAAAGCCCTGAACTACTGGAGGAACTAAATTTGTAGCTTTCATATTTCAGAAGAATCCCCAGCTCCAGATAGCTTGACTAGCAAATGTGACCCAATATTTTCATGGTAACAATTACGAAGAAGAAGAAGAAGAAGAAGAAGAAGAAGAAGAAGAAGAAGAAGAAGAAGAAGAAGAAGAAGAAGAAGAAGAAGAAGAAGAAGAAGAAGAAGAAGAAGAAGAAAAGATTATGCCACCGCCAATTTCTCCTTCAGAAAGAATAGAGAGTAAAGAGCATTTCCTCACATTATCAACATTGGCCTGATTCTAAAATCAAACAAAATTCTGAAAGCAGACACTTCTAGGTCAATATAAAAAACATGCATGCATAAATACTCAACAAAAACTAGCAAAAAAAAAAAATCCAACATCAGATAAAATGGTAGTATGTCATGGCCAGATAGGATTTGTCTCAGGAATGTGACACTGGTTCAATATTTGAAAATCAGTCAGTATAATCTACCATATTGGCAGTCCACATAAGAAAAATAACACAGTCATTTTAATTTCAACCAAAAAAAAGTTTGACAATGTAAGAACCATTGAAGACAGGTGCACATGCCTGTAATCCCAACACACAGACTGATGCAAGAGGATCTGGTCCACACAGTGAGACCTTGCCTCGATAAGAAAGGAGGCAGAGAAAGCACTTGCAAAAATAACTATAGGCAATGTTATACCTAGTGGTAAGAGACTTTTCATAGCAACCTACAACAGAGTAAAAATATCTACTTGTCACCTGTATTCAATGTTCTGTACTAAATGACTGTGTGAAAGGAAAAAAAAATAACTGCCATATTTATAGCTAGATGACATTCTTATCATATAGGAAATCCTAAGGAATCTGTGTAAAAGTTTCTGGTATTAACAAGTGAATTTAAAATGGCTACAAGATATAAGAACTTTAAAAAAAAAATTACTATACTGCTATACATTACTATAAATTGGCAAACTAAAAAAATATCAAATGTCATTTAAATTTCTTTCAAATATAAATAATGTATATTGTTATGGTTTCCATGTGAAATATCCCACAGGCTTATGTGCTGAACACTTGATTCCCATCTGGTGGTGGTGTTTTGGGAGTTTCTGGAGACTTTAGGGAACAGTGTCTAACTGGTAGCATGCGCTATATCCTACCCTGTCCCCTCTCTCATTCCATTTTTTTTCTTTCTGAATACCATTAGGTGAACAGCCTCCTTTTCCACATGTTCCACTGTGACTGTAATGTTTTTCCCAAGCCCATGTAATCCCTGTGAAATGATGAGCCAAAATATTTTCTGTTTGTCAACTAGAGCCATTTGGGAAGAAAGAAGCCTCCATAGGATGGTCCTGAAAGCAAATCTGTAGGGCACTTTCTTGATTAATGATTGATGTGGGACGACCCAGCCCATTACGAGTGGTGTCACCTCCAACCAAGTGGTTCTGGGTTTCATTAGAAAGCCGACTCAACAAGACGTAAGGAGCAAGTCAGGAGGCAGTACTCCTCCATGGCCTCTGCATCAGTTCCTGCCTCCAGGTTCCTCTGTCTCCTGGTGGCTTTCTTTTTGCTCCATAGATGACCACCTTCTGTCTGTTACTACCTCCCATGGAAGAGAGCAAAAAAAGAGAAGTGTGTTAGTTCCTCTTTTTATAAGGACACTAAGATAGTCTTAGGGCTCCGCCCTCCTGATCTAGCTAACTCCCCAAGACTCCACCCCCACATTCCACGACACTGGAGAGTCCACTTCAGAGCATTCTCCGTGTAGAAATGGAGATTGTTATGAATGAACCCATGCAGTGTGTTCACACACAAAGACTTGACATTTGAAAGTATCAGCTCTTAACAAAATTCACACGGCATAAGCAATTCCCATCAAGACCTTAGCTCAGGTTTTGTACAAGTAACTAAGGACATTTCTAAATTGTATATAGAAAGGCAATCAGACCAGAATAGCTAGGTTACTTTTGAGAGAGGCAAATGGGTGTAGGAAGACTCAGCAAGCCCGATTTCCAAAACTTATATAGCGGTAGCCATTGAGACTGTGTAGTGTTGGCAGATGACTAGACCCACAGACCAAGAAACGGAGAATAGAACCTCAGAGCAGATCCACCCAAGTAAGCCCAAGGGATCCTGACAGAGTATAAAAAACAGCTACAACAAGGAAAGGTAACTGTTTTTAATTGATTGTGCTGAAGGATGATAGATACAAGGGGGAAAAACTTAAATCCCATACATTATCTAGAAATGAGAGATGAATCATGCAACTAAAATTAAATACAAAATCATATTTTAAAAAGAGGGGGGAAAACCTTAGGAAATTTTTTTCTCATGGCACCAAAAGTTATGATGCATAAATGTAAAAAAGTAAGAGGAAGTTAGATTTCATCAAAACTAAAAACATTTGCTCTACAAAGGATGAAAAGATAATCAAAGACTAAGAAAATATTTGAAAAACATATATTGAACAAAGGGACTAGTCTCTAGATGATTAAAAAAAAAAATACCAAACAAGCAAAAAGAAAAAAAAAACTTCTCAAACTCAGCAGTTTAAAAGAGACAATAAGCCAATTTGAAAATGGAGAAAGAAGACAGAAGCAGTCTCCCACTCTCCTCTCTCTCTCTCTCTCTCTCTCTCTCTCTCTCTCTCTCTCTCTCTCTCTCTCTCTCAGGAAGCTACACTGATGACAATAAAACACATGAAGACACAGTCCCCATCGTCAGCTGTGTTGTGGGTGCAGGTTAAAACCAAAATGAGAAATCACTACAGGCCCATCAGACCAGCTAAAGTAGAAAACACTGACTGTACCGCATGTCAGAGACGTGCAGAAACTGAATCACTTGCCTATTTCCAGTGAGACTGCAAGGCAGCAAAGAGCTTCTGGAAGGCACTCTGGAACTCTCCCAAAAGTGTACATTCTGTGGTCATCCCTTGAACCGAGAGTATGCTGGAAATGCTGAGCAGGTGGTCATGTGCCCAGGTTATGGCTAGGAGGCAGGTAGGAGAAAAGTGGACATCGCTAGGAAAATGCCCTCCATCTCTTTGGGCCAATGTTAGCATCTTCGTTTTGATATTGTACCCAAATCTTGCAAGTTTTTAACAGTGAAGATTTGGAGTAAAGAGGTGGTTCAGTCAGTAAAGCCCTTGTCATGCAAGCAGGAGAGCCCAAGTTCAGATCCCCAGCGCTCACAGGACCATGTCCCTGTCCGTGATCCAGCCCTGTGGAGGAAGAGGCAGTAGGAGGGATTCTGGGATTCACTGGCCATCCAGTGTAGCCAATGGGTGAGCTCCTGGGTCAGTGAAAGACCCTGCCTCAAAAAAGGAAAGTAGAAAAATGAGGAATAAGATAGCTGATGTCAACTTCTGGCCTTCATGAGTGCGCCCAACTTGAATGTGTACACACACACACACACACACACACACACACACACACACACACACCATAGAATCCCTTAGACCTTTTTGTACATCATGTGACTTAGTAATTATTTCAAAATAAGAAATTAAATTTTTATAATACATGTTATTTTTCTTCCTTTTGGGTCTCCTGCAAAGAATGGTTTGTAATTCTATGAATTTTTATGTGATTAAACACTACCACTTAATAGTATCCTTATTGAGTGAAGTATTCAGAGTTACTGAAACTTGATTATCATTTATGAAAAGTGAAAGATTACTTTTGTGCTCAGTTTTCTTCTAGGAGAGGCACCTGCCAGGCAAGCTCTGATGTCTGGAGGGAGCTTTCAGGGTGAACATGTTGTACCATGCTATATTACTTAACTGTAGCTTCCTGTGTCTCCTAGCAGTGTTTTGTTCCAGCTATATCTAAAATACTCGGGGGTTTGCCCTCACAGTAATTAACTGAATTTGTTGGACTTGTTTGTTTACCTTCATGGTACATAGACATTCCAGTTTGCATGTGCAGTACGCCTAGCCTACAACTTTCCAACTGGACCTGCTAAGAGTCGTACATGTTGTGGCTTAAGTGAGCCATCCTTCCCGGCCTTGCTAATCAGATCGATACGTGATCCCAAAAGAATCTGTGTGGACGCCAACTCTGCACTGTTACTGGATAGAGGGGAGGTGTTAGGCACATGGTCTGGCTGGTCTTCTGCTTTACTAACTGACCACAGCAGAAAGAAATCTGAAGATCTCGGTCTTAGGGTCTCTGTTTTGAATAATACTTTTCCTAGCTTAGCTCAATACCAGGAAGTCCAGCTTGAGGTTGCCAGTAAGTACAAGGCTTTATTTTGGAACAGAAGAGGGAACCAATACATGGACCAGCCGCTACAGAAACAGCAATGTGCGCATTAATAACATTGATTCTCTCCTGCATCCATGCCCAGGCAGAGGGTCTTCTCGTTTCAGCTCAAGGGTGCATGGTTAAGAAGAATACATTTTCATTGCCCACAGAACAAAGTGGCCTCTGTCCACCTGCCAACGGCGCTCGCATTAGGGAAGGACTCTCTCGGATCGCTTAGGAGTGATGGAGAGTGTGTCTCTCATCCAAGAAACGAAATGATACCTGCAGGTGAGTCCAGAGTCTGAATCCTCAAAGCGGGGATTTAGGAAAGCATTTGAGAGGATCAGGTTTAAGCAAAACAATCCTTTAAGAAGAAATTCCATTCAAGATCTCATTTTAAAACAGGAAATTAAACAGTCTGCACAAGGCAAACTCAGGGTAGTAGCCCCCTTCCTCCCAACTGTTTGCCACATGAAACTCAGTGTGTGTCATCTTTACATTGAAAAAGGTTTCAGTCTGACGGTGGTAACCACAGCCTCTTTACAGGGCACTACTCAGCATGCAGGCAGAATGCACCGTCTGGGAGCCTTACCTGAGCTGTGGTCGCTTTAAGAAGCCTTGAGCTTCACTCCTCCTGATATATGAAGCCCTTTGTTACTCTCACCTTTGTTATTCTCACCGTTCCTGTAGCACTAGACAAGACCAGCTATGGAACCTGAGTTCTTTCAAGGCCCTGGTTGAGTTAACAAAGTTTATTAAAATTATTTGAGGCCACTTAGAAAGCTGAGCTCCTGAAGCCAGCATTGGCTGGCACACTTTCCAGATGTTTTTATTTTTAAGCTTTCATTAAGTGACAGGCAGAACAGCTGACACTGTATAAATGCAACAAGATTTGAAACCCCACCCAGTAAATACCTCTTTCAGTTGCTTTCAACAAAGCCTTCTCCACAACTGAATTACACATTGTTCTTTCTGAACCCAAGAAGAAAGGCTCAATACACATCCTCCAAAATTCTTGCCAGGGCGGAATGTTGGTGCAAACTCCTCTTGAAGCATTTAATAGTGAATGCTTGAAATTAATCTGATTTTACTGGAATGTTCTTTCTGTGTGCAAAAAAAAAAAAAAAAAAAGAGGGATTTGGAGAAAAGTGTTCAACTCTGTCAGGATCATCACATGTTTTATTCAGAAAGATGCTCGAAGGAAATGTTGGAACATATCCAGAATATTCAAGAAACAGCAAGGCTGGCGGTGAAGGTAAAGAGATGGTGAGAATAACGTGCAGAGACGGAAGAGATGAAGTTGGGGTAATGTGGACCAGACCATGTTGAGCCTTGCAACCCCTTGGCAGCTTCAGCCTCCAACTGTGAATCTAAAAAGGAGCCCAAAGAAGACAAACAGAAAGATAAGCAAAAGAACGTGGGGTTGATGTTCCCGGAACCACAGAGCTGCAAATGGGGATTGGGGAAGAGAACAGATGTTGGGGAGTCAGCCAACAATGTGCGCCACACACTTGACTTCCCCACAGTGAATGACAGAAAGAAAAGAATGATTTTGAAAGCAGGAACATTTATACATCCGTGGTGTGCACTCGCACACACGCACGCGCGCGCGCGCACACACACACACACACACACACACACACACACACACACACGACGGGGGTGGATATTTGTAGCCATGACAAAGTGAACAAGCAGAGAGATAAGACTGGAGGATCAAGTGCTTTGATCAGGCTAATCACTGTTTTCAAGTGAGGGTCACCGTGAGGAGCTCTGACTGCTCACAAGTATGTGTCTAGGCACCATCTGTCCAGCATTTCAAGAAACAGTCAGATTTGGCAGTTAGCTGTGCCTACAATTCTTACATAAAATACGTTACACATCTGTCCCTGATCAACTTAAACATCGCTGCCTTTATTGCAGCTAATGCTGGCCCGTCAGCATAGAATTTAACAAGTGGGAGGGTTTTTCCCATCCAGTCTTAAGATTGTTATTTTGTTCTGAGAGTGTCACGATGCTGCACAAGATGTGGTCAAGGCTCTGCTCTGTCTGTGTAGCAGAATCACTCTTTCAGGACTAAAAGGAAATTTTTATAATAATTATGTCATGTCCTCATAGGTAGGTATCATGCATTTTGCAGCCACATGGGATAGATTTGGGCCAATTCCTGTTAGATACATGTCCATCCTTGTTCACAGCATATGGCTTAGAGATGATTCTTTTTGTCACCCAGGGTACCGTGAAACTCATCTTCCATGAAAGAGTGGAGTAATGTCAGTATGAGCATGCTAACTGATAGGGAATTTCTATCAGTCACTGACAACCCCAGGACAGCCCTGTAAGGAAGGTCTCTCTACACAAACAGGAAAATACTGCCTATTACTTAGGTCCCACGTAGCTGATACTAGATTGGGCTCTTTGCACGCAACTGTCAACTGTCAATCCTCTCAGCTATGTGACCCTGCATAATGGACTTATTATCTTTTAGCCTCAGTCTCCAGTCTGTAATATAGAAGAACATCATGGGGTTGTTACAAGAATTCAATGAGGAAATTCTCTGAGAGTCGCAGAGGCTTCATGCTACAACAGTGCTTAAACAGAAACAGTGTTTGACACCTCTGACCTCAGCACGCCACACAGAGCCATCTGGCACCCTATAGCAGGACTATTGCTGTGGTGGCCATATCTCCTCACAGATGTGATATGTCGGAACTACCAACAGGACCCGGAGACCGCCATTGACAGCCACATCAATCTGGAGCTATATGCTTCCTTTTCTATCTGTTCCTGTCTTACGACTTGGACCTTGAAGAACTTTGCTAAATACCTTCTCCACCAATCTCATGAGCAGAGGGACCACACTGAGATAAAGATGGAGCATCAGCCAGGTGGCCATCTTCCCACCGGACATCAAGAACCAAGACTGTAAAGACGGGGAGCATGGGCTGAACAAAAGGGAGTGTGTGCTGCACTTGCAAAGGAATGTGAGTCAGACACTACTGGCCACTTGACAAAAAAAAAAAAAAATACCCCACTGAGACTTAAGTTACCCAAACTAGGCAAAGAAATCCATCAAAGAACTGGGAGACCAGTGACCAACTTGCACAAGATAGGAACCCCTGAGCCTGGCATGGAATATCTCTTTGACAGGCACACCCTGGGACACGGTGGTCATGAGAGCTAAGCTGACTCTCCCGGAGCCATGGAGTGACTTCCCTGATGACATGCATGCATGTCAGGGCTGCCTTGACCTTTCCTGGTTCACACTAAAACCTCTGCTTAAGTTCTTTAATTTGTACCACTCCTTCAAACCCTGAAATTGGGGGCAGTGAGTTAAATGGTTCATAAGGACTAGGAACCATGTAGGCACGTCATAAGCACTAAACCTGTAGCCTGTTAATTATCTAATTTAATAACTATCACAACAAAGTTGTAAGAGAGCAGCGTGGTATACTCCATGTTATAGTTTAGGGATAAGAGAGGATGACAGTAATTATTACATTATGAAAAATACTAATAACCGAACTAGCAAATTACACGTTATCACTAACGTTGTCCAGGAATTGCCCAGATGGATTTTTTTTTGAGACAGGATTTCTCTGTGTAGCCCTGGTAGTCCCATACTCGCTTTGTAGACTCGAACTCACAGAGATCTACCTGCCTCTGTCTCTCAAGTGCTGGGATTAAAGGCGTGTGCCACTATGCCCAGTTTGAAGATGGATTTTTTTAAATGCACCTTTTAAAACCAGGCCCAGTGGCTCCTGCATGTAATTTTAGCACTCAGGAGGCTGAGACAGGAAGAGTGCCACAGGTTCAAGGCCAGCCTGGGCTACATGAATTCCAGATCAACTTGGGCTACAGAGTAAAATTAATTAATAGATTGATTATTATAAATGTTAATGCCATCTCGACATGTATAATACATTTTTAATAAGTCACACCTCCCTCCCCCCAAAAATACTATGCCTTTTCTCTCATCTTTCTTTTGGTTCAAAAGTTAAAGCTATTCAACAATAGGTTGTAAAAGTATTTCCTGGCATTGAAGCCCATCTTTGCAAGTGATTTGACAGTGGAAAGCTACACATTGCCCCTCATAAGGACTGAATATATGGCAGGTCCTGAATACTAAAGCCAACATATTCCTTAAGCACCAAGTTCAAAGCTACAGAATACTAATGCAGGTGTGGCCAGAATCAACTTTCTTGCAATGATGTAATTGCAAGTCTCCTAGGCTGGTGTTTGGAAAGAGGGCCAGATTTCTAGGCCCAACTAAGTGGAGTGAGAGGTTTTGTGGTAAGAACCAAGTTCTCACAAGTTTACCATGACCCCTGTGTAAAGGTTGGCCTCATCCTTTACAGGTAGGGCCTCCCCTCAACCCTGTGATCTCCAGGCCTTTGTGCAGCCATGTAGTTTCATTGCATACATGATTTCATTTCGCTTCCAAAGTTAACACATAACTATATTAATAGCCTCAGTAAGGTAGACAGTGCAGATGGGCGGTTGATGTACTTTGCCATTTGGGTGTTGGTGTCCTGTTCTCGCCATAAACCAGGCCAGAGACTTTAAAGTGGAGATTAATGTCTGTCATAAGTTCTGGCATGTGTGCAGCTGTAGTTATGTCAGCTCTCCTCTTCCCCACATCTTCATAACATCATCCTTCTGGAAGCCTAAAGTGGGCCCATATCACTCTTCCCTCTGGCTAATATCCTCACATGTACTTTCCAAATTACTGATTATCTCTGCATCTATGTCTACCTGTGATTTAGTCTATCCATAGCATTTGTACATTTCTGTAAGCCTACTGATTCTCTCTCTCCTAATGCCCTCCTCTAGTTTATAACATGGTGAATCATTTAAGTTCCATTCACTCAATGAACAGCTGTGTATCTACCTTTTGTATAATTTACATAGTATTTCTATTTGTTGGTTAGCATTTCTCTTTTGTAGGAGCATCTTGTTCTTGAGACTTGGTAAAGTCAGAAATGAGAGTTTTAAGAATAGGATGACAGATTTTTAAGCTAAGGACCTGACAGTATGAGAACGTTTGGGGTAAGGTTTCAGGCCCAGACCCCAAGGCCAGACATTAGGTGTCACCAACCAAAGATGCACAGAAGAATCAAAGAATGTGGAACTCTGCTCACTTAGCAAAAGAAGCACAGCCACTGGCCTTGGAAGACCTCTCCAAAGTCCTTTGTCCTGCACATGTGCATGAGAATCCCTTCCTGCAAAAGCCAACAGTTTACAGAACAAATTTTAAAACCAGAAATGCAAAATGTTGGCATTGCAACTAGAAAGTACACACTAGATGTGAGAACGTGAAGCACAGCAGAGACATCACTAGTAAGGAAAAATCTAGAGTCCAGCCTCCACTGCACCTTTCTGCCTGTGTGGCTTTGGGTGAGAGGCTTAGCTCTTAGAGGCTAGTGTTTCGCGTTCGTAACATCACTATACTATTAGTCTTCCCTGTACTAGTCAAGATAAGCTTTCTTTATGCCTCCAAAACTAACCTCACAAAACTGGTGAGTTGACACACTAAACACTTTTACTTTCTGGAGCTGTTTCATGGACACCATTGTACTAGCTGCTTTCCCTGTGGCTGTGATAAAATATGCTGACAAAAGCAACTTCCGTTGGCTCACAGTTCAAGGGAACCGTCAGTCATGGCAGCGGGAACCCGAAGCGGCTTGTCACATCGCATCCACAGTCAGGCAGCAGAGAGTGATGAGTGCTCACACTCCACTCATGTTCTTCCTCTTCACTCAGTCCAGGACCCCTGGCCGTGGAATGGCGCCACCCACAATTAAGATGGTTCTTGTCACTTCCACTAACTTCATCTACATAATCCCACCCACACATGCCCAGAAACATCAAGAGTGTGAAAACCTAACAGATCTCAGTCTGGTGAAAGGTATTCAAATTTCAGTTTAGAAGAATTCTAAATCATTTCCCCTGGGTTTGTGTTGTTCACAGGCACTGGGGGTGATTTCCCACACCATTTCTCATTTAATTATCAAACGACGTCCTGTGATCTGGCAATTACTGCCACCTCCATTCTCTAGACAAGACAAATGGAGCCCAGAGTGGAGCTAGGCTCTGGCAAGATCTTTGTGAGCTCAGAGCCTGACCTGCCACCCTATCTTCCCAGCATGTTCTAGGTAGGTGAAAGTCACAAGCATGACATTAGAATTCCAGCCCTCACTTTGCTATTTCTATAGGTGGTACCACTATCCATGTCCACTGTCCATAATCAAGATTATAGTCTCTCCTATTTATAAAAATATACAGATATTGTCCCATGATCTTACAAATCTCCAATCACTCTTTCAAAACCCTGGGACTTATAATAGAAACAAAAACTACATTTCTTTCTGAGCAAAATAATTTATAGAAATTCTGTCATCCTAGTGACTGTATATGAAAACATTTAATGACCAAAATTGTAGTAGTATCACAGAAATGCAGTTGATGGTGACCCCAGTTGGGTCTTGTAACTAGAATAAGAATTTTACATTCTCCCAAGAACCTTTCTGTCCACTTCTGGGATGAGGATGGATGTATTAACTAGTCTTTATGATTCCATGGCTGCTGACTCTGAACTTGACTACTCAAGGACCATATTCCTCTTGGAAAAACAGTGGGAATGAACCACTTCTGTAATTCGAACACTGTGTTCTATGTATCATTTGCTTTCTTTCTGTAAATAAAGCCTTGGCTGGTAAGGATACCCATTATATAAAGAAAGCATTGTTCAGATGCTTAAAATAGGCCAAGCAAGTAGAACCCTAGTAATATTTTTAAAAGCATATCATTGGATAAAAGGTAATTAGCTGTGATAATGGAAATATAGCCAGGGTCTAATTAGCAGAGCTCATCCTGGCTATCTCTGAAAGCACACAGCAAACACTGGGCATTTAGCTTTCACACCTGTGCGTGTAATCTCTTAGTTGACTTTGGCCCAGCAGTCTCAGTGGTAGTCAGAAAAATAGCTGAGGGTTGTCACGTTGATGCAGTTTTTGTACTTATGCCATTTCCAAGATGCCAAGGACAACACGAATGTAAGCTGGGGAGGGGGCAGGTTCTGTTACTCAGGAGTCATTTTTACCTAACATCTGTGATCCCTAAACCCTCATAGCCTCATAGGCTCAGCCCTTCATCCTGTGCCAGAGAGAAGAGGCTCAGTTCTTCAGTCACCTGCAATATGGCTCCTATACCCCTCAGTCTGCCTTGTCTACCATTTCTAATGGCTGCTGCATCACCACAGCCTATAGGGCATCCATCCATTCTTGACCTTTTCCTTCCTGACGTCTCTCTCTGTTAAGCACTCCTTCCATGAAGTGTCTCCCTGGTCTCAAATTCCCTTCTCTCATTTCCTTTCTATCTTTGTCCTATAAGTTCCTATCATCTGATTGTTTCAACGCTTTCCTGATTTTTCTCCTTGAACCCATTTTTCCTACTCCATCTCCCCAGTCAATTCCAATTCCAATTCACCCAAATTTGAATTTTGTCCTTTGTTGTTCTTCATGTTCTGGGCTTGTTTTCACAAACACATTTAGATCGTGAGACAATTACAGTGGATTATAAATCAAGGGTGGGTTAGGACTCCAAAGTTGAGGTGATGAGGTAGTGGACACTGCCATAGATCTTCCCCAAGGGCTGTGAGAAGGCCATAGTGATTAATGAAGGACTCACCTATAGAAATCTTCAGGAATAAAGAATCTTAATGCCTGACATACAGTAGCCAGAAAGCCTCCTGGTTTTTAATGAGTCTGTTGTCTCATTTGGGTTAAATACCGTACACAGATAAGCACAGGCAGGCAGAATCAGTAATTCCCTGGCTTAAGAATACTAGAAAAGTCTTTGGCATATCTTCACATTTCCTCAGCGGTCTGTCAATGGTCCTTGATTTATTAGGAAATCCTTATGGAGGTGTCTTTCTCTCTTACACAGTTCAAAGGGAAGCATCCCAGGCTGGCAAGGCACTCCCTGATCATCAAACAGACTCTTTCAAATCCTTCTCCAACTCACGATCCAAGTTGGCTCCTAAAGTCCCAGCTTTTCTTTTCTTTTTTTCTTTTAATAATATGGTCTATGGCTTCTCTGATAACATCATACATGTAATAGTGTGTCCTGATCATATCCTCTCCTGCTCCCCTCTCCCAGTACCTTCCTAACATCCCCCAACACATTCTTCTCCCACCTTTATATATCTTTATTATAACTTAGAGTCCACTTGGTGGGCCATCAGGTGAAGCACAGGAGATATAAGGTTGACCATACACCCTTAAAGAAAAAGGTTTCCCCTCTCCCCAGCAGGCATCAACTGTAGTAACTCCTCAGCTAAGGGTGCAGCCTTGTGTTAGCCTTCATTTCTGTATCCCTGCAAATAGGAACAGCTATAAAAATATGCATAATCTGCCCATAGGGACATACTCCGTAGATATATAGATTGCTCTCCAGTCAAAGTTTTAGCAAAACCCCAATGGCATCCTCCTTGTAGCTCATGGGATACTGAGGGATAGAATTCTTTGAGTTGGTCACTGTCAACTGAAGAAGGGGCCATTGCCAAAGAAGAAAGGAGATTTACCTATTGAAAAACCAAGGGCTGGAGATTTGCTCTGTTGGTAGAATGTTTGTCTGTCACACACAAGGCCCTATTTCTATCCTCAGTGTGATATGACAGGGCCTACAGTCCAAGCACTGGGTGGCGGAGTCAGGAGGATCAGAAGTTCAAAGTCGTCTTCAGCTATGTAGCAAGTTTAAAAGCAGATTGGGGTAAGTGAGATTCTGTCAAAGGAAGGAAAGAGGAAAGTAAGAAGGGAAGAGGAAAAGAAGGAAGGAAGGAAGGAAGGAAGGAAGGAAGGAAGGAAGGAGAAGAGTCATCTCTAATATCCAAAAGGTCTTTTGTTAAAGAAGTAGAGTTTCATGGTAAAAGACTTTCAGTGACAGATTCTATTGAACACTACCTCACTAGTGTTCCTCACTAGCCATTGTTTATTGATTCCCTCTCAGTGTGACATTAAGGTGAAGGAACTGTCAGGCTAGAAGAAGGTTATTGTCAAGAGATGCAGAGCTTCTGGGCCAGCAGTAATAAGACATCAAATATACACTTAGTCGTTCCAAGGGGAAAAGAAGAGAGGGTAGTGGCACTGGCCTGCTCCATGGCCCTGGAGTCAGGCACCTGCCTCTCTGAACTGAGGGCAATTGGGATCTCATGAGGGTGAAATGAGTCTGTCTCTAAAGGCCAAATAACTTGCTGTTGTGGTACAAGACATCCGTCCATGTGCCATGACCAGCTATGAACACTCAGTTGAACGAAACCCATCAAAGAAACCAGCTTTGAGCTGTCAAGCTGATATCTCTGTTAGTCCAAATGATGACTATGCACTCATGGCAAGCTTCCTAAAGGCAGGGACAGGGCCTGCTTTGTGTATCACTGGCTGCTGGCAGGTGCCCTAGAAGAATTCGTTTGATTTCATAAGTGAGTAGGCGGTGGAGTCAAAACACTGCATAGCACATGGTGGAGAGAGTCACAGTGGAGAGGGCAGAGGAGCCCCAAACCAACAACAGGAAAGTGGTGTGATGAACCAGAGAGTCTGGGGACATGGGCAGAGGCACTCCTGAGCACTTTTGCTGCTGGTAACGGCTTCGAAAATCATTGGATATTTTTCACACAGGTGTAGGAGACAGACCTTTTGTTGGTTTTAATGGTTGGTCTCTCAAGTTCTTCTTTGATGCTTTATAAACTAGGTCAGGATAAACATATAAGCTGGAATTGATTTAACTCATCAGTTAAGCAAATTAAAATGGAAGAAGAAAAACAGCCCGTTGCCTGGGCGTATATTAAATGATACACAAAACAATCTCATGAGTTATTGGCAACTTTCTTTGGCCCCAATTGTCTTTGCCCTAAATTAAACAAATCTAAATGTTTGCACAACTCTTTCAAAAAATGTGGTGACCACATGAATAAAGTCAGGAAAAGCTTCTTTCTTTGTGAGTGGTGGCAATCTGTTAATAAGATATTTACGGTGTCTGCATCATCATTCCAAATTCGTCACAGTCCATTTCAGATCCACCTGGACTTTGCATCATAGAACCACTAGAATGTGTAAATATTTCTCATGAGCATGACCAAAGCCTGTATCGGATCCAAACCATATAAATCTTTTTTCTTTATGGGAAGGTCATATATGTTTATCATCAGATGTCTTTTGATTTCCTCACACACATCCTGTCATGCTGTGTTGTTCACTTGACATGCATTAATCATCATCATAATGAAAGATGAACTTTGTGTCATGTTGAGAGGGGACACATATGTGTGCAAACACATGTGTACATGTGAGTGAAGAGGCCAGGGATCAACATTAGGTGACTTCCTCAATCACTTTTCTATCTTCTATTTTTGGACAATCTCTCATTGAACCTGGAACTCACAAATTGGCTAGACGGGTTGGCCAGTGAGATCTCCAGCACCTCTAGCCTCTGTTTCCCCAGAAACAGAGTTACAGTCACATCACAAACAGATTTACAGGGATGCTGGAGCCAAACTTGGATATGCAAGCCCTTTCCTAACTGAGGCATCTCCCAGCTCTGAACCTTGTTTTTAATTCTCTCTCTCCCTCTCTCTCTCTCTCTCTCTCTCTCTCAGCAACAACAACAAAACAAAATAAATAAAACCACTTTTTATTTTGAGACAACTTGATAGGGAAGACCTTGAGTTTGTCAACTTCCTGCCTCAGAGTACTACGTGCCTGGGTGTAGGGAGGAGCAGCTCTCCCTCTGGCTGTTCTGTGCATGGGCTGCTGTAGAAGCTCAGCCCAGGGCTCCTGACCAGGGGCCCCTGCTCCTGATGGCTACTGGTGCATCATTAGCAGGAGGATATCCCTTTGCTAAGAACCTCATCTCCCAGACACTGAGATAGGACGTAAAAGTTCAGATGCTGTGCCACATGGCAGAAGAATGTCTGTGTCTGACTCACACTCCAGAGCTCAAAGGGCCAGTCCTTTCAAGGCAGGCTCTGCCTCGTCTACATGCCTTCCTCCCTTGCATTCTTCTGAAAACACTAAGTCCCTCAGGAAGTCTCTTACACAAAAGTCCCCACTGCAGATTTTG
This sequence comes from Acomys minous, assembly GCF_964271855.1. Classification (NCBI taxonomy): domain Eukaryota; kingdom Metazoa; phylum Chordata; class Mammalia; order Rodentia; family Muridae; genus Acomys; species Acomys minous. Next base: position 49,166,696 of record NC_140500.1, read on the forward strand.
ACAGGACGCTAATTAGACTGTGTGCTCCTCGGCTCTGATTCTGTTCAGTCATGGCTAAGTCAGACTCCTTTCTTATTCACGGAGCATCTTCAGATCCAGTGGTTGTTTCCCATCTGGGACTCCTATCTGCTGTGGGCTGTGTGGGAATTCTCTTCAGCTGAGGTGAATATGAGGAGGCTGTGGAGGACCAGTTACCTTGGGCAGTCATATGGTCTTTTCTTTCCACATCTGGTCGCCCTGCCTTCTGGCACAGGAGGCGCACTTACCCACGCCTCATGAGTCCATATCTAGAGACCGTGTCCACCATCCTTCCAGGCCCCGACCTGCAGAGGAAGGATAGCAGGCTACCAAGAAGAGACTTGATACCCTATGAGCATATACAGGGGGAGCATATACCCCTCAGTCACAGTCATAGAGGAGGGGAGTAGGGGGAAAATGGGAGGGAGGGAGGAATGGGAGGACACAAGGGATGGGCTAACAATTGAGATGTAATATGAACAAATTAATAAGATATTTAAAAAACATGTTATAGACCATAAAAATCCTCCTGCCTCTGGCTCAGGGGGTGGGGGGGGGGTGCAGGGGGGAGGTGAGAATGAGCACACAAAGTCACTGTGCCGGAGGCTGGAAGGTTATAACCAAGGCACTGACAGACAGATCTGGTGTCTGATGTGTCAGGCTCTATCCTTATCCGTGAAGCATATTCAAGTTCAGTAGTTGTTTCCTACCTGGGACACTATTCTGCCATGGCCTACTTGGGAACTCTTTTCAGGCAAGGCGAATGGGTACGGCTTGTGAAGGCCCAGTTACCTTGGACAGTTTATAGGTTTGAGGATGGCAAAGGGGGCAGTGAAATTCCCTGGTGTCTTTTATAAGAGCATTAATAACACCGAAGAAGGCTCTACTTTTATGACTGTACCATCTCCCACGGGGCTGTCTCCAAATGCCATTGTATATGGGTTAGGTCCTAACATACATATGACAGAGTCTTAACTACTTTTCTCTTTGCCCTGATAAAATACCAAAAAAGCAGTCCTAGGAGACAGTCCATCATGGTGTGGGAGATGTGGTAGAGTTAGTGCAGAGCAGATGACCAGGCTGCATAGAAAGATAGATAGATAGAAAGATAGAAAAAACAGTGGATGCTCACATTCAGCTAGAGGCTTTCTTTTAATCCAGTCCAGGACACAAGCCAGGAATGGTGCTGCCTTCCCCTCGCAGGCATGACTAGACACTGGCCTAATATAGTAATCCCTCACAGGTATGCTGCAAGCTTGTCTCTTAGGTGGTTCCAGATCCATTTTTTTTTTCTACTAAGACTTTGAAATCCAGTATATGCTATGCACTCACACACAAGGCCTGGCCACTTCTCAGGTTTGAGAGTCTGTGGTCTTCTTTCTCTTCCCTCACTGTCCAGTTTTGAAAACTCAATATTCTATATTTATGGGTATAAAAGCATAACTTTGTACACACGTGAGTGAAAGGACCTTATAAACTACAATTCCATAAACAAAAAGAAAGAAAAAAAAAGACGTTTTTAGGTCTAGAAAAATGTTTTAAGTTGATAATGACAAGATGTGATAGAGATTGATTTACATTCAGAATTTTAGACACACTAAGATAGGAAAGATGCTTTCTTCAAAGCTGTCAAATGCGAATAGCCAAAACACTAAGAATGTAACATTTATATAATTCCCAATTATGTCATGGTTCTTCTTGCTATAGGTAGTTTATTATATATGTGTGTGATAATATAAATGTATATGTAAAAAATAAAAATGTTTAATAAAAAAACTGACAGTTAAAAAAAAAGAAAACTCAACAGTCAAGTTTTTTTTTTTCATTTAATTTGCATTTCGTCTAGCCATCTCTTCTCTAAGACAATAAACCCAGAATGGGCAGCCTCACAAATAGGAAGCACAGAGATGAAAAAGAAATGGTAAAGAAAGACACCACAATGTGGGTTAATAGCTCTGGGGTAGTTTGAATGAAAATGGACCCCATAGACTCATCAGGAGTGGCACTATTAGAAGTATGGCCTTGTAGGAGTAGATGTGGCCTTGTTGAAGGAAGTGCATCACAGGAAGTGGGCTTTGAGGGTTCAGAAGCTCAAGCCAGGCCCAGTGTCTCTCTAGCTCTCTTCCTGATGCCTGCCAATCTGTATGTAGCTACCTCTCCCGCACCATGTCTGCCTGGAAGCCGCCATGCTTCCTGCCAATGACAATAATGGGCTAAGCCTCTGAACTGTAAGCCAGCCCCAGTTAAATGTTTTCCTTTATAAGAGTTACCATGGCCATGGTGTGTCTTCACAGCAGTGAGACCCTAACTACAGCAAGCTGGCTGTGGGAATGGCTCAGCTACCAATGACTGCCCTGGCCTTTGGCGTCATCCCAGAGGGAGGCCATTAAGGCTTCTCTGTGTCGAGGGAGCCTTCATTGTTGATAAATGATGGTGGCTGCAATTGGAAAATTCATGCCCAACCTTTGGCCACAGGCTACAGGTTCACTGCCTCAAAGTGACTGCCTGCAGCTCGCAGACACAATTGGACTTGAGTAGCAGGCTTCTCTGCTGCTGCTCGGGCCACAATAAAGACCTGATTAGAGTCTTAATCCTTACTTAATCTTTTCTATAATAATTTTCATTCTTTATCCGAAGACAGCTACTCCTTTCTGCTCTGCTTTGTGCTCCACAGATTTGATTTTCTTTTTCCCTTTCAGAAAGAGGGCAGTCCACAAAGTTCAAGAGGGAGCTTGAATAACCTATTTCTATCTGTTTAAATATTAGATTGGTTTTCAGCATTTTGGGTGGGGGTTTTCCTTCCCATGAAGAGCCCTGGCTTGGATTACTTTTAATTTACTTAGTACTATAAATAATTATTTAGGCACCTGTCATTCGGTGTTTAGTAACTTCAGGAGTGTGTGTGTGTGTGTGTGTGTGTGTGTGTGTGTGTGTGTGTGTGTACACTCAAGCTTGTTAAGCACCAACATAAGCCAGGAAAAGGACATCAATAAATGGTATAAAAACAGACACCATTTGATTCTGTCCTCAAGGCACCAAGAGCCACATTTCTCACAATGTGATTGTAATCAGGAAAAGGATTCCGTGAGCAAGTCAATTTGAAAAATGCTGTGTCCAATTACCACACCCCTCTACAGGACCGCTCTGAACCTATAATCTGCTAACACATAGCGTGCATCTCCATGAGGGAGGATAAAACATGGCATTTCTTAAAGTGTTTTGGCTATAGCTCTGTGCTCTGGTGTGCTATAACTTCATAGGACAACTGTCTTGTGAATTGTCATCTAGAGAATGACAGCTCAGGGGCTTCGTGGAATAGAGAGATATTGAAAAATAACTGTAGTCATGGTATTTTGTGAATACAGCACCGAGCCAGGCTCAGTAGAGAAGCAGAGCAGAGAGCCTACATCTTTTGCTGTAGGTTGGAGAGGTGCTGAAGCAGTCGATGGAAAGATAGGACAAAGCCTTGCATGTCGACTTGCAGAGAAGTTGTTGGCATATACATCAAAAGGATGTGTCTGCACTTAAGACAACACTCTTGCGGAGTTTAATAGTTATGCTTTGTTTCTTATACATATCAAGGATCCAGTTGGTAAATAACTCATAGCTAGACTGGGTTGATGTGATGGCCTCAAAATCATCTATGTGCTAAACGCTGGGGCCTGTGACTGTGTTAATAAAATGGAAAAGGGGTTTAGTAAATGTGATTGAGTTAAGGATCTTGAGACTGGGAGACTGTCCTAGGTTATGTAGGGGGTTCCAGAGCTGTCAAACAAAGCCTTACGAGAAAAATAGAAGAAACCACAGAGGGGAGTAGTGATAAGACCAGGAAAACTGGGAACAATTTGAAGATCCTGTAGATTTAAGAAATATTTTCTAAGACAACAACAAGAAAAAGAATGGCATTATTTCACATTCTGGGAAATGCTTGCCGAGTGGCTTCATGGAAGACAGGCAGACTCTAACAGCTGTTTCTGCCTTTAGTCTCTTACAATGCCATGTGCCCTGAGGCCCCTGAAAAAATTCTAAGAGAACGAGAGTAAATGACCAGTAATGTTTTAGTGTTGCAATAAAACAAGTTGTTTTCCTCATGACCCATGCCTTCGAGCATCTGCTACAGCTGACTTGACATGATGGATTAAGTCAGGTGGGCTAGCTCCCTGTCCTTCACAGCAACCCTGTAGGTAATCTGTGTGTTGAATGCTTATGTAATCCCCAAATTCAGATGTTAAGATCCTAATTTCCAATGTAGGGTTTTAGTTCAAAGAGTAGAACCATAGACTATAATTAAATTATAAATGGATTAGTTCCATGGCACAAAGGCCCATCCATGGTGCTCTCTTGTCCTCTTCATGACACGGGAAGACAGCAAAACTTGATATCTTCATCAGGAAAGATGTCCCATCACACATAAGATTCCAGTTAAGAATGCCAGCCCTCAGATTTTGAGAAATGTGTTCCCATTTTTTATAAGCTATGTAGACAATGGGCCAGGATAAGGCCAGGATCCAAGGGCAAAAAGCCTTGGATTGATATCACTAGCCCTAGTGCCTGGGGCTCCCTGCTCCTGCCCCTGCCTGTATTCTAACCCTCACCTCCTCCAGAGTCACCTCAATGCCAAGCATCTGATCCACCCATCATAGATTCTCTGGATGTGAACCACGAACACCTTGCAGGATGACTCAGTCAGAAGGCAATCGAAAGCCCTTCCCACTTCTTCTTCTCCATAAAGGAAAGAGGAGGCCCTGAGGAGGGCTAACACTTGCATGTGGTTCCTTAACACAACAGACAGAAACTCAACTTCCTGCTGCTGAGTTGGCATTCCTCCATGATGCCATGGGACGTTGAATTCCATAATTTGAGCAAGGATTTTAGTATCACATCAATAAGGTCGCTTTCCCCGTATGGCATCTATATTTTACCCACTACCCAACAATGTCTGTTCTCCGAAAGGGTAAGAGTTAGGAGTGTGAAGGTCTTACACTTAGCTCTTGAGGGTTCTCCTTTTGGTTCCTTACAAGGGGTGCCATTTACCTTTATCACTGTACTAACCTAAACGCCAACACCAAATAGGCATTTAATACATATCAAGTGAATGAGTAAAAACTATGGATGTCTTTGGCTCCCTTACTTCACCTCTGCATGGTTTTTTTAAAGTCTTATCTTCAGAATATTTTGTGGCTTTGCACCTGCACCAATGGGCTCTGCAGCAAAAATAACCCTTGAGAGTCTAGAAGATGGCGGGGTGGGTGAAGTGATTGCCACACAAGCCTGAGGACCTGAGTTCAGATCCACAGAACCCATGTAAAACCAGGCATGGTCTACAATCCCAGCACTCCTTACAAAGAGATGTAAAGACAAGAGGATCCTGGGAAATTCACTGGCCAGCTAGCCTAGCACAGTAGGTGGGGGCGGGGGCGGGGACAAAGAGACTCCATCTCAAACAAGGTAGAAAGTGAAAACTGTGACTCTCTGTGTGTGCACCCAAACTCACATACACATAGCCATCCTACACACACACCTCCCACTCCCCCATCTCCATTTCCACGAAAGGACACAAACTGAAAACAAGGAAAAGAAAATGAAGATAAAGAGCCTTGTAGTGAATGGCTCGGACACTAAATTCAGCTCCTCCCGAAGCCACCCAGCCTTTCCCTTCCAATTGCAAGAGTCAAGCCCGCTCGGATTTTCTTTTTCTTTTCTTTCTTTCTTTCTTTCTTTCTTTTTTTTTTTTTTTTTTTTTTTTTTTTTTTTTTTTTGGTCACCCTTTCAATGCTTTCCAAAGTCATGAGGTCACATCCCTGAAAGGAGAAAAATGTCCAAACACTCTGGGAATCAGGCCCAAAGAAAGGCTCTCTCCCCCAGCGAGGACACACCTGCTTACTGACCGGGCCTATCTGCTGCATCTGGGGATGAGGGGTTGAGCCAGCCAGGCAGTGCAGCTGTTTGCTTTAGAAAAAAAAAATATGCTTACACTGTAAATACCCCACAGGACTGTGCCTGGTGTACAAAAATCCCAGTTCCAGAGAAAATACATAAATCTGACCTTGGTGGGGGTAGCCCCGCCAGCCCCATGCTTAGCAAACCGTCAGCATTTTCTCAGTGGAAGCAGGTGGCCTTGCCCTGTGGACTTTGGAATCCTCTCTTTTTTCTTGTGTTTTTTAAGTCCTCGGAATAATTGAGAGCGGGCCAGTTCTTCCAGGTGCCTGGAGAACAATGAAAAACTACTGCTGTACTTAAAGCTATTAGTCACCTGGGAAATCTCCCCTTTAGTTTTAAACGAGACGCTGTGGAATGAACTGCTTAAAGCAGCTTTTCCATTAGGGATAGACAAGGAAGGTTTGTGGCAGCATCCGTAACAAACCACGTTCAGTGGATCTGTCATGTTTGTTTCATGAAATAAGAGTGTATTTGATATCTTTCTGTCTGTCTGTCTGTCTGTTTACCTTCCTTCCTCCCTCCCTCCCTCCCTTCCTCCCTCCCTTCCTTTCTTTCTCCTTCCCTCCCTCCCTCCCTTCCTTCCTCCCTCCCTTCTTTCCTTCCCTCCTTCCTTTCTTCCTTCCTTTGAGGAACTTAAGCGAAGAGAGGTGTGTTGTGGCTCTAGGTTGAAAGGCTGCGGTTTATCACAGCTTGCTGCTAAGTTGCATTTCAGTAGAAGACATAAGGCAGAGATAGTCAGCCCTAAACTAGGCTGCGCTGTTACAGCAAACGAAGCCCACTCCTGGTGGTGTGCGTCTAGCAGCTAGGCCACATGTACCAAAAATTCCATCACATACCAAACAGCACCCTCAGTCAGGGACCTGGTGTTCACACACCACATGAACCTAGGAAGGACATTTGAGGTCCAAGCAATAACAAAGAGAGGACATCACCAACCAGAAGCAAGAGTTCTAAATAAATAAAACAACAATCAGTGAAGAAGCCGAATCATAGTGCAAACCTCTAACAAGGCTCCTGGGTCGTGCCCTCCCCCGAGTCATTGTCACCCACCTAATCACAATCTCAGCAGGAAAGGTAGATTAAAGTAGGCTCTCTTTGTGCCAGTAATGCTCCAAATCAAAATTCAAACTGAAAATCAGTCAACCCTAAACCAAAGACCCAACCAATTACTCAAACCTTTGCTGTTCTGACAGTTTCCTTCTTTATAGCCCCTTCCCTTTGTTACTTTAATTTCTTCCCCCTCGAAAAAAGAATAGTTGTAATTTATGGCTAGGAGGAGTAACTGATGGCTGCTGGCAAGTTAACTGAAGGGGCCAATTGTTCCATAAGGCATGAATCAGAAGGCTAGGAGCCATTCACCCGCAAAGACTGATGTGTGAAAGGGCAAAGCATGGTACCTCCATTGTGTGGCCCAGAGTTTTCCTGTTTGCTTCCAAATTCCTCAAGGCAGCCTGGTGTGCCACAGGCCAAGCTACAGGGACAGTGTGCAAAGCCAGAGGTGTGTGTTCCATACTCACATCGGGGTCAGCTTCCTGGAGACAAAGGCTGCCTATTCACTTTTGTTGGCACAGTCAAGATCTTTTACACAACTGTCAAGACAGGCAACAAACCGGCCATTTTGCTATGTGCTGTGTATCCTGAATGTCCCCAGGCCTCACTGGATTCCAGCTAGGCATGGGGTCATGAAGACACATGAGGATGCCCTCCCTGAAACTCCCACATGCCTGATACTCCCAAGTGTTTCTAGGGACCAGGGATTGTATAGGTTGTGTGTGTTTCACCAGCCCGCATGGCATGATGCTGCCGTAGACAACAGCTGTGTTCTAACAAAACTCGTCTGCCATCTACAGATGGTAGATTCCTGACCACCACTGTGCCAACCACCATGGTCACCGATGCACAAAGATTCACACAAACCAGGCAGAGACTGGATTCTCCCTAGAAGAAAGAGGTTGTTCTGCTTCAGGTTTTGATCCTAAACCACATTGTACATCCTTCTTAGTTCACCTGGCATTGCTGTAACAAAACACCAGAGGCTATTTTATGAAGAAGAGGTTCATCTAGCTCGCATTTCTGTGGCCGTAAGAACATGATGTGTTGACATCACTCAAACCTGATGAGGACCTTGTGAAGTATAGCATCACCCCATGATAGCAAGGGAGAGGTCCCCCAGCATGATAAGAAGCCAAAGGCCTGGGCACAACCAGCCTCAATGTTCCATAACAACCTGTTCTCCCAGGAGACAAGCTGGTCCTGTGATAATTACGTCAATTCCTCCCAAGGTAACCTAATCAACTTTACTGGCCCACCTCATCAAGGCCTTCTACCTCTAAATACTATGTTGCCATGTTGGTAGCCAAGTTTCTAACACAAAGATCTTTGGGTAGCCTCAAGCCACAGCCTGCGTCTAAAAAACAAAATATACTGCAACTTTTCTTTGTAGCTGCCCACGGAGCTCAGGGTAGACTGAGTCATCTATTCCTCCTCACAAACCTCTGCTTACATATGTTGGTGTTGGGATTTGTGTGTGTGTGTGTGTGTGTGTGTGTGTGTGTGTGTGTGTGTGTGTGTGTGTGTGTGTACATGTGAAGGCCAGGGGACAGCCTTGGCACAGAACATCTATATTTTTTGAGACATGGTTTCCCACTGGCCTAGAACTCATTGACCATTAAGCTCTGGGGAGTTGCCTGCCTCCTTCCTAGTGTTGGTATTACAACCCTGCACCACATGCCGAGATTCCTTATTTGACTGGCTAGCTAGCTGGCTGGTTGGTTGGTTGGTTGGTTGGTTGGCTGGCTGGCTGGATAGCTGGCTGATTGGCTGGTTAGCTGGTTGGCTGGTTGGTTGGTTGGTTCATTGATATTCTGAGATATGGTTTCTCCTTGTAGTCCTGACTATCCTGGAACTCACTCTATAGGCCAGACTGGCCTTGAACTCGGAGCTCTGCCTGCCTCTGCCTCCTGAGTGCTGGCATGCACCACCACACTTGGCTCTCCCAGATTCTTTTTTAATGTGGATTCTGGGGATCGAACTCAAGTCCTTGTGCTTGCAAAGCTCAGTGTTTCGGTGTGCTTTGGCACTTTACCAAGCAGATGGGGAGACATCTCCCCAGCCCTAAAGCTCTTCTCTTAGTGAATCTTTTGCCTGCCAGAGTCTATCTGTTCATTCCAATAACACCCTGAGAACAACTTAATCAAGAAGAATCCACATAGCTCCCGTCCCCACTAAGGGTCACCCTATCACACTAGATCCCTAGGTCAACAAGGATCCATTGTATATGGTTGACCTTCAACCTTCTTTGTCCTTATGCCATTAGACATGTGTACTATTGTGTTAAGAAAGCCATAGGATTAAAAAAAAAAAGCATTATAAAGAAGAAGAAACAAAAAAGGCAGGCCACTGCAACCAACTGTGGGAAGGAGGACCCAAGGCCTTCTGTACACTGCATGGTCCTAGTGACAATAGCAACACACTAGCAGGCAACGCTTGCCTTGGAGTTTACGAACCATTTTACATACATTATTTCATTTGAATAATGAGCTGAGCCCAGCCCTGAGGACCCCGAGTTGTTAAATAGCAATGAAATGGAACTTTCTGTTTCTAAGTAGGGAAGTTTTATTAAAAAAAAAAAAAGTATTAAAAATAGCTCCAAAAGCAATTTGAACATCAAAGAACTTTTTTTATGAAACAACATTTTGATGAGTTAAGTGTAAATGACTCAGAAACATATGGATTAAATTTGCGTTAAAATAAACAAGGGTTTAAAAATTAAGAGACAATGTAGTCTGAAATTTTATCTTATTTAATTCAATGTGCCTGACGTGGGCGGGGGGTGCAGCTGGACAGGGAGGGTTTAGCAACCCAGAGAGTTGAAGGGCATCTGCCTTGTTACCTGGATTCTGCTAGACGCTGGCTGATGTGCATCCTGCAGATTTTAACTCTTAAAGGCACAGAGGCCATGCACTAAGTGTTTCCTTTATGACATAAAGTGGTTGGCGCTGGTTGAATGAAGTCGGGAGTAGCATCACTACACACTGATCCCAACAGTGCTGTTTAGCTTCTGTTCCTAGCATCATTTTATTGTTGCTTTTGTTTTTATTTTATTTTTGAGAACATCTCAGTTTGTAGCCTTGACTGGCTATATGTAGCTTTGACTGTCTACTGAGAGCACTGCGATTAAAGCACTGTGCCACTCTGTCACACTTTTAGCATCATGGAATGGTTCTTAGGAGAAATATATTGTTTTCACAATTAATCTCTCTCTTCCTCCCCTCCCTCCCTTTCTGGTAGTATCTCACAGAGCCCAGGCTAGCCTAGAACTCACTATGTAGACAAGGCTGTTTTTGAAACTCCTCTACCTCTTCCTTCCCATTGATGGTATCATAGGCACATACCACCCCCACATTTAGTTGATGTTGGAAATCAAACCTAGGGTTTCTCAAATGCTAAGCAAGCCCTGTTCTAACTCTGTCACAGCCCCAGCCAAGTTCAGCAAATTTCGGGTACATGTTCCTTACATCCGAAGATTGATTTTTTTTTTTTTTCCCTCTCAGTGGCAAACACTACTGCAAACCTTCAGTGTTCACATATGGAGGGTTTAGGGATTTTTTTTTTGTTTTGTTTTGCTTTTTTTGTTTTGTTTTGTTTTTTACCCTCTGTGTCTAGTTGAAGACCTCAAAGCCACAGGCACACATGGTCCAGCCGTAATAGCAGCTCAGTAAACAAGACTTGGTAGCTGTGATCATTAACAGAGTTCTAGGGAAAGTCCAATGCCTGACTGGTGTCTGCAGTAAAACTGGGCCAAGAAAAAAGGAGTTTTGCAGTGCCAGTTAGCTGCCCGTGTCATTTTGTTAACTGGATTCCAGAAACCAGAGTCGCCTACAGCAAATTGTCAGAAGTTGTGTTTAGCATGCTGCCAGCTTTGCCTGTTGCATTCTACAACTTCTGTGCCCACACACACAGGCCTGTGCCCTCACGGCATCCGGTGAGTCACACTGTGCCTGAGGACACGCAGGAATGGGTCTTGCAGGAGATTCTGTAAGAATCTCTCCATACAAGATCATGATTTTTCTCTTCCAAGTATCTTTTCTCTGCGTCCTATGTGAGCGTCCTGGGATCAAGGCATGTCACACTGTCAACCAGCTCCACTGGACGACACCTAGCTTGCACGAAGTATCTAATACACGCCACAGGAGCCAGTTTTCTTGTTCCGAGGCCCAGCTTTCTCCCGAGCAGCTATGCCTTGCTCTCTCCTGCCCACCTAAACTGCTTTCTCTGCCTGGAATGTGTCCTTCCTCACGGCCCCATCTTCTGCCACCACGAACCCGCTGCCCTTAGACCAACTTTTCCCGGGGTCTTTCCCACACATTGCCCAAATGGCTTCCTGCCTTTCCAGATATGAACCGTGATCTCTCTCAGCTGACATCACACACTGTCAGGATTCACATGGACAGGGCCCCCTTTCTCTCAACCTGCTCTGAACAGTAAAGCCTCTGTTAGTTCAAATGAGAGACAGAGTGCTGGTACACTATGCAGTCCTAGCCAGGAGGCTCTCAAGTGCAACTCCAGCTTTGCATACATAGTGAGAGACTATTTTGTTTACGGTGTGGGGAGGCAGCTCAGGTGGCAAAGTGCTGGCTACAAAAGAATGAGGACCTGACTTCGATCTGCAGAATCTATCAGGGGGGAAAAAAAATGCATGTGGTGATGAATGAGTGAGTGTAATCCCAGTTCTGGGGAAGCAGGGACAGGCAGCTCCCTGGGGCTCACTGGCAAAGACCCTGTCTCCAACAAGAAGGTAGAGAGATTGAGAAATGACATCCAGTGTTGATGCCTGGCCTTGACACAGGTGTGCACCTGTAAACACAGAGACACACAGACACACACACACACACACACACACACACACACACACTTGAATTTGTGTTCTCGGTGGAACTGGCTGAACTGCTTGTTCTCAGCAGGCACACGTGGCTAGCTGCTTCCTGGACCGCGTGGAGCTGGAACACATCCATCACTACAGGAAGACCAAATAGGACTATTCTCTGTATCTTTCACAAACCCTGCAGCTGTTTGCTATAGTCACCAGACCACGTGATACTCCGGCTCCTGTCTATGTCACGTCTCAAGGGATTGCTTGTGATCCTAACACTCAGGTGCCTGAGGCAGGACGACTGAGAATTCCTGGCTAACCTGGGCTACCCAACAAGATCACCTCTCATAAGAAAAGACGATTTTTAAAGAGGAAACGTTGTGTTCTGGTCTCAGGCAACTGACTGTGGGGCTATGTGAATACACAGGGACTGCCCTGAAAGCTGCAGAGATTGAACAGCATCCATTAGATGCTGACTAACATCGCCTACCACACTTGTGACAACCAAAACTGCCTCCCGAGTTTGCCAGATGTTCCCTAGAAGCAACACTGATCCCAAACGAGAACCGCTGATGGAATGGTCAGTTCAGGCTCAGCTGGATGCGTAGAGGCCTCTCAAAAATCTTAGCTTTGTGGTTTTAGCAAATGACAAACAAGCCGACACCTCCTCCTCTTCCCAGGAGAACTCCAACAAATCTTCTAACCCCTAGTGAATCCTCCAGGCCAGCCTGCCATCTGGGAACTGTCCTCTGGCAGCTTCCTTTCATGCTGAGCTGAGAGAGAGCCTTGGGTGCTGCTTCTGACAGCCCAGATGCACAGCGGCTTCTCTTGACTCATGCACATGCTCTGTTTTGCAACTCAGCCCGCTTCTCCATGACCCGGTCTAGATGCCCAGTCTTACCAGCAACCTTTCTGCCAGAGAGGACAGTTGGGAGGGATGTGCAGAGGAGCGCTCCCTCCTTCAGGCAGTCTGGAGGACAGCTTCACAAGAAGATCCAGGCCCCTTAGCACATGGCCAGAGCCACGGCAGGTAGGAACGCATGTCCCCGGTTGCTGCCGCCTCGGCCATTCTGAGCAGTCACAAGCTGAGTGCAGCAAGAAGGATGGTCTTTGACCACAGCACAGTCTTTCTTCTGCAGCCCTCTCTCTTCGTAGATTCAAGCCCCAGGTCCCTACCTTCCCCACTTCTGTTTGATTCTCCTCACAGCACAGGGACAGCAAACACACCCTAAGGAAAGCATCTCTTTTTGGAAATGTGTGTCTAACCAAGGCAGCATTTCATTACTGGCCCTGAGGAAAATCTATGGGTGGAAAAAGTATGTTGTACAGGCTTGAAGAATGTTCGTTACTGTCTTCCCTCTGGGATCATAGTGCTTGTTGGTTTATGAAAGCTCTGAGACGCCCTGCAGTTAAAGAAGTAGAGGTTCCGAGCAAATGTCCGTTGGCTAGCTAATTCAAACAAGCCATGACTGGACCTACTCATGAGCCCTTTGGGAAGACATGAGATGGAGAAAAGACAAGCACACGGGTCTAAACAGGGTCCATGGAAATCTCTGGACAAACTCAGGCGGGCTGCTGTTGCTCAGGAAAAGCCCCTGACGGTGGAACCACCAGGCTCAAACTTCTCAGGCTCAAGGGGAAAAAAAAAAAGGAAGGAAAAGGAAAAAAAGAAAAAAAAAAAGATGAAGATTTCCCCCCCCCCAATGACTATATAAAGATTTATTCTTAGGAAAACAATCTGTTTACAGTTTTATTTTAGGTTCCGATGTTCAGATGTTCTCCACAAGCTTTCTGATGAGTCCCGCTGCTGCCTCCTATTAAGGGCGTTGGACTTGGCTCCTAATGAGCAATCAGCTCCAAAGAATGAACAGCTTATGAATAAAGATCATCACCAGCGGAGGAGGCAGGAACGAGCACATCAGCCCTGCCGCCATCTCCTCCTCTACTGGGACTCTAACGAGTCAAGGCTCTGGGACACTGCTGCTTTGCCTAGCTCCTGGGCAGTGTGTGGCAGGACTGACAGCCCTGGGGTGGCCAAAAACCCACCACTACCTCCCCCAAATAATAGTGGTGTGACCTTGGCAAGATGGTTTGTGCCATTAGAGGTGATTTTTCTGAAAAGGAAAAATAAATAAATAAATGTATCCTAAGATCCAGGACATCCAAGGAGGTCAGCGTTCAGAAAGCCCTTCACTTGGACCGCAGGTATAAATGTCTCTGTATTTTCCAAAGCCTTCTAATTAGAATGCAATGCTTCCTTCCTGCAATGGGTGGATCTGAAGTATCCTCCATGGCCTCCTGCGTTTGAACACTTAGTCCTTAGCTGGTGGCATTATTTGGAGGGTTATAGAGTCTTTGGGACTGTGGCCTAGCTAGCAGGAGTGAGTCACAAGATGGGCAGTCAAGATGACAGTCTACTCTCTGCTTCTGGTCCCATTCTTGGCTTCCTGATCTACCCGCATATGAAGAGCTCCACTCCCATTGCCGCACGTTTTACCACGCCTTCCCTGACACACACAGGTCCGGTGTTCTGCAACGGCAGTAAGAAAATTAACATATGTAGTGCACTTGCATGAAGAAAGCAGACACAGGATGCAGGCTAAGCAAGCAGCCCGGGACCTACATGCAGGGAGAAGAGTACCATTTTCCGCAGTCATCTGACCTTTCACAGGGCAGTCAGAGTGCCTGCAGCACAAGCATGGCGATGTGAGTTCAAATCCCCAACACCCTTGTGAGAAGCTGAATGTAGCTGTGTGGTCCTGTAACCTTAGCATGGGAGGGGGTGGGGAAAAGCGGCTTGCAGGGTACAAGGCTAGCTTCAAATTCAGTGAGAAACTGTGTTCCAAAGGAATAAGACAGATAGGATTAGAATAGGGCATCCAATGCCCTACTCACTTTGGAGCATAGATATACACAAGCATGTGCACCAAAAATGAATGAATGAATGAATGAATGAATGAATGATTTATAAATGTAGACAGCATCATACCATATGACTCCTAGTGGCGGATCACATGGCTTGTGCATCAATGACGAACACAGCTAGCTGTCAGAATATGAATTGCAGGACACATTGATCATTAACACTTCAAATGCACTTCAAGCATCAGGTTCCTCTTGGATCTACACCTATCTGAGCATCATTAATGACAAGGGTAATAATAATAATAATAACAATAATAATAATAATAATAGAAAAACGTATGTGTGTGTGTGTGTGTGTGTGTGTGTGTGTGTGTGTGTGTGTGTTTATGAGGCTGAGGGAAAACTCTGTTTGAGAGTATTTGCCAAGCATATCTAAGGTCCCAGGTTCCATGTCCAGGGTTGTCTACCCAAAAAAAAAAAAAGAAAGAAAGAAAGAAAGAAAAAGTAGACACAAACTGTACAGTAGAATTCACAGCATCTCTGACCCCAAAAAGTATAGACAGTATTAGACATTATTAATATTTTTATCATATAACAGTCATCATACATGACTCAAAGAGGACTTTGATTGTCAATTTCAGAGAGTAATGGTAGCCGTTAGCATCTGTACTGCTTACTACTTTACAACCAAACAGATGTATAATGAACATTTTAAAATAATTTATAACTATATTTTGGCCTAGTTGATGAGCTTTGGAATCTGCTGTATTTTTCTTTGTGCATTTAAGGGTATTTTTTTTTCCTGACAAGGGATCCATACATGCCAAGCATTCAAAACATGAAGCTAACTTAAGGGACCAGCAAAATGGTAGTGTGGGTTAAGGTGCCTGGTAAAGGTACCAGCTCTGGCAACTACAGTTTGATCCCCAGGCTCCACTTGGCAGAAGGACAGAATTGACAAGTTGTCCTCTGATTGCTATTTGTGCCACAGCATGTGTGTGCATACACAGAGACAATAAATAAATCAAAATGCTATTTAAATTATTTTTTAAAAACTGATTTAATAACATCCTGTATGAACTAGGTGGGAAAAGTTGTATTGTTGACAGACCAGAGGCTAAGGTACGGAAAGCCTAAGTTGTTAGCCCAAGGTCAAAGAGCTGAGCGAGATCTCACTGAGAACAGGAGTCTGGGTGATCTGTGAGAGCTTCCAACCTTCACCAGACCCCTGAAACCACCTCTGAGATTCTGTGAAAGTTCCTGCCTCTGATCCTGGAAGTGATGTGGTCCCCTCTTGCCTCAGTCCTCCCCTACTTCACTTGACAGCTGAATGCTGCTCATCTGTTCCACTGGTGGTGCTGTCATTGAGGGAAGTCAGGGCAGGAACTCAAGAAAAGAAGGAACCTAGAAGCAGGAACCAAAGTAGACACGATGTGAGAAGGCTGCTCACTGGATTATAACCCGTGGCTTGCCCCTCAGCCAGCTTTCGTAAATAACCCAGGGCCTCCAGCTCCAGGAAGCCTGGGGCCTCCCAGATCAATCATTAATCAAGAAAATGCCACATAGGTCAATCAGATTGGGTCATTTTTTTTCAATTGAGGTTCTCTCTTCCCAGATGTCCCTACTTTGTGTCAATTTGACAAAACAAAAACACAAAACAAACAAACAAACAAAAAAGCCTAACCAGTACCTTCCTGAAGTTTAAGGGCTATGATGTCCTATGCCATACATGCTCTGAAATTCTTTTTACTAACCTATTTCTTCAACAGTATTTCATTATCTTTTGCATTTTGCTTTTCTATATAAATTCTAAAACAGTTGAAGTTCCACAAAAAATTTTTTAGAGTTTTTAAACATTTGAGAATTTTTCTAAAATTACTGTGCACACACATACTAACTTGGGTAGAAATGGCATCTTTAAAATATTGAGCCTTTTTATCCTTAAATAAAAGTTAACTTTGTGTTTATTAGCTTGTTCAATGCTTTCTTTTCTCCAGCCTTATTAAGATATTATTAATGAGTAATGTATTTTTTCCCAATGGATATAGGGTGATTTGATGTTTGTCTAAGTTGTGAAATCTTTAATCACAATCAGATGAATTAACTCATCCATCGTGACACTTAGTTGGTACTTGTGAACGTGAAAGAGGGTGAGAATGTGGGTGTGTGAATGGGAGTGAAAATGGGAGTGTGGATGTGAGTGTGCGTGAATGTGGGTATGAATTTGGGTGTGTGGTGAGCACATTTTAAATCTACTAAGAAATGTGGGTATGAGGCACACATCTGTCATCCCAGCACTTGGGAGGTAGAAGACTAAGGACATAGAGTCATCCTTGGCAACCTAGTGAACCCAAGGGCATCTTGGGCTACGTGAGACCCTGTCTCAAAAATACATGTAATCTACTAGGACGATTTCATGTGAGTTGTATAACTCAACTATACTCACAATGCTGAACATTATATTCACATAATTATTCATCTTTTTATTCCAGAGTGTTTTGTTTTGTTTGAGATAGGATTTTGCTATGCAGCCCAGGCTACCCTTGGATTCTTGCTTCAACCTCTTACATGCTAGGATGACAGGTGGAGGCCAGCTCATTTTTAACTTAATTTTCACCTTTTCTTTTGTTGTTGTTGTTGTTGTTGTTTTAATTTTCACCTTTTCACATACATAACTATTTACTGACATTTTAAAAAATAATTTTCCTTCACCAAACAGAGTTCATTTTGTTCTTTTCCTGTATTTTTGTTAGTTTGGTTAATTGATAGACTTTTTTTTTTTTTCAGTTGAGCCAGCCTTGCTTTCCTGGTTAGCCTTTCCTCGTTGTGAAACAATCTCTTTCTTTAACGCTGACAGATTTTGTTGACTTGAATTTTCCTTAGAATTTTGCATTTGTGATCCCTAGTCTATACTGAGCTATTACTTCTGCTTTCCTGATGTTCTCATTTGGTGTCTGGGTTTTACTGGCCTCATAAACGTGAGTTATGGAGCAGTCCATCTTTTTCTGTTTTTGAAAAGACTCTGAGTGATTGCATTGGTCTGTCCCTTAGATGTTTGGTAGAACTTGCCAATGACAGCATCTGGACCTAGTGTTTTCTTAGTAAGAAGGACTTTACAACTGCGGAGCCAAGGTCTTTGATGATTCTAGGATGTGGCAGATTACAAAGCGGGTCACAATCCTCTGTGCGCCGTATCCACATCCTCACAATAAAGAGAAAACGTTGACGTCCTCGCCTTCTGAATCCAGACTGGACTCAGGGATTGCATAAGCAGCAGAATGCAGTTTGCCCACTGTGCCCGGTCCCCGGGAAGTTGCCATGCTTCCGTCTACTATTTCACAGCACTGCCCCACCCAGGCTGAGCCACGCCCTGCCTACCAGCAGTGGGAGGCTATGTAACACTCAGCCCATCTTGACACGTAACACGTAGGGTGGAGGGCCCAGCATCCATCCACAAAGTGACCCATCACCAACCCGCAGTTGACCGAAGACCAGAGCAGCTGTTCTGTTTCTCACTGACTTTTGAACAATAATAAGTACTGGTCATTTGAAATCAGCAAGTGACAGGAACAGAAAAGTAATACACTGCACCGTTCCTATCTTTTGTTTCTTCCAGAAAAATATTAAGCCAGTTCATCAGACTTTCTAAAAATTCATTTGTATGACTGGGGTTGTATCATACATACATGTGTATACATGCTTATCAAATTTTATTTCAATTAGTCTTGTGGATATTTTCTATTTCTGATAAATCTATAATGTTGCCTGCCCCTTTCGGTTGCTCTGTTTGGATTTATTTTTATATATCTTTATTTCTATTTGTCTTGCAGAAAGTTTATCTATTACATCATTTCAAGAAACCAAGCTCTCTATGTGTGCACTCCAGTTATATCTCCCATTCTGTGTTCCTTGGCTTTCTTCTGGTTTCTTTGATCTTCTGTATTGCTTTGTTTAAGTTGCATCTTCATTAATGTGTTTTCAGCCTTCCCTGTGTTTAACTATAATTATTCATAAATACAAATTTCCCTTAAAGGACATTTTTATTACATCCCCCCGTTTTATTGGGCAGAATTTTATTATCATTCAGTTTGACTGCCCATTATAATTTTTTCTTCAACATATGGCTTGAGAAGTATGTTTTTAATATCAGATGGCAGAGGACAGAGTTAGTTATACTTTTTATTAATAGCTGACTTCTTTTTATAGTCACAGAGCGCTACAGCCAATGCACATTCACTCGCAAGATGCGTTTGGTAGACTAGGGAAACTTGAAGCCTGATTCCTAAACCATCAGTAGCTTCAAATCAGTAGTGGTAGGTGCATTTATGCCACAGAAATAGGCACACTGCTAA
This sequence comes from Acomys minous, assembly GCF_964271855.1. Taxonomy (NCBI): domain Eukaryota; kingdom Metazoa; phylum Chordata; class Mammalia; order Rodentia; family Muridae; genus Acomys; species Acomys minous. Next base: position 49,185,743 of record NC_140500.1, read on the forward strand.
ACCAAGGCTTTGCTCCCTTCCTGCAGAGGTGGTTTTCTAGCACAGCTTCTGCCTATGTTACGGCAACCGCTTAAAATGTAGTCACACTCCCTTTAGCCCCAGGGCATGTCCGCACTTTACACATGCTGTATGAGTGCACCAAGAATCATTTTTCCACTTATTAGAAATAGTGTCCTGGGGGCAGCAAAAGGGCTCAGCTGGTAAAGGAGCTTGCCACCAAGTCTCGCGATCTAAGTTCAATTCCTACAACACACATGATGAGAGCAGAGTCGACTTCTGAATGTTGTAGTTCTCTCTCTCTCTCTCTCTCTCTCTCTCTCTCTCTCTCTCTCTCTCTCTCTGTCTCTTATGCACACACACATGCACACACACACACGCACATGTGCACACACACACTAAATAAATGCAAAAGGCAACTACCAGTTTCTTCCATATTCTTGATATTCACAGCCTTTATCAATTATTGATAAAGAAGCTTTTAGACCTCTTACTATGGTAAAGGTCTGGCTAATATTTTTCCTTTGTGGCTCTGAAAATGAAAGTTTTGTTAAAATACAATAATTTTTTTGCTTATTTAGTTGTTAAGACAGGTCTATCTCACTGTGTGGAGCAGGCTGGCCTTGAACTTGTGATCAACTTATTTTAAGTTCTGGAGGTGGAACCCAGGGCCTCGCACCTACCACTGAACTGCTTCCCCAGCCCGTTCCATGCATCCTTGTATTTGTAGGTAGCTAATATGTTTTCTCTGTCCATCAGGTCAGCCTTTTTCTATTCTTATATATTTAGTAAACTATACAGAACTAGATATTTTTGTTTTAGCTCATAATCTGAGATTTCTCATTGAAATGTTTAGTTTTGTTATTTACGTTTGGATTTATTTCTATAATCTCATTTTTAAGGTTTCTATCAATTGCATTGCATTTAGAAGGATGAGGCCTCCTCCCTCACCCACCCACCCACCCACTAGTTTTGGAACGTGGTGTACCCTTTTGGTTTTTCCTCACAGTGAGGCCCACTTCACCTTGAGTTTGTCATGGTGTTGCTGGTGTTGCTTGTGAAGTCCCATTCTTTTTTTTTTTCTTTCTTCTTTTTTTTTTGTTTTTGTTTTGTTTTTTGTTTGTTTGTTTGTTTTTAATATATTTTATTAATTTATTCATATTACATCTCAATTGTTATCCCATCCCTTGTATCCTCCCATTCTTCCCTCCCTCCCATTTTCCCCTTACTCCCCTCCCCTATGACTGTGACTTAGGGGGGCCTCCTCCCCTGTATATGCTCATAGGGTATCAAGTCTCTTCTTGGTAGCCTGCTATTCTTCCTCTGAGTGCCACCAGGGACATGGTCAATTATGGGGCACCAGAGTTCGTGTGAAAGTCAGTCCCCACTCTCCACTCAACTGTGGAGAATGTCCTGTCCATTGGCTAGATCTGGGCAGGGTTTCTCTCTCTCTCTCTCTCTCTCTCTCTCTCTCTCTCTCTCTCTCTCTCTTCTTTTTTTTTTTTTTTTTTTCCGAGAGAGGGTTCCTTTGTGTAGCCCTGGCTGTCCTGGACTCGCTTTGTATACCAGGCTAGCCACGAACTCACAGTGATCCATCTGCCTCTGACTCCTGAGTGCAGGGATTAAAGGTGTGTGCCATCACGCCTGACATGAAGTCCCATTCTTTTTTTTTTTTTTCCGAGACAGGATTTCTCTGTGTAGCCTTGGCCATCCTGGACTCACTTTGTAGACCAGGCTGGCCTCGAACTCACAGTGATCCACCTGCCTCTGCCTCCCAAGTGCTGGGATTAAAGGCGTGTGCCACCACACCCATTCTTAAAGCCCTGCGTTGACTTTTCTCCATAGCTGAAAGAAGGCTTTCCTTCTGCCAGCCATCTGAGAATCGCCTTTGCTTTGAGGGTTTTGCTTTACTGGGAGCTGGCTTAAGAACATGATTTGAACCTCAAGCCTTCAAGTACCCTCCCCATGCCTCACAGAGGGAACTCTAACCCAGAGCAAGAACCAAAGCAAAGACCATGGCCTCCGTGGCTCGCTCTTGGCTGGGGCTCATTTTTGGTTCAGTACTGCATGTGTTCCCCAGCTTTCTGTTACTGTAACAAAACACCCGAGGTATGCAGCTCATAATAGGAAAGCTTACTTGGCTCATATCTGGAGATGTCAGCCAAGGCTACCTGGTTGCTTTGGAGCCTGTAGTAAGACAGAACAGCAACACAAGAACACACAGGGCGCAAAGCAGTTCATGGACACAGGGAAGAAAAAGAGAGGAAGGGATTTGTTGACCCCCACAGTTTTCTAGCGGGTCACATTTCCAATGAGTATGTCGACCTTTTACAGGCATCCACCTTCTAATAGCACCAGTCTGAGGACCAAACCTCTGGGGGACATTTAAGATGGAAACTATGCCACTGAAACCTCTGCCCTTCCATCTCCCTGGCTTCTGTGGAGGTCTAGCCTGCCGGCTCTTCCTCTACTCTCCATGTACTACAGAGAACCTAGTGCAACCTGGAATTTAAGGACTGTGGGTGTAGCTTGTGGCACAGCACTTGCCTAGTGTCCCCAGAACTGCACAAATAAATAGCATAACAACCAGGATTTAGATAGACCACCAAAAATCAGATTTACCATCAAGGTAAATGCCAAATACAAAATCGGCTCTTCCCAATTGGGTCCTATTTTCTGCTCCTTTCTGCCCACCACAGGGTGCTTTATTCTTCTGCTATGGGTCACTCGTTTCTCTTTTGTTTTAGTTTCCTTTTTATTTATTTATTTATTTTAAGTACAGGGTTATGTGTAGCACAGGCTGATCTCAAACTCACTGTGTAGTTGAGGATGGCCTTGAACTCCCGAACATCCTGCTTTCACCACCCCCCCCAAGTGGGATTATAGCAATGCATACGCCCAGTGCTGGGGGTGAAAACCAAGGCTCTGTGCACTCTCCGGGTGCAGCACCTCCCAGCTCAGTCTTCACGGCTTTATTTAACGATTTAGTTCCACTGGCATTTTACGTTCTAGATGGCGTTTCTGCAACTATCTCCTCCACCACATGGCCAGAAACAGAAGTCCGCCCTGTTCCCCTCTTTCTCACTCCCTTATTTATCTCTTTTGTAAACACAAATTACTGCTACTTGTTAGAGTTTTGTTTCTCGTCTTCCTCACTAGAGGACTTTGCCCTCAGGCTAGTAAGCTTGTCTGCAGCCTCATGAAGCTGCAGGAATTCTTTTCTTCTTCTTCTTCTTCTTCTTCTTCTTCTTCTTCTTCTTCTTCTTCCTCTTCTTCTTCTTCTTCTTTTTCTTCTACATTAATGCTCAAATGAACAAACTGGCTCAGAGGCAAAAGCGATGTGGTTGTAGTAGGTCCTCCAAGAAGGCCCCTGTCTGTTCCCCTCTTAAATCTGAGGGACAAGAGCAGAAACTGAGCGGCTAAGGGGGTTAGTGGGAAACTGAAATCACATGCCCTCAGTCCTGTCCTCTCAGGGATCAGACCACCTCAAGTCACAAGGAGTGGGGAAGGGATTTTTCAGGCTAAGATTGCTGAAAATATTCACTGCCTCTGTGGCGCCTACACACTGCATATTTGATTTTACCATGTTGCAAGGTAGCCCCAGATCGCTGTTTCTCCCCAAACCCCATTTTCCCTTTCCATATACGGGGTACCAGGTGCCTGAGCGGGTCATGGAATGTGGAAACAAAGCACTGGAGGGAGGGTGGCTCTCACACACCTGTTGACCACGCTACTGGCAGTTTCTGCCCCAACAGGTTTTGTTTACCTTAAGATTAAAGACAGTCTCCAGTGGACCTGCAGCCACTGCTTTATGGTGACAACCATACCAGAGCCGAGACATAGTGGGCTCTGTCACCTTTGAAAAAAAATTTTTATGAGCTTTGTTTTTTTTTTATTGGTGGGAAACCTGATCGCATCGCCGGCCCTGAAATACCCCCCTCCCCACCCCCAATGTGAAGTAACCTGTTGAAAGCAGAGTTGAAACAGCTGTGTCAGAAGAACAGAGGTTCTAAAGACAAAGAAGAATGAAGAGACCGGCTTCACGGGGAAAGTGCCTCCTACATGGGCATGAGGACCTGTGTTTAGAGTCCTCAATAGCCATGGGAAAGGCCAGGAGCTCCCTTAATTCCAGACCGGGAGGTGGGGGTTAAGGGGTGAGAGGTGAGGGGGTGAGGGGGGCAAAGATGAGAGGGATGATGGCGAAGGGAGGTGTGGCAGTGAGCCAAAAGTGAAGAGCTCTATTTCTGCTATCTCAAAAAATAAGGTGCAGGCTGACAGAGGAAGACACGTGACCATGATGTGGACCCCTGGCCTCTGTACACACACCCTCATGCTTGTGGAACACACAGAGAGAGAGAGAGGATGAGGAGGAAGAGGAGGTAGAAGAGGAAAAGAAGAGAGAGGAGTTCCTTGAACTCTTGAATCTAGAAACAAGTCTACTCAAATTATTACAGTAAGGGTAGTAAACCAGCAGGGTTTACCAAGATACAATCTACCCACTACTGATCAAAGCATATTAGAAAACTCCAAGAGTCACAAATATACTGACTAATCATGCTCTAGACTGCGTGCCGTCATTAATCAATCGGTGTTCCTCCACTGGGCCCAGAATCCTTAACACAGAGCAGAGGAGATGCCTCCAGGAACAGAAAGCCTTCATTCCCATTGGCTACTTTCCCAGTCAATCAAATCCTCTCCTAGTTGGGGGTTGACCTGATTGAGAACTAATTTCTCAAAGGCACCCTATTTTTTTTTTATAGTCTCGTCTACTGAAATTTGCCTCCTTTTTCTCTTTCTCTTCATAATATTTCAAAACAAAATTAATATCATTTACAAGATAAATTCCTTACAGCAAAAAAAAAAGCATGCAATCAGATAAAATGAAATTGCCCAATTTCCCCCAATTTGAACTTAATGACTCTAGTCCCTAAAGAATATGCTAGAAGAGATAAGGCCCAGATAGCCATGGTGAAAGCTGAGACAAAAATCAGCAAATGATTTTTCCACAATGGAAAGATTTTTCCATCAGATTTCACTTGACCTTGAACACTGTGTCAGCAATGAATAATTAATGCTGTTTATTACAGTAATGCTCCATTTAAGTGGCATTACTAGGGAACGAGATGCCTTAAATGAGCGAATTGGCCAGATACTAAGATTTGCTCCTTTTAAACATACATACGCACACATTCATACACACTCACACACACAGTCACATACACTCGCAGATAATCACGCATTTATACAGAGTCACACACACATATACACATTCACACACACATGCACTCACACACTTATACACAGACACACAATCACATGCATTCACACATGTAAGCATATTTATGTGCATGCATACACATGTGTGTGATTGTGTGTGTGTGTGTGTGTGTGTGATTGTGTGTGTGTGTGTGTGTGAAATAACCTACCACACTTACCTGCATCTCAATCTTCAAGTTTCTAGCGGATGCATGCAGTTGGTTCTTGCGCATTTGAAGGTGGAACCCCACTCTTCAAGCACCAACAATAAGTGAGAACTTCAGCTCTTTGCCGGCTTTGGTCCAGGGTCACCCCTTGCTCCATTACAGGAACCTCTCCAACATGGCAGCTTGCTGTCTCAGCGTAGCAATAGAGCATCCACTACAAATGGAGGTCACAGCCTTTTGTAACCAATCCGCCCAAGTGACAGTCCATCGTGTTGGTTCCAGTCACAGGGGCTGCCATGCTTGAGGGAATGCATACTAGGAGGGGCGCCCCTGGGCACTCCCCCCTCATGCCAGTCACATCATGGGCTGCCCTGTTCCAGAGACTAAAGCAGACATCAATCGTGATGTTCTTTCCCAGTGACCCCAGAAAGAGCTTCAAGATCTGACCTAATAGAGAACCCCAAGCGGCTTATTACCAATCAGTCTGTGAGATAAGATCAGTCTGTCTGCTTGTATTTGAGTAGTAAGCACTGCGATGGTTGCTATAGGAGAAATGGTTAAGGGAGGGGCCTCTCTTTGGAAATGACCAGAGCAGTCCTTTAGCAGGTCAATGGAGGGAAGCTTGTACCTAAAGGCTGTGGTTCGGGAGACTTACCTCCCTCACAGCATACAAGGAGCCACAGGAAGTGGGATTGTATTGTGGTTGGAGCTTTGCCATGTGTGGCATTCCATCACCTTTGCCATGTGCTTTGCTGGTCCGAGGCAGGTCACCCGGTGTGCTCAGCAGGATAGCACTGGGATGGGATGACTGAAACCCCTGTGACTACAGTGGACATCATTTTACTCAATGGTAAATACTAACCAGGGGCATCAAATGGCCTTATGCCTCTCTCACCTTTCTGTGGTAGGGTGGGGTGTGGTAGGAGGGGCTCTGGCTTCTCTCTCGCCTATCTGGGCTGGGCTGGGCTGGGCTGGGCTGGGCTGGGCAGGGCAGGGCTTGCCCATGGCAGTATCTCTCAGCGTTTCTTTGTTCCCTTTCCCCTTCCACAAATGTAAAGTCTCTTCTCCAAAGGAATGTCTCTCCCTGCTTCCTTCCAAATCGCACGTGCTCATCTGCATGTTTATGCCTGTTACACACTAAGGCACATCTCGTTCTCTGTCCACACCTGCTTAGAACTCATAAGGCCTTCATCTCTGTCCACAGGACCACATACATATACAAACACATGCATACACACCTATACCTATGTATCATAGGCATCATATATGCATGTTTATACATCACATGATCTTCAAAGTGGGGGATCACAACGTTCACATTCATGTTGGGAGAGGAGGGTTTTGTTGTTATTGTTTGGGGGGTGGCTGGTGGGATATGTTATTTCTTCATTTGGAGACAGAATCACACTATGGAGCCCAGTCTGGCCATGAGCTACTGCTCCTCCTGGCCCATTCTCCTAAGTTCTGGGATTGTAGGTATGTGCCACCAACACAAGCAAGATTAAGATTTTGGGGGCTTGAGGGATGACCCAACAGGTACAACCAAGCCTGATGACCTGAGTGTGAACCCACGTGACAGAAGAAGAGAACTTTGTACATACACATGCAATAAATCATTTTTAACTAAATTTGAGATTTTTAAGGTTTTATGTTGAAATAATTTCAAACCTTAAAAAAATAAATAAATAAAGTGACCCCACCTTCTTTCTCTTTCCCTCATAGGTCTCTCAAATATATAGTCATAGGTTTCTTCTCACCCCGAACCATGTAAACATAGCTGGCAAACATAAGAGCAACTAATTTCCGTTTTCTATTCCACCATGCACCTTCTAGAAACTCTCCTGAGCAGCCACTGTACAGCTTTAAAACATGGTCGAGGTCAGGCCAGAATCCACAGGCCTCTTTTGCATTTCCAGTTTATCCCAGTGATAACCCCGCAAGCCTCAGGTCAAGTCCCAGCCACACACTGGACTGAGCCCTTATGACTGTCCCGCTTCCTCCACCAGCACTGTTCCCAGCCACCCACTTGACTCTGTGACCTGGACCATTTATAAAGAATGCAAATGAATACTTTGCTGCACAGCTCTCCATCTGGGATTATTTAATTGCACCTAGGAGTTAGAATCCTGCTCTGTTTTGGGTGAAAACCTCAGGGAATGGACGTGTTTTACTCCTGAGTGTGGGTGGTGGCTGCCAGGTTTCTCTACCTGATTTGTAATTATTTTGTTCACAGTTGTTATAAAGTGTTTGGTTAGTGGCCTGAGGAGATAGACCTAGAGGTTTGGAATGCCCTGATCCTTATCTGTTTCCACCCAACTGTTCTAGCTTCCACGGAGGATCCTTGCCCAAATCTATTTTTTTTTTAAAGCATATACTGTTTGAGATGAGGGTTTCATGTACTCCAAGCTGGCCTAAACTTGCTACAGAACCAAGAATGACCCAGTCCCCCTGCCTCTGCCTCCCGAATTCTGGGATTACAGGTGTGTACTGCCACGCTGTTAAAAGTTTTTAAGGAAGACTTACTAGCCATAGTTTTAGAAGAGTTGATTTTTCTATTGTTACCCTCTGCCAAGATGCTCCTGAAATTGCTCCATGGGGGGGGGGGGGGGGGGGAGAGGAAATCAGCTGCAGCATCTGGTCTTCCTGGCAGAGCCTGTGGGTGCTGGTGACCTCCCCTATGAAGGAGGTTTGTGGGTTACACTGTAGGCCTGGCCGCATTTTCCCCCTTCCTCCTTCCTCTTGTACTAAGCAAAGGGCCACCTCTTACTCCTGAATCTGACTGTGGTACATTGCCCTGAGAGGGAGGGTAGAAAATCCTTATCTCCAAACAAAGGAATGATTCAAAATCTGCCTGTCTAGTGTTGAGAAAGTGAATGGCTCCGATGACTGAGTTACAAATCCCTCTGTAAGTCAATTCATTTTCAATTCTTTGCTTTCAACAAAACTGAAGGCAGATCTGATGGAGTTGTCAGCTGGTAGAGCGTTAGAAATAATTTTTGATGATAGATCAGCCTATGATTTTTGGCAAATAACTCGGAACTGTTTAAAGAACTGAGCAGTGTTGTCATGGCAACACTCTGTCCGTCCATCACACCTGCTTATGTGAGCAAGGGTCTTTAGCCCTTTGAGTTGTAATTAAAAGAAAGGGGGAGAAGAGAGGGGAGAAAAAAAGAGAAAAGAGAGGGAAGGAAGGAATGAAAGAGAGAAGAAGGAGGAAGGAAGAAAGCAGAGAGGGAGGGAGAAAGGGGGGGAAGGAAGGAGGGAGGGAGGGGGGACAGACGGAGGGAGGATGTCAATTCAGAAAGAGTGGTGTCAAGTCTCAGGAATAACATAGGTTTCTCTAGTTAAAGAGTCAATATGACCATTTTATTTTATAGCATCAAACTAGGCTGGAAATTACCCAGTTCTTGCACAGCTCCTTAGCCTCACAGTGAAGTGCTCTTGTTCCCACCTTAAGAATATATGAGCAGTTGTAATAAAGCATGCGAGAGCCACTGCGGAGCTTTCTCCTAAGCCCATCACGGAATGCCTCTGCTGCATGGCCCCTGCTTTCTTCAACACAGATTTTGCTTCCTATCCAGGTCGGTCCCCACCTTGTTTCATGAGCCCCTGTCAGCCACCACACTCCATCCCTACCCGCAGCAGCATGGCTTCAACCCTCAAGTCAAAGCCCCACTGCTCTGTGCTACCTAGTGTTTTTGTTTTTTGTCAATTCGACCCAAACCAGTGTCATCTCGGAAGAGAGACCCTCAATTTAGAGAATGCGCCCAAGCAGATTGGTCTATGGGGCATCTTCTTGATTAATGGCTGATGTAGAAGGGACCAGCCCACCGTGGGTGGTGCCTCCACTGGGCAGGTGGCTGAGCAAGCCCTGAGGAGCAAGCCAGTAAGCAGTGTTCCTCTGCTTCTCTACTTCAGTGCCTGCCTTGAGTTCCTGCCCAAGCTGCCCTCAGTGGTGAATTGTAATCTTTGAGGTGAAATTACCCCTTTTCTCCCCAAGTTGCACTAGAAAGCAGACTAGTACCCAGGTCCATCACCTGGAAAATACAATGGACCACTTCAAAAACTGTGTCTAGACTCTCAGAACACATGGTCCCTCTGAAATCCCAGTCAAGACCGCACTGCCCTTCTGGTGAGTCCCTCTTGCCACCATTCCGTTTAACTGGAGTCATCCTGTGAGTTCATATACCATGTGGCAGCCCTGCACACCAAGGACAATGCAAACTACAGCGTAAAGAGGGAAGTTGACAGTGATTTCTACACTCTGGGAGGCTTGTGGGTATACATAATCCAGGTACTGAGACACTGATTTGTTGAATGTAGGGTAAGGCCCAGGGTGGGCTTCCACAGACACCCTAAGAAAAGCCTGCACAGATGATCGGTTTCACCTCATCTTTAACCACTCCTCCAGGTGACCTCTGACCCCTGCCTAGGCTTCTTATGTTCATTCTTTTGTTTCCACTCAGGTCTGAACTACATATCCCAGAGTTCAAGTGAGCCAGTACATCCCTCCAGGGTAAGCGAGCGCTTAGCATTCTATATTTTGTCTTTTGCTGTTTCTTGTCACTTATTTGTTTGTATCAAACGACTGTGTGCTATACTTACAATGTTTCTTTTAGTCTGAATTATAGTCAACTATATAAAAGATACCTTAGTTGAATTTTAACTGAGCTCCACAAAAATGATGCCAATAAGACAAAAATCAATAAAAAGGAAAAGCAAGGCTGCAACATGACTTACCTGATCCCTTCTAATTGAAATAATAAAGTCTGTGATACTGATATAATAACATTGGTGAGACTTAATAGGAAAATCAGTACAAGGTTGGGTTTCAACATATGTGGCGATACCACATAATTAGTCTATGTCCCAAAGCAGTATTATGATGTCTGTGTCTTTTAGGAAGCCATTCTTTTTCTGTGAACCTAGGGGGTTTTGTTTTGTTTTGTTTTGTTTTGTTTTGTTTTGTTTTGAATACAGAGGCAGCAAAGTGTTCACTGTGGATCTGAGTCCTAGCTGCCAGGCCTAACAATAGCATGACACAGAAAAGGACTAGTGAGACTGTGTGCAAACTCTGGTTGAGCTTCCAGCTCCTAAAAGTGTCCTTTAAAAAGCATCTAATGTAGTGACAGTGTTCAAGTGCCAGGAAGAGAAGAGGGAAGGTGGAGGACAAGAACGAAGGCCTTCTAGATCACACAGCCGGAGCAAATACACAGGGACGGTTGCTTTCATTTTATTATTTATATTTTCTTAGGTTTTTAATTCCCTTGCGCATCAGTTTTATACCACCAAGCAGAATTGGAAAGAAGGAAGAAAGGAAGGAAGGAAGGAGGAAGGAAGGGAGGGAGGGAGGAAGGGAGGAAGGAAAGAAGGATTCCAACTTTGGTACTTTAGTTCCCAGGAAAAGCAGATTTCATTGCTATTGATAGGATGTTGTATAGTGCCCAAAACTTATGTATTTCCTGTAGACAGCTGCTACCTAGAGGTAGGCCTTTGTGATAAAAGTTGTTACCCCGCTCTCTGTCTCTCTATCTCTGTTTCTCTGTCTCTGTCTCTGTCTCTATCTCTGTCTCTGTCTCTCTCTCTCTCTGTCTCTCTCTCTCTGTGTCTCTCTCTCTCTCTGTCTCTCTCTCTCTCTGTCTCTCTCTCTCTCTCTGTCTCTCTCTCTCTCTCTGTGTGTGTGTGTGTGTGTGTGTGTGTGTGTGTGTGTGTGTGTGTATCTGTCTGCCTGTCGGTCTCTGTCTCTGTGTCTCTATGTCTCTGTGTCTGTCTGTCTGTCTGTCTGTCTCTCTCTCTCTCTCTCTCTCTCTCTCTCTCTCACACACACACACACACACACACAGAGAGAGAGAGAGAGAGAGAGAGAGAGAGAGAGAGAGAGAGAGAGAGAGAAGTGTATTCTAGCATGCCCCTTGAGAGCCCACTTCCTCCCCTTTCCCCTGAATAATTTAAATGGGGCTGAAGGAAGCTATTCTTTTCCAGAAGCTTGGTATCACAGGGTCAGAAGAACTGTGTGATGTGACTCTTTTATCAGTGTTATCATGATTAAGTGTCCCTCTTACATTATTAATTCATTCAACACTTCGCTCTGAGTGCCTGTCAGACACTCAGCTAGTCATTCTGATGGGGGCAGGATTTAATCTTCTGTTCAGCTACAAAGCCACTTAATAAATAGTTGCTGCTGCAAGATTTATCCACTGTGTGGCAGAGGGTATTTAAAGCTTTGTAGATATGGTAGGAAACTAGGCAAGCACAGCCCTTGTCCTTGAAGAGTTTATGGTTTAGTGGGAGAGAAACACACACAAATAAATTCAGATAATTACAGTGTGGTGTGAAGGACCTAACAGGTACTGAAACAGAGACACAGCTATATTGATAAGAACCTCAGGGATGCCTCTCAAAGGATGTGACTAGGAGAACAGGAAGAACCCACCCAGGCTGAGAGGGACAGCAAGCTCAAGCTAAGGCAGGGCAGGTGCAAGGGGTTCTGGGAACGCGGTGTCCTGTAGGACAGCCCCAGGCAGCTTCTTTAGCCAGGGTCATGTTCAGCTGCATCCATCAGAGAGTTTTGGTCTAAGTTTGTATCTTCTAGGTCTTCTAATAAAAAATAAAAAATATAAAAAAAACTTTTCCATACAATGTATTCTGATTATGTTTTTCCTTCCTCCAACTCCTCCCAGATTCTCTCTCTTTCTCCCTCTCTCCCTGTCTCTCTCCCTCTCTATCTCTTTCCGTGTCTCTCTTTCTCCGTGTCTCTCTCTCTCCATCTCTCTTTCTCTGTGTCTATCTGTGTCTCTGTCTCTCTCTGTCTCTGTCACTCTCTGTCTCTCTCTGTCTGTGTCTCTCTCTTTCACACACACACACACACACACATACACACACACAAGTAAACAACAAAAAAAACAAAGAAATAAACACACATATATAAAACAAAACCCACAAAATTTGGAACCATAATACATAAACAAAAGACAAGTCAGACATAAAAATGCCCAAACAAAACAATGTGAGACAAAACATCTATAAAAACATGAGAGAGTTCATTCTGTGTTGGTGTCTACTGCTAGGCATGGGATCGACCTTTAAATGTGGCTAATATACCCAGTGGCACACCATTAGGGGGAAAAAAAAACCTCATTTTTTCCTTCCCAAGTGGGTGGCAATCAGAAACAGCTTCTGGGTTAGTGGTGGGAGCCCATGCCCACTGCCCCTCAGCAGGCCCTGTGCAAGCTGCCGCAGTGTCTAGGAGTTCATATGTGCATCAGTCCTGTCGTATCTGGAGGGCACTGCTGCCCTGGTGCCGTCCATCCCCCTTTGGCCCTTACAGTCTTTTGTCTCCTATTCAGCATAGTTCCCTGAGCCCTGAAGGGAGGGGTTGGATGACGACATCCCATTTGGGACTGCGTAGTCCAAGGTGTCTGTCTCACTCTCTGCAGGAGGAAGAGTCGCTAATGGTGGCTGAGCAATCTCACAGACACTGCTCTATGGGGAGAGCAGAATGGCGCTAGGAGACACTGTATGGCTAGGCTACTTTAGCAGAACAGTAGTGCTTGGTTTTCCTCTAGGTCCATGGCCTATGTAGTCTCCAGTTCTTATCCACCTGAGTGGTGTCAGGCATTGGTTTCAGCTCATGAGACGAGCCGTAAAATCCAATCAGAAAGCAGTTGGTTACTCCCACAATGTCTGTGCCCCTGTTGTACCAGCGTATCTTGCAGGCATGTCACTGTTATAGATTGTAGGGTTTGTAGCTGGGTTGATGGTTACCTTTCTCCTCTGGTAGCATGCAATGTACCTTCCCGTACTATGAACACTAGTCAATAGGCGTGAGGGCCTCTTGTTAGGCACCAGCTCTACTTCTCCATGGTCAATGAGATATATGTGTTGTCTTCCACAATAGGGCCTTGCCATCAGTTTGTGCAGAGCAAAGCATGGTCTTGGCAATAGCCTGAGATATTTGGTGGGTGGGGGATGGGGGTGGATTTCTTGGGGCCCCTTTGATCAGTGATTCAACTAAATGTAACCCATTCTGGCACTGAAGGCTTCACTTGGTGGCAAGAGATGTCTAGTTGAAGTATTGTCTCCCCCATTATTTGGTGACCCCATTTAGATTTCTTTCACATATGTATATGTTTTAGAAAGCTTCTACAGCAGTGGGTTTCCATGTGGTCTCTCAGATGATTCTTGTCCCTCCCATATTCCTGCATTGCCCTCCCCATATTTCCTGCATTGCCCTCTTTTCCATCTCCTTCTCCATTTGACCCTCCCATTCCAGACTCCCCACTGTCTCCCCATAACTACATATTCTATTTTCCCTTCCTTTTGAGATCATTCTTTCCTGCCCACTCCCTCATTCTGTACCTAGCCCCTGAGGTTATAAATCCTGTAGTGTATATATCAAAGCTTAAAAATGCTAACATCACCTATAAGAGAAAGCATAAATATTTCTTTTTAGGTCTGAGTTTCTTCACTCAGAATGATTTTTTTTCCCCTAGCTCCATCCATTTACACACAGATGTCATAATTTCATTTCTTAACAGCTGATAATATTCCTTTGTGTAAATATGCCATGGTTTCATTATCTGTTCATCAATTTATGGACATCTAGGCTGTTTGCAGTTTATGGCTATTATGAATAGAGCAGCAATGAACACGAGTGGGCAAGTTTCTCTGTAGTGGGATACAGAGTCCTTTGGGTATATGCCAAAGAGTAGGGTAGCTGGATCTTGAAGTAGACTGAGTCCCGGCCTTCTGAGTAAACACTACACTGATTTCTACAGTGGTTGTACAAATCTGCACTCCACCAGCAGTGGAGGAGTGTTCCCCTTATTCTATGTTTTCATCGGTATGAGCTGTCCCTTGTTTTATTGATCTTAGCCATTGTGACTGGTATAAGGTGAAATCTCAAAGTAGTTCTCATGAGCTTTTCTCTGGTTACTAATGATGCTGAACATTTCTTTAAGTGTTTGCCAGCCTTTTGTGCTCTTTGGAATTCTCTGCTTAGCTCTGTACCCCATATTCTATTTGGGTTGTTTGTTTTCTTGATGTTCAAGGAGTTTTTGTCTTGTTTGTTTGTTTGTTTTCTTGTTTGTTTTTTGTTTTAGTTCTTTATGTATTTTAGAGTCTAGCCATCTGTCAGATGTTTAATGGTAAAAATCTTTTCCCATTTGTAGTTTTCTGCTTTGCCCAAATGATGGAGTCCTTTGCCATACAGAAGGTTTTCAGTGTCATGAGGTCCCATTTATTAACTGTTGATCTTCGTGCCTGTGCTAACAGAGTTCTGTTCAGGAAGTCTTCTCCTGTGCCCATAAGTTCAAGACTATTCCCCACTTTCTTTTCTATCAGGTTCAATGTATCTGCTGTTACGTTGAGGTTGTTGATCCATTTGGAGTTGAGTTTTGTACCGACTGATAAATATGAATCTATTTGCATTCTTCTACCTGCATCTGTTCAGTCTGACCAGCAGCATTTGTTAAAGATACGGCCTTTCCCCCCCTCCCCCTAGTGTGTAGACATTTGTGTCTTAATGATCAGGATAGTCAGAAGGTATAATCTGATAAGCCAGGAATGAACAAGCCTTGCCTGTAATGCTTAGCTTCGCTGGGACTGCTCACTACTGTTAAGAGGAAGGCAGCCAAGGACGCCTGCCATGAGTGGACATCTCTGTTTACAGAGACTGCTGCTCAGATGTGGCCTGCAGTCTGTAGTTGCTCATCCCTGAGCACATATCCCTAAGACATATACTACCTGCAGTGGTGCTTGCTCGTGCCTGTAATCTCAGCCTTGTGAAGGCTTGCAGCTCAGGAGGTTTGCCTCTAATCTCAAGCCATCCCACCGTATGTAGAAAGCATGAGGATAGCCTGAACAACAGTATAAGGCCATGTCAAAAATAAAGAAATAAAAAGCCTAAGTAAACAGATAATTACCACAATTTTTTTTAAATCTTCAGATGTGTAAAGGAAGTAAATAATGGGGGCAGATGACTTCCTGGGGTGAAGGAGGAGTCTTAAGATATAACTAGACTAAGGGGTAGAGAGATAGAGCAGTGGGTAAGAGCACTTGCTGCTCTTCCATAGGACCCAAGTTCGGGTCCCAGCACCCATACCAGGAAGTGCATGACTACCTGTAACTACAGCTCCGGGGGGGGGGGGGCGGTCTGGCATCCTCTGATGGCCTCTGGGCACCCACTCTGACACACAGCTACATACACATTAAAAAAATAAATAAATAAACCTTTGAAAAACAAAGATGAGCACACTTCAGGACACCACAGCGGAGCTAAAGTTGTGGCTCAGTTACTTAAATGCTTGCTAAGCATACACAAAGCCCTGGGTCCCATCCCCAATGCCGTATGAACTGGGCACGGTGGCATACACCTGTAATCCCAGCCCTGAGGAGGCAGAAATAGGACGTCAGGAGTTCAAGGTAATCCTCAGCTACATAGAGAGTTTGAGGTAAGCCTAGGCCACAGGACACTCCTTGTATAAACAACAAAACAACTTACACTAGAGGAAAGTGAACAGAGGCCCAGAGAAGCAGGATCAGCTCCTGGGAGCCAGGGTCAGGTAAAAGCAGTGCCTGTAAGGAAGGCAGAGGGTGGTGAGAAATACATTTGCAGGTCTGTACAGGTTAAGTGTTACGTAAGGATGGACTGCTGGACTCTCAGACTACCCAGACATACAAAGAGACAGCACAGGCAATGCCTCACTAGAAGAAAGCCAGAGGCTCCCCAGAGAAGAACTGTTGACAAGTCACCTTTCTCTTCCTTCGCTAGGACTATTTTGTTTCACGTTTACATAAAAGCATTTACAGCAAAGAGTCCTCCTCCCAGGATCCATCCCTCAGGACGACTCACTTCCTCAGGATTGCTGAGAGATAACCCATGTCACTGGTTTCTTCTGGATCTTTCCAGGGGCTGTCTATGAAGCTCTAAGCAAATGAGTGTTTCGGGGGCCTTTCTTTTTTCCTCTGTGTTAATGTGGTGAGCTGAGTGGACATTAGTAAGAATTTTCCAGAGAAATGGGTTCATGGAATGACAGGAAAAGAACGTGGTAGAAGCAAAGAGAAAACACATATGTTAAAGCGGTAGGGCAGGGAGAGCAGGGGAAGGCACAGTGGAGAATCTGACTGTTCTAGAAACGCTGAGTGTCAGGCAGGGAGAGGGGGGAGATCAGACCGAGGCAAACCTTCACTGTCAGGTTGCAGGACACAGATGCAATCTGGTTGGCACCTGGGATCCAACAAAGGCTTTTTGTGTGCACGGAAGTGATGTGTGCTAATTGGCATTCCGGCAGCTGGTAGGGGGCAGATAAGGCCGTGAGCCTCGATTGCCAGATGGAAAAGGTGAGTTCCCTCCCTTGCCCAAGGAGATCAGAGGGCATAGAGCTTGGTTTGCAGAGTACTTCCCAGCATGCGCTAAGCCCTGGGTTAGATCCTTAGTACCACATAAAGTGGATGTCGTGGTATATGACTTTTACTCCCAGCACTTGGGAATGGAGGCAGGAGGATCAGAAGTTCAAGACCAGCCTCAGCTATTCAATGAGTTGAGGCCAGCCTGGGCTACATTGAGACCCTATTGCAGAAGAACAAAATAAACAAAAAGAGGAAGAAGCAATGTTAGGGGCTGACTAGCCTATTAGCAAAATGACTGAGGGAACACTATGTAACAGACAGAGTCACTCCTGCCCCTCAGGAGAAAGATAAAGCCTTTTATCTAGTTTTGATAAGAAGGAAGGGCTCCATGCCAGCTCTCTATTGTTCGCTAACAGCCTAGCAGGACACCTGGAGCCTTCTGATAAGGAAGTTTCTGGGATCTTGCAGGCTCTAGGGTCCCACTACGCTACAGTCAAGATACCTTGAAGACTGAGGCCTCCACTGAA
The DNA here is from genome assembly GCF_964271855.1 of Acomys minous. Lineage (NCBI taxonomy): Eukaryota > Metazoa > Chordata > Mammalia > Rodentia > Muridae > Acomys > Acomys minous. The sequence continues at coordinate 49,203,039 of NC_140500.1, forward strand.
GGTTCCCCTGAGGGAAGGCCCACTCTGCACTCCTTCTCACGGTTGCTGGCAGGAGACAGTCACAAAACCATTGCTACTCAGGAGACCTGAGTTCCCTGTTGACTGCTAGATAAAGAACAAACACACTTGGTTTCTTGAAGTGACCGTCTTGCCCATGTGAGTTTGTTTCATGACAAGAACAAGCTGAGAAGGGCAACAGAGGGAGTCGTCCAGCAAGACAGAAGGGAGTCCGGCCCTCCGGAACCTAATTACAGAAAAGACATCCCATCTTCTCTGCCAGCTCTTCTGATTGGAACCAAGTCATGAGGTCCAGCCCACACTAAAGGCTGAGCAGAGGAGCCAATAGAGACCTGATGCGAGGGCCTGTGGTCCCTGGGGCCTGTTTAGAAGTTGAGGGTTACGCCTGTGTGTGTTCCTTGCCTGACTGGAAACAAGGCAGGGCCTGGAGTGCTTCATCCCTTTCCCCTGGTCCAGCCAGGAAATCATCTTTGCTCCCTCTTGGCCTGCTGGTCAACATCTGAGGCTAGCGATCCCTGCATCATCCATGTCTGATAATCAGATGCCTCTTCTGACGTCAGAGCATCTGGGAACAGTTAGAGGCAAGCTGTGCTAGCTATGCTGGCTGAGCCTTCTTGCCAGAGTCGGCCAGTTGTAGACACTGTGCTCTCGAACTTATGGTCCCTGCTGGCCGCAGACTGAAGGACGTGTTGTTAAACACCCAGATCAAGTCTTAACAGTCTTCAGTGGACATTTACTTTTATAGACAGAGCCACCTGCCTAGTAAAGAATTTACCCTGGTGTTAGCAGGACTTCCACTAACAACCCCAGGAGAGTGGGGCAGACAACTCAAAGGCAAGACTGGAAGAACCAACCGGGAGCTCAGAGCCCAGCTGTGTCAACTGCTATTCCAAACCACCCGAGGCAAGGAGAAATGACAACAGCAGTCACTGTGTGTACAGACCACAGCCTAGGAGGGGGCTAAGCATGTGACCTTGGGGACCTAGTTTCCACTCCCTGACAGAACAGAGTTAATGTTATCATCCCCAGTTGGCTGCTGGAGAAGCCCACAGCAGGGTTAAGCGGCACATGTGGACCTGCGCAGACAGTGGTCAGCAGCTCCAGGTAGAGGCTGTCTGGCTCCCCAGCCTCACGCTCTGAAACTGGGCACCAGCAGTAATTTATCTTCATCAACTGTCATGGTGTGTGTAGACCCACAAGAAGGCCTCCACGGGAGGCCTGCAGGAAAGGGCCAGGGGCAAGAATTTTTCATCACTAAAGAGTCCCTTATCATCCGCACAGATAAAGATTCTGGATGTCAAGGGAATAAGTCTTTGCACAAGGCCTCCTTGGAGGGCCCTGGTGAAGTGAGAGTCAAAGCCAGGTTTCACTGGCTCCAAACCTCACAATCTTCCTCCTATCTCTCTTTCCCACTGGCTGAAATCCCAGGGTATCCGTGTCTCAGAAGGTAAGAGCCATTGCTCTGTGCTTTCTACAGACTACCCCGTTAGTGCTAATTTCAAATCACAAGTAGCCACGGGAGGTCGTTCGACCTCTCCAAGCAATTACAGCTGGGATGGGGGTGGGGCGGGCTCAACCTGTTGCTTCCAACTTGTTGGACGGCTTATCTCCACACACATTAAAAACATATGGGAGGTCAAGGCTGCATGTGCTCGCCTGGCAGGGGTGCAGAGTATGGGGGAAGCAAATATGCATACCTCCCTGATCCCAACTGCCGGACTCTTACTGCCAATTGACGTAATTTCCTGTGCTTATTCCAAAATAGTCATGAGGGCAGGACACATTGTAAAGACCATAACCAGGCCAGTTAGGCTAAGCAGCTGCAGGCACGTCGCCCTCTTCCTTGATTTACAAAGTAAGATTTTAAGAAATGCAGTGGAATTTGAGGGTAGCGTGTTCGTAGGGAAAGGGATGATAGTTGCTTCCTAGGAAAAGTCAGTTTAGATTCAGCAACCGCCCCCCCCCCACACACACACACAGGCTCCCACTTCGTTCAGCACAAGCTCTGTGGGTACCTACTATGTGTTTTCACTGAGGCAGGTGCCATGACAGGCAGAAGACTGTCAAGATGGGGCACAGTAGAGAAAAGGCATGCCTCTTAAGCCAGGCCACGCAAGTTCAGTTCCTAGAAAAGTAAGAGGAGAGATCCAACTCCACAAAGTTGTGCCCTGACCTCCTCACCCATATTGTACACACAAGATAATCAGGAACAAAAGTTCTTGAAAAAAATAAATAAGTAAACTATGATAAACATAAGATCTATGACTTGAAGGAGACTTCAGGGCAGAAACTGAACATATTTAAAAACAGTACCTATTCAAAAAAAAAAAAATCCTATAGAGGGCCACTGTCCAGGAAGTACATATAACACAGATAGATTTTATTTATATGTTAAAGTGATGCTTGAGGAATTCTTTAAATTTCTTTTTACTACCATCTCCCATCAGAGAAGGGAGGGCTAAAGTTCCCTCCAAATCTGTCTCGGGGTGAAAGTGAAGTTGTAATAGTTAGGAGTCAATGGGAGGGATTGAAGTAGCTGAAGCTTCCGGTGAAGGGGTTCTTCAAGGGACCTTGTCTTGATTGTGCAGTGGATGCATAAATCTATCCATGTGGCACAAACATATAACACCACACACACACACACACACACACACACACACACACACCAGACATGTGTGAAGAGCATGCTGTGAGACTGTCGGGTGAAGCCATCCCTGAAGTCTTGGCTTTGATCCTGTTCCATAGTTTCATAAGACATCTCCATGGAAGGAAACAAGCCAAAGCTGCACAAGACCCCTCAGCACTATGTGTGTGCATCTTCCCATGAGTCTATAATCAGTTAAAAGCAAATAGAAGCAACTGATTTGCAAATCGTGAGAATGTGTTGATGAATAGCTCCTGCTGCAGCATATTCTGTAAGCAGATTACTCAACATATAGTTTATTTGGAAATGTAAAGAGCCAGCTTGGGGAGGGGTGTGCGGCTGGTGAGATGGCTCAGCTGGTAACAGCACCTACGGCCATGCCTCCCTGATGACCTGAGTCCAATCCTTGGAATACACACGGTGGAAGGAAAGAACTGAATCCCATAAGTTGACCTCTGAACTCGGTATTGCATAGTAGTGTGTACATGTACACACAGAGTAAACAAATAAATTTAATAATAACTCAGTGCAGTGATACACACCTATAATCCTAGCTCCTGGTAAATGAAGGTGGGAGTCAGGGGTCATGAGTTCAATGTCATCCATCCTCAAGAATAGACTGAGATCAGTATAGGCTGTATGAGAGCCTGTCCCAAAAAGATCAATAGATAGATAGATAGATAGATAGATAGATAGATAGATAGATAGATAGCAATGTGTGGTAGCACATGCCTCTAATCCCCAGCACTGAGGCAAGAGGGTGAAGTTCAAGGCCAGCTTGGGCTATATAGCAAAATCGAAGGAAGGAAGGAAGGAAGGAAGGAAGGGAGGGAGGGAGGGAGGGAGGGAGGGAGGGAAGGAGGAAGGGTACAGATTTGCTTAAGCAGAGTCTGTGGTAATTTTTTTTACAGTAGTACTACCTGACCAAGATACAGATTACTACTGATTCACTCAGCTTTCTATATGTTAATTGTCCCTACTGATCCTTGGACCTATGAAACACAGGGGCCTTCCCTGGGCAGTGTGGGGTTTGTGAGAAAGCCTGAAAGATGCACAACAGGAGAAATGAAAGAGAGTAAGGCAGGCAGAAAGCCCAGAATGTACAACTGTCCTGCAGAGAGAGGAACATGTGGGACAAAAATCACCCAGAAAGTATGGATGGATGGATTCGATGAGGCAAAGAAGCAGGGGATGAGCAGAGACTGAGAAGGTGGGGGAGGGCTGGACCAGAGGGGCCTCCGGGGTTCAAAGCTACTCATCTTGGGTTCCTATGGCATCCCTTGTTGTGTGTGTGTGTGATGGTGGGAAGTACATGTATGTATGTATGTATGTGCATGTACATACACATATGTGGAAGCCGAGCAGGACATCAATGGCCTTCCACTCCCATTCTCTAGCTCACTTCCTTGAGAGTGGATCTCTCACTGAACCCAAAGCTTCCATTTTGGCTACTCTGGCCAGTGAGCTCTTGGGATCTACCTGTCACTTGTCTCTGCCCACCAACACTGGCGTGATGGCACGCACATCAATGCTTGGCATTTTTACCTGGGGGCTGGAGGTTTGAACTCAGGTCTTCCCGTCTTCAGAGTGAATGTTCTTACCCAGTAAGCCATCCTCCCTGTCCCAGGACATAGTATTAACTTTAGTCATCTTCGCTTTCAAAGGTGTCTCTTGAAAGAAAAGGAAAAAAGGAAGGAAAAGCAAAGGGAGGGAAGGAAGGAAGGAGGGAGGGAAAGAAGGAAGGGAAGAAGGGAGGGAGGGAGGGCGGGAGGAAGGCCACCTAGCCCGGGAGCATAACTCAGTGGTGGCACATTTCCCTAGTACGCACAAAGCCCTGTGTCCCATCCTCAGCCCTGAAGAACTCGGTCTTTCATCTGACCGCTACCATGGTCACCCTCCACGGCAGGAACCACCTGACCTTCAGCCCACACACCATAGTAGAACTTCAACAGTGTGGGTTCATTTCCATCTGAAGGGTTCTCTCGCCTGCAGCCTTAGGGAGAGGAGGGAGAGAAAGCAAACGGAGTGAAGGGGCGTGTTCATTCCCTCCAAGTGGAGGAGGGAGAGCAGGGTGGGCAGACACGGCCTGGCCTGCCACACCTTGGCGAGCCTCAGTGCTCCAGCCCCAGCCTGTCCCTGAGCTGCACTTAGAAGCTGTACAGGCCATAGCAGCTTCACCCCTCCCGATCCCTCTGATACCCCCACCCCCACTTCCCCAGCACCCCCACCACTCACCTCACCCCACAACTTCCCTCCTACCTTACTTCTAGGTAAACACCACTCAAACAAAGAAGTACTATGGAATCAGAGGGGGTGGGGGCGGGGAGAACCTCGGCTTAGCCAAGCAGGCCTAGGCTTCCTCTTGATTACTTCAGACTTACACAGATACTGAACAGATCCACCCTGAAGCCCGACACTTTTTCAGTGTCTCCCCTGTGCAGCCCAAGTCCCCACTTTCCACCTCAGAGTGCCTGTTCCAGAGCTTTCTGCAGACCTGCTATCTGCCTGTAAGGACTCTTTCATCTCTTTATTATCTTACTTTCATGCAAACAGACTGGCTGTGTGTGTGTGTGTGTGTGTGTGTGTGTTTGTGTGTGTGTGTTCATGTTCCTGTGTGCACATGTGTGTGATGGTACATGTGTGTCCACAGGGAGGCCAAAAGACAGCCCCAAGAGCTGTTCACCTTGTTTTGTGATGGGCTCTGTCGCTGGCCTGGGAACTTACCAAATAGGATTCACCTGTCCTGTTTCCTCCAGTCCTGGGATTACAAGTGCATCCCATCATGTCCAGCTTATTTTTAACATGGATTTGGGGGTGAGATTTGGATCCTCGTGCTTTTGAGCTAAGAACATTACCAGTAGGGGAGCTCCCTAGGCCCCATTTTTAACACCACTCTAACTTTGCTGTCTGACCTGACCTACAAACCCCTATTCTGGAGAGTTGGTGACACAAAGCACACACGTTTTTATCTTTAATTTTTCAAGTTAAATCTCTTTCTGTTTTAATAGTTCCCTGTCCCTTTAAGTTGACACAAGTGTGGCTCTGGGTCAGTATTGGCATGTTCTTGAGAACCACTTAGATGGGGGGTGCGGGTGGGGGTGGGGAGAAAGCTTCCTTCCCATTTGCTAGAGAAGGCAGTCTTGATGTGACTGACATTTCTCAGATGCCCATCTTGGGAATATTTCATGTGAAATCCAAAATTTCTGGCAGCTGAAACCCCAGCCCTGCTGCCAGGTCCTGGGCAGAGATAAAAGGGAAGGGATGCGCAGCAGGCAGATGGCGGACAACAAGGAGCTCTTTCTCCCAGCTCAGGGAGGCGAGGGGGGCGGGGCAGGGTCAAGGAGGATGGAGGACTGTATGGAGGGGGCTCACAGAAAAGGCGCCTTTTCAGCTTGCCATGGGGAAGGTCTGTTTCCCCTGTTTCCAGCCCATGTCGAGCACCATTCATTGAGAGGCGCCTTTCTTCTCAGGGCTTTTATCCCAGGACATGGAGGGCCTTGCCACATCCCGCTCCCTAGTGCCAGTCTCCCACACTCTAGCCTGGCCCCTGTAGACCCCCCACCCCCCCACCCACCCCCACCCCCACCCCCCCCCCCCCCCCCCGGCAGCCTGGTCCAGCCTATGGCCGCCTACACAACTTTGAAAGCAGTTTGCATTCGTTTCTCTCCCTTCTTCCTCTTCCGTTTCTAAGACACGGAATTTAAGGGTTCACACAGATCATCTCAAAAAGTAGAAGCAAGTGAATGCTTTTTCTCGTGATTTGTTTTTTAATTCTTGTAAAAAAAAATCTGCTGTGGCAAAGATGGGGGGGAGATGTGTTCTTCTTTTGGCTTGGTGGGCATTCTCCTTTTCTTCCAAATACTCTCACAGTCCTCCTTCTCAGTTCCCCCTCCTCTTCCTCATCTTCCCCCTTCTCCTCCCGACCTTCTTCCTTCTTTTCCTTTGGTTTTAAAAATCAAAAGGACCCCATTATACACTTTCTTTTCCTCGCCATCAAGTTTTAAGAATTTTAGATAACCGAGATGGATTTTCTTACATTTGAACTTGACCAGCAAGCCAGAGGGAACAGGCTAATAATGTCAGGAGGTGCTCAGTCCTGTCCCCAGGCCCCAGCTGCATCCCAGCCCCGTGGCACACACCTCCACTCAGTGTGGCCTCAGCCAAACCACCTCACCTCCCTATATGTAGCCTGTTTTCCCTGAGTCACTCTGAGATAGTGACGGCAAGGGTCCCATGGGACTTGTGTGAGGACAAACTGAGAGTGGCTCAGCAGTGCACAAGGAATAATAACTTAAGCCAGGTGTGGTAGTACACAGCTGTCATCCCAGCTACTCTGGAAGCTGAGGCAAGAGGATCACAAATTCAAAGCCAGCCTGGGAAACTTAGCAAGATACTGTCTCATGGTAAAAAAAAAAAAAAAAAGAGGGGGGAAAGCAGAGCCAAGCAAGTAGTAATAGAGCACTTGCCCAGCATGCACAGAACCCTGGTTTGATCCCCAGTCCCACCATCAAATATAATAATAATAATAACTGACATGCTAACTAAGTAACTATATTTACGCTGTATTGGTATACACATGTTTGCTTCTGGACAAGGACTGATGGCTTCCTATCTTTCTAAGGATTTTCCTAACACGTTGCACACATTGCATCTGACGCCAGATCGCTTCGTCTCAGTGTGTGTCCCTCCACCTCAGGCGCTTTGCCAGGGAGCAGTTGCATGGCAAAGACTGGTCCCAGACAGGGTGGCTCACAAGACAAAATTCCAAGGCAATGGGTTTCGGGAATTGGTAGTTTAAGTAAATACGCTTCTCTGGGTTATTTTTTTTTTTCTTTCAACGTCATTTTCAGAGTGAAAAACAGGGCGTCTTGTGGAGAAGGAGAGCATCCAAGTCTCTTTGCATCCTTCTAGCCTTTCCCTGAAGAACAAGGCAGTGAGTGGAAGATCCAAATCCTGCTGCCCCTGGAGTTCCTTCAGGGGCCCAACATCACTCACAGTTAGAGGGTCCCCAAGAAGCTCATGGCCCTGGGTTTTCCAGGGTCCCAATTTTACTCTTGTTGTTAGGACTTATAAAAACTTGCTGGGTTTGTTTTGAGGACAAGGGAAAAAATAACATTACGCTATTTTAAACAGCTGCAACTATTTCAAATATGACCCAAGGCAGTAAAAACGCCATATTTCCCAAGCCACAAACCCCACTCCTTGTTAAAATCCAATTGCCATCAGAGTGTGGGCTGGAGAGTCAGGAAACCTGGCATTGAAGCATCACACCCTTTATCTTCCTTTGAGCGACTGTGAAACTCTCTTTTCTCTAGCACTTTCATTCCAGGGTTTCACAGCTAAAGTCCATAAAAATGCTGAAAAGCAGTGCTACAGATGAGACTTGAACTAGGTGGTGTGGGAGGCCCTGCAGCCCACAGATGCCATTAGCTTGGTGTCCAGTGCATAACAGGCACTAGGAAGTGCAATCCATCCCTGATACCTCTTTGACATTAGACACAGAAAATCATGCGTTTTTTCCCATCATTTCTCTACTGTCCTTTGCAATGCTCAAAGCAAATACACAGATTCTGGTTCATTCTGGAATATGCTGTGCCAAGCACAGGGTCTGACACTAAGCATTCAACAGAGGTTCGTTGACTGAATCTCCTTTATTTAAAAAAAAAAAATGAGGCCTAGAGGGGAGACAGAACTAGTATAATGGCTTTATTTTTACTCCGTTTAAGAAAGTGCACTGTTTTATGTTAACTGTATAGTTTAAAATTTAAACAAAATATTTGTGCCTACATAAATAGTTGGAAAAGGTAAAATGTCATAACATTGGGTGTTTGTTATTAAAGTCGGAGCCTGCTTTTGGATTATGACAACTGGATTTAAAACAAGGGCTGGATTGTTCCTCTCTCCGCTAGCTCTGAGGCTCTGTGCCTTACAACGTCAAATCTTTCTTTTGGGTATAAACACATGGTGATGAAGGGTGGGTGCTGTGTGCAGCCTTTACATCTGAGCATTGGCTGTTGTGGATAAAAGGAAACATGGGGAGATGCAATCCCCAGACTCGCCTCAGTTATGATGGCAAAGCAGCCCAGCCCAGGTTCCACATTAAAGCCAGCCCGCCCCAGGTGACCACAGCCCTGTAATCCTAGCACTCAGGATGGGTAGATAGGTAGATGAGGCAGGAGTCCAAATTTACCCTCAGCTAAATGGCAGGCTTGAAGACCACCTGGACCACATGAAACATCTATGTCTCAAAAACCAAAACACAAACAAACAAACAAACGAAACCGCAGACCCGTCTCTCAGAGTTGTAATATAGGAGTTAATGTTGCATTTCACCAGGAAGTTATAAGGAACAAAGTTGTCTTTTAGTCCCCTGAGTTGTATAAGCGTGTGTGTGTGTGTGTGTGTGTGTGTGTGTGTGTGTGTGTGTGTGTAGTTTCTTGTGCATGTGGAGGCCAAAGACCTACATTGGGGTCCTTCTTCATCTTGTTTGTTTGTTTGTTTATTCAGACAGGGTTTCTCTCTGTAGCTTTGGCTGTTCTGGAAATCACTCTGTAGACCAGGCTGGCCTTGAACTCACAGAGATCTGCCTTCCTATGCCCGAGTCCTGGAAGGTGTTTGCCACCACAGCCTTACTCTATCTTATGGGGTTTTTTTGGTTTTGTTTTGTTTGTTCCGTCTTATGTTTTGAGGTAAGGTCTCTCACTGATCCTCTCATCCCAACCTCCCTATTGCTAAGATCAGAAGCACATGCCAAAAAAAATAAATAAATAAAAAAGAAATAAAAAAGAAGCACACGCTAGTGTGCCCAGCTTTTATTTTCTTTAATGTGGCTCAAGAAAGAACAAATTCAGGTCCTTATACTTACATAGTAGACACTGGCCAAGCCATCTCCCAGACATCCATCTGGGGCAATACTTTTTAAATTTTAGCATGCATCCATTGTATATGGTACTTGGTTTCATAAGAATATTTTCATATAATGTACTTTGATATTTCTCTCCCATACCCCTCATAGCACCCCATTAGTTTCCTCCCATTCCTCTAAACAGTTAAGATTTGTGTACAAATATAATTTTTGAATCTATATAGAATATGGGATCCACAAATAAGAGAAAACATACAATGTTTGTCTAAGGCTGGTCTCATTTGCCTAATACGATTATCTTCACCTACATCTATTTTCTTGCAAGAATCATAACTTCATTTTCCCTTATGGCTGAATAAAATTGCATTGGATGTATATGCCACATTTTTTTATTCATTCCACAGTTGATGTACACGTAGGCTTTCCATAGCTAAGATTTTGTGAGTAGTAGTACACTAAACATGGATGTTTAAGTATCTCTATGACTATGTGACTTTAGAGCATTTTGGGTAAATACACAGAAGACGGACATCTGGATCATATGATAAATTTTAGTTTTTCCATAAGCTTGTTAGTTAAAAATTCAAGTGCATGAGCTGGGCAGGTATGAAACACACCTTTAATCTCAGCACTTAGGAGGCAGAGGCAAGCAGATCTCTGAGTTTGAGGCTAGCCTGGTCTATAGAGTGGATTCCAGGACAGCCAGGGCTATACAGAAAAACTCTGTCTCAAAAACAACAACAAAATTCAAGAACATGCATGTTTCACATAAAATTCATGTATGCAGAAGTTATATATGCCTGACTTTTATGTAAACAGATAGATGTGTCCTCTTGGAATCCCACCAAAATCTCCCCACACAAGAGCTCTCTAGCACCAACCATCTCCTGCAATTCACTGAAAGCAGTGGTCCTCAACCTTCCTAGTGCTGTGACCCTCACCTTGTGGTGACCCCCCCACACACCATAAAATTATTTTCGTTGCTACCTCATGACTGTAATTTTGCTACTGTTATGAATAGTGTTGTGAATTTCTGATATGCAGGATATCTGATAAGCGACCTTGTGAAAAGGTTTTTTGACCCCAAATGGGTCTGGACCCACAGTTTGAGAACCACTGCTTTAGAGCATCAAACTTGCCCATAGACTGAGGATGGGAGCTGGCTTCCCTTCCCAGAGCTTGGATTCCGACAAGGATTCCTCCATGCTTGTGAGGGCGTGACCTGCCTAACCTCGGGCCTCAGAAGCACCTCCCTCTGTCTAAGATGCACTATAATTCTCAAATTAAGAATGCTCAGTCCTTTGGTTTGGTGGTGTTTAATTTCTTGAGTTCTTTATATATTTTGGATATTAGACCTTTGTCAGATATAGGGTTGGTGACGATCTTTTCCCAGTGTGGGAGGCTGTCGCTTTGTTCTGTTGACAATGTTTCCTGCCTTACAGAAGCTTCTCAGCCTCATGAGGTCCCATTTATTAATTGTTGACATTAAGGCCTGGGCTGTTGGTGTTCTGTTCAGGAAGTTGTCTCCTGTGCCAATGGGTCCCAGGCTCTTCCCCACTTTTTCTTCTAACCAATTTAGTGTCTCTGGTTTTATGTTGAGGTCTTTGATCCACTTGGACTTGAGTTTTGTGCATAGTGACAAATACGGGTCTAATTGCATTTTTTTTTACACGTAGACATCCAGTTAGACCAACACCATTTGTTGAAGATGCTATCCATTTTCCATTGAATAGATTTGGCTTCATTGTCAAAAATCAAGTGAGCATATGTGTGCAGATTCATTTCTGGGTCTTCGATTCGATTTCATTGATCAACCAGCCTATTGCTGTGCCAGTACCATGCTGTTTTAATTACTGTTGCTCTGTAGTACAGCTTAAGATCAGGTAGGGAGATTCCTCCAGAGGATCTTTTATTGTACAGCATTGTTTTAGCTATTCTGGGATTTTCATTTTTCCATATGAAGTTGAGAACTGAACTTTCAATGTCTTTAAAAAGAAGAAGAGGAAGAAGAAGAAGAAGAAGAAGAAGAAGAAGAAGAAGAAGAAGAAGAATGCTCAGTTCACAAAGAGCAGCCAAAAATAAAGCAAAGTTGGTTTTTAGGAAAAAGACCGGGGAAATGGCTTGTCTGGGAATGGTTTGCTTTATAAGCATAGAGACCCAAGTTCAATCCTTAAAACGTATATAAGAAAATCTGTGAATAATGGCACAAACTTGTGCTCCCAGTGCTGTAGAGAAGGGTAAACGCAGATCCTTGGGGCTCACTTGGCAGCCAGTGCGGCATGGCTGGCAGGCTCCTGAGCAGTGAGAGACCCTGTCTTAAAATAAGATAGCACCTGAGAAATGACAGCCAAAGTTATGTTCTGATCTCCACACGAAGAAAGAGGAGACAGACAGAGAAAGAGACAGAGAGACAGAGACTGAAATCAAGTGGAAATGACTTTCCCAAGAATCTGATCAAGTTCGGATCCCAGCCACTTGATGCTGGTGTAGGCCTAGGCAGCTTGCTTGCCCTCCTGAGCCTCTCTCCATTGCCTCATCATTAATAATAGCACTAATCAAGGCACCTTCCCTGAGGAGTAGCTGTGAGGTCTCAATGACCTAATGCACACAAATTACTCAGCAATCTGCGTGGCACACAGGAAGTTCTCTGTGAAGGTAAAGAACAAACAAGTGAGGCCTAATAAACTGATTGTCGGGGTCTGCCCAGGACCACCCCAGCAGAAGTTTTCCCAAAGAAGCATTGCAGATGTGCGTGCCAAGCCTGTTAGTAAGAGATTTCATGCTGTCCTCACAAGCAACAATTTCTAAAACAAAATCCCACCCAGTGCAGCCTCTGGGTACCCACCGCCCACTCACCTAGCTTGCTCCTCTATCAGAAAGTCTTCAACCCTGTCCTGGGCTTCTTGGGAGGCAGAGCTGCACAAGAGTTGCCTTGCTGTGTGTAGGGATGGATGGAAGAGAGGAGACTTATCATGAGCTCCAGACACTTGGTGAGGCATCTTCAGCTTTGCCTGGATGTGGGTCTTTAAGGCACGTGCTAAAGTCAAGGACCCCCGGCTCACAAGGTCGTATTTGAAGAGGGGAGGGGCTGTGCTGGTTTTGCTTGTTGTTGTTTTGTTGTTAGTGTTGTTACAGACTCTCACAGTGTAGCCCTGACTGGCCTGGAAATCATGTAAATAAGAAAGGCCTGAACTCACAGAGATCTAGATGCCTGCTGCTGCCTCCCTAGTGCTGGGATTAAAGCAGGTACCTCCTATGAAGCCCTGCTTACAAGAGTAGGAAGTACATAAAATCCCAGTATTTACAGGTAAAACAAAGTTTTTCAGACAGGGTCGCATGTACTCCAGGTTGACCAAGAATGAGCCATGTAGCTGAGAATGACCTTAGCTTCTAATGCTCCTGCCTCTGCCTCCAGAGTTCTAGATTTGTAGACATGCACCACCATACCAGGGTCATCTGATGCAACCTAGGGTTGCATGCATGCTAGGCGAGCACTCTACCAATTGAAATACATCTCCAGCCCCTCAAACTGAAAAGTATGACATAATAAGCTACAGCGTCTTCAGTAGCCCATCACACACTGCCCTTATTTGAAAGAAGCGATCCAGAAAAGTGCTGTCTCAAGATGGCTGCTTCAACTGTTAAGTGGGCCCAAAACACTCATCATGCCTACTGGTGACAAGGTGACAGGCACTGCCAGGCAGGGATGCTGTGTTGCTATGGCGATAGTGACAAAAATCCTACACTTTCAGTTAGACATTGTTGAAAGGTAAGATGCTTTTTCCATACAAGTTCATGGAGGCTGGGAGCCCTCGACCATGGCGCACAAACACTGGAGTCTGCTTTGAGTCTCTCAGGAGCCAACATTAGAGCCCACTTCCAAGTAGGCACAGTCCCTAGTACCCCCAAAACTTAGAAGATAACAAAAATTAAAGGCCTAGGATCTGGGCTGGGGAGATGGCTCATTCAGTAAAGGGCATACCACAAAATCATGGGGACCTGAGTTCAGATTGCCAGCTCCCATGTAAAAGCTGGGTGAGCATGGCACAGCTGTAAACCCAGCACTGGCGGTGGGAGGGGAGGATGAAGACAGGAGCCTCTTCAGTGCTCAGTGGCTCGGCAGCGTAGCCAAAGCCTTAATCTCCAAGTTCAAGATAAGACTCTGTCTCAAAAAATAAGGTGAACTCACGCCTGCCCCATGAACAAGTACACACACCACATACACACACACCCAAAATAAATAAATTTTAATGTAAAGTTCTATAAACCAAACAAGATAAGCCTCACTGTTTTTTTTCCATTAAATTATACTGGTTTTATTTTATTATTATTTTTTTTATCTCAACCTAATACAGAAAGATTTGAAAATAGCATAAACCTTCCTCTTGCTGCACCCTCACAGCTAAGGGATGTGGTATTGGCTTAGTTTTGGCTAAGGTTGCTGATGTTAACACTTTCCTATAGAACCCTCTCTCCTGGCTGGTTTACTATCAATTTGACACAGGCTTGAGGGGATTCTCCATTGAGAAAACGCCTCCATGAGGTTGACCTTTGGGCAGCCCTGTAGGGCGTTTTCTTAACTGGTGATTGAAGTGGAAGGTCCCAAGCTCTCTACGTGTGGTCCTGGCTTGATTAGAAAAGCAGGCTGAGCAAATCATGAGGAACAAAGCAGTGAGCAGTGTTCCTCCGTGCTCGCCGGCGAGTCCCTGCCGCCAGGTTCCTTGAGTTCCTGGACTGACTTCCCTCAGCGATGGAGTGTGACCTGAGAGTTGTGAGCCAAACTAAGCCTTCCCAAGTTGCTTTTCGTCAGGGTGTTCTATCACAGCAGTAGAAACTCTAAAATACCTTCCCCAAAGCAATTCTGAAGGAATGATGGTGTAGATAGTGCCATTTCCAGAACCTCCAGTCCCCCAGAGACCAGTGACCTTGAACTAACTCTCAGCCTCAGTTTCTGCATCTGTCAGGCCTGGGTAACAACTAGTTCTACCCTGCAAGTGACGTGCTTAGTTCTCCATGCATATTGATGTCCCCTCGATGTCATGGGTTGCGGTAGTAACTGTAATTGCCATTTGTCTTAGTTAGGGTTTTATTGCTGTGAGACGACACCACAACCACGGCAACTCTTATAAAGGAGAACATGTAATTGCAGCTGGCTTACAGTTTCAGAGGCTCAGTCCATTATCGTCACGGTGGGCGCCATGGCAGCATGTAGGCAGACACGGTGCTGGAGGAGCCAAGACTTCTACGTCCTGATCCGAAGGCAGCAGAAGGAGACTGTGTGTCACACTGGGCTGTAGCTTGAGCATAGGGGACCTCCAAGCCCTGCCCCTACAGTGTCATGCCTCCTCCAACGAGGCCACACCTCCTAATGACGCCACCCCACATGCGCCAAGCATTTAAACACACGAGTCTATGGGGAGGGGGGGCATTTCCTACTCAACCCAACCACACCGCTGTTGTTACTTCTCCGTCCTAAGTTGTTTTATGGCCCAGGAAAATAGAATGGTCTGGAACAGGATCCATCTTAGCCTATCTGACAGATGAAAATGGGTAGAGAGTTGTAGGGGTTTCTGCCTAACTCCTCCATGAGAGCACAGAGCCTGCCACCTCTCAGCATATCCTTGAAGAGCCTGGCATCTAGCGGCAAGCGGCTCCTCTAGACCCCTGCTATCTCACTCAGTAACCTCTAACCACCATTGCTTGTTGACAGCATAAATTAGCTTCACTTGTGTGCACCCGGGAAGAGGTATGTGTGCCGGCGCATGCATGTTCTGGACACACCTGAGGTCAGAGGACAGCTTCAAGTGCTGGTCCTTGCCTTCTACAGTGTTCGAGGCGGAGACTCTCTTGTTCACTGCAGTGTACACATTGGCTAGCTTAGCTATGAGCTTCCGGAGGAACAGATGTGTGCGCTACTGCATCCAGCTTTTATGTGGGCTCTGGGACTCCAACCTCAGGCTCTCGGGCTTTCATAACGAGAGCACTTCCCCCCCACCCCCAGCCGTCTCCCCATCTCTAAATTAGCTGAATTTAAAATTTAGTTTCTTGGTCATGCAACCCACAGCTCAGATGTTTAGCGGGCACATATGAGCATTTACAGCTAATGTACTGTACAACACAGACTCAAGAAGGCTCCATTATTGCAGCAATTAAAGCCAGACTCCACCCTGCATCAGTGGAAGCCTTGTCCCATCCTCCTTTGCTGTCAGTCCTCTGTCCTAGCCGTTCTAGCCTAAATCCATAGGCAGCCTCCAGGGGGCTTCTAAACCTAGGTACAAATAATATACACCTGTATATAATGTATAATATGTAATACATAGAAAGTAACTAGTGTTCTCTCCCTGAAGTGCAGAGGGTATTGCTCCTCCGCCTCTTGCCTCTGCAAGCCGTAGCAGTCCCTCTTACACAGATCCTTACACAGATGATGAGACCGATGACGACGGCAATAAGAGTGAGGGTGCACAGAAGCTCCCGTCTGCAAAACACTACAGATGCGCTATTCACTTCTGCCTGAACTCATCTGATCTCCAGGTAGCCAAGGGTGACCTTGAACTTCTGACTGCCTCTACCTCCTGAGTGCTGGGAGTAGAGTAGCCTTTTGTGCCTCCACGCCCAGGGTAGGTGGTTCTGGGGGTTGAACCCAGGGCTCCGTGCTGGCTAAGCAAACACTGTACCAACTGAGCCATAACCCAAGCCCTGAGAAGTTGGCCTTTAACCGTTATGCCCCCTTACCCTCCCGCAGAAACCTGGTGCTTCTCACTTGGGGCCCAAGGAACATTTGGAGACATTTTTGGCTACTACAGTTGATGGGAGAGGGATGTGTCCTGCATTTAACTAGAAGAGGTTTGGGACATTGCTGACCACCCTACTGGACGAGAACAGCCCCAGCAGGACAGTGTCCTGCATAATATGTCAATAGTGCAGGCTCCATTGCAGTCTAACACTGAGCATAAAGGACTTGAGCAGAGAATTCAGAGATTGAGGTTCTCACCATTATTACAATTGCCACCGGCTTCATTTTCAGAGAATAATACAATCTTCAAGAGGTCTCCTCAAGTAACTGTAACCTGGTCCCCAGACTCCAGAGCCCCAGTGCTGTCATTTCAATGAAAGAGGGAAGGAAGGAAGGAAGGAAAGAAGGAAAGAAAGAAGAAAGGAAAGAAAGAAAGAAGATTTGCAGCTGTTCATCCCTTTTTCCTCCCACCAATCCCCCCACTTGCAGAGACTTTGCACCCCAAGGCTCAAGCTACCATCCACACACCCCTACCTCTGTGATCTCTGTCTCTCAAGAGCTTTCTATGTACCACTGTAGGACATAATTAGCCCCTCTGGACCCACGCCAATTAAATTCTCCCATGGATGCTGGTTACCGCAAGAGGGTAGGGAGGCCAGCTAGTTGGCAATACTTCCTGTTTAGCTCATCCAGAATCCTGCGTCACCAGAAAGTCGAGCTTTTTCTCAGGGTACCCACAGCTGCGTTCCCAGCCAGACCAGCCAAACATTCCTGGCCCACCAGCAGGCTGCCAATCCCATTTTTTAAGGAAGAGGGAAGAAGAGATCTTGCTGAGAGAAAGGGCTTTGGAGACTCTGCATTCCTGGCACTAAGAGAAGGTCTTCCATCCTGGGAGACCTGTGTGGTTGTTGGCTCCACGCCAAGTAATGGCAGCTGACACAGCCAGACCCACCCATCCATGTTCAGAATAAAAATGAGAGGAAAGACCCTTGAGACTCCAGCAGCCAATGTTTCTCAGAGGGCGATTCACCGAACGTGAAGGCTCCAGGGAGCCTTCAAAGATGTTAGGGATAAAAATAAAATGTGGGCAATTTAAGTTTGTTAAAGCCCACACTGCTGAAGCCAGCCTGGGTGCACCGCTTTGTGGCAGGTCTTCTCAGAACCTTGAATAAGCTGACACTCATTGTGAAATTCTGAGAGAAGAGCAAGCAGGCGGTGTCTCCCGGAATCACGTGATCTGTGTCTTCCTTTGGAGTCTCCCAAAAGCAGGAACAAAGGCTTGGCATTGAATGCAGTTTGTGTGACAATGATTTCAGGGATGGCAAGTGGAGAATAAAAAATAAGTGGGGAGAATGAAGCATCAAGGAGCAAAAGGCAATAGAGGCTCTTTAATGCTCGGCTGGGGAGGTGGCTCAGTCCATAAAGTGCCTGTTTTGCTAACATGAGGAACCAAGTTCAATACCTAATGCCCTCAAAAAAACAAACAAACAAACAAAAACAAAATAAAAACAAAAACAAAACACTCTTGTAATCCTAGACTTGGGAAACAGACACAGGTGAATCTTCGGATTTCTCTGACCAAGCAGCCTAACCTACTTGGTAAATTGTAAGCCAATCAGAGACACTGCCCCCCAAAATCCCAAGGAGGATGATGCTGAATGACTCCTGGGGTTACCTTCTGGCTTCCATGTGCATGCAAACTTAAACACACGCATGCACACTCGTGAACATACCACACATACACATACATAGACACCCAAGAAGTGCACAAAAGTTGTGTAAAGCCGGGCTCACGATGGCACACTCTTGTAATCCCAGCACTCGGGAGGCAGAGGCAGGCAAATTTCTGTGAGTTTGAAGCCAGCCTGGTCTACAAAGTCCGGGACAGCCAAGGCAACATAGAGAAACTCTGTCTCAAAACAACAACGACAAAAATAGTGTATTAATGATGGATTTATTCCGAGAATCTGGACTCCCTATTGTGTTAGGCTCTCTGAGGAACTGTATCAAGCCATCCCACTGAAAGAGGAAGCAGCCAGAGGCCCCACACATCCTGGGCTAGATCCTAGGGGCCATGCATCCTGTGTCTCCTGTCATGCAGACCCATGCTCTACAGCTGAAGCCAAGGCTCAGGAAGCCAAGTAAAGGACATGAGAGAAACATCTGACAGACCTCCGGCAGCTCACCTGGAAACTTCCTTGAAACAGCATTGGTGGAAAGTGGCCAAGAGACACGGTGTCTACCGCAGTCTGCTCACTACAAAATCCCTCTGGCTTACAGCTTTACATGGTAGGAGGGTTGCTCCACACCAGCTGCTTGTTTTACAGATGAGAGCACAGGTCCCACAGGGAGCATGGCATGACCAAGTTATGCTACATTATTCCAACACAGGCCCACCGTGCTTCCAGCTCCTGACTGTAAAATGGGACCAGTTACAACTCATGTCCCAACCATGAGTTAATGCATTGCATTCTTGGCATGGTGCCTGGTGTGTAGTAACAGTTCAATAAAAATCAATTGCTGTTTTCCAGAATGGGGAGCCTTTGCACACCATGAAATGATAGCATCATGGCAGGGTCACGCCGTGCTTGTGGCAAGGAATAGACCTTCGGTGTGAGAAAGGTTCATTCTTAGAATGAACAAAGTATATGACTCAGTCCCTCAGCAGCGTATTTGAACACTTTGCTATGGGAGCAGATGTCATGGTGAATGAAATGGAAGTGACCCTTCCTTCCTGGAGCTTTCAGTATGACAGAGAAGAAAGCTGGCAGATAACCTGAGAGCCAGCTACTGGAGTGCTAGCAGCCAGACTCTCCCCTGAGTTCCACCTGCATACATATATGGTAGCAGCTACAGGGTGACCGAGAGCATGGAGAGGCAGAGACATTGCCTGGCATTGCTCGTAATCCCAGTGGAAAGAAAAGGATTATGCTTGTTAACACTCTGTCCCCATCCACCATTACAGACTGAAGGGAGGGTCATTTGTTGCTATTCATTTCATTTATTTAAGATAGTCTCACCTATGTAACCCAGGTTGGCCTGGAACTGAGTGGGTAGCCCAGGCTATCCTCAAACTCAGGATCCTTCTCCCTTATCTCCCAGATGCTGGGATTACAGATGTGTACCTCCACATCTGGGTTATCCCTTTTTGAAAAATATCAGAGGGGGGGAAATGACAAAAATTCAGGGGAAAAAAGAGTTGGCTGTGGCATAAAAACATTAGCTTTATTGGTATAATGGCTGCCATTTGCTAAGCATCAACCCAGTGCCACATTTTTAAAATGTATGAGTAGGTATGTGCCTGAATGAGTTTATGTGCAGCACATGTGTGCAGGTGCCTGCAGAGGCCCTGGTACCTCAGGATGCCCTGGAAATGGAATTACAGATGGCTGTGAGGCACCTGACACAAGTATTGGACTTCTCTCTACCACCCCAGCCAGTGCATCTTGTCAAGTACATTATATATTATTAATTTGACATAAAAACAAAACAGAGTTGCAGGGCAACCAAGGCTACAGAGAGAAAGCCTGTTTCAAAACAAACAAGCAAACAAAAACCCCAAATAAATAAACAAAACAGACCAAACTGTATCATCATCTTGGGGCTAGTTGAGGGAGGGCCAAGGCTATAATACTAGTCAAATAGATGTCACATTAGTGGTGTATTCAGGAGCTTATACTACATAACAAACCACCCCAAGTCTCAGAGGCTTAGAACAACACCATTTATATATCTCCCAGATGCCACGGCTCAGTGATTTAGGGCAGGTGGCTTTTCCAGACTCTCTTAGTTCACAGGTCTGGGAGGCAGCTGGTTGGCTTGCAGTGGGGGTTGGGGGCGGTCATTTGGGCTCATCGAAGCAAACTGGGCCACCTGGTCCGTGGGCTCCTTGTGTCTCTCCAACTGGCTTAGTCCTGGTGTGTCCAAGCACAGATACAAAGGTAGCCACCAGGTCCTACAAAAGGTCATAGGTGCACACTGACTGTTCAAGACCCTTTTATATGCTATAGTTGCTGTCATCTCATTGGCAAAGAAAGCCATGTGATGGAACCCTGACCCAGAGTGGCTCAAAGGAACGGGCTCCAAAGTTAGATGGCAGATAATGTGAGTGCGTAGCCCATTTGTACAACCGTGGACCAATCGCTGCACCCCAAGAAAAAGGGCAGGATGAGTAAGGCAGCTCTTGAGCCTGGAAGAGCTGAGGTCTAACATGTACTAGGAGAGTTAGGATACCCCCAGGGAAAGACTTGTTCCTTCCTGTGTGACTGTGTGGTGGTTCATTTCTAAAATTCTCCAGCAAAGCCGTATTTTGTACAGCTCAGTACACTGAAATAGCAGCACGACACCAAGACCTCAAACTCAGTGCAATGCAGTATTAAATATTCTCTGCCAAAAAAAACCCAACCCCAGCCAGCACAGGCCACACCTCCCCATCAAAATGTGAGCTTGGTGTGATGGCACATTTCTGTAATGCCAGCACTCCAGAGATAGGCAGAGAAAGACCATAAGTTCAAGGGCAGCCTGGGTTGTTATAAGGAGACAGAGTCTCAGAAAGTGAAAACAGGGTTAGGGCTGGGATTCAGTTGGCAGAGTGCTTGCCCTGTGTACACAAAGCCTCTGGGTTCCACCTCGATACCCCACAAACAGGGTGTGGTGGTACATACCCGTAACCCGAGCATTCAGGAGGTGGAGGCCAGAAGATCGGGAGTTCAAGGTTTTGCCTTGGCTCCGTGAAACTTTCTAAAGGAGTGGTTCTCAACCTGTGGGTCGAGACCCCTGACACAGAGGTCACATGCCAGATGTTTATGTTGTGATTCCTAACCATAACAAAATTATAGTTATGAAGTAGCAACAAAATGGTTTTTATGGTTGTGGGTCACCACAACATGAGGAACTGTATTAAAGGGTCACAACATTAGGAAGGTTGAGGACCACTGGTCTAAAAGAACAAAACCAAAACACAGAAAAGAAAAAACATGGAAGATAGGTGAGCATGTGCTTGTATTTCCAGCACCTGGGAGGCGGAGGAAGGATAATCAGGATGTCAAGGCCAACCAGTCTCAAAAGTAGCAACTGAAAGGGAAACACAACTTGGGAAGGTCATCGACAGACTAGCAGTTGCCTTGTACCTTGTCGAAATGACCTCGCTTTACACTTTGACCCTCGCCCAGCCTCTCCCTGCCGGTCCCATCATTAGACAGCGCTCCCTGTGAGAGGCAGAGCAGCCACTTGGAGCTGCTTCTGAGGTCAAGTGACAGTGAGAGAGTCTTTATAGTCATCCCCACGGTTT